>NC_134850.1:48376243-48693386 GCF_965363235.1 Mytilus galloprovincialis
TAGAAAGGGAGCTATGGGTATAAGAGATGTTCATCGTGGATTTTCAGATAGTAACTTGTTCGTTGCTCAGACGTCTAACCCAAAGGTAGCACCAATGAAAATACATTACTGTGCAAAGAATGAACATACTCACCACAAGGAATGTAAAACAGAAGCAGTCAGGTATTCCTACGCTATTCCATTAGAACTTATTTATTTGACTCCTTTATTTAGTTGGAATCCTCATAACCTTAAATACGTAGACAGGAGAGACCGTCGTGGACAAGCAACAATCGTTGAAGGCGGTAAAAGGAACGGTGGAACAACAGTAGATAAAGCATATAATGGTACATCTTTTAAACTTTTCTATAAAACACCCGTCGAATTCTTCCATGGTACAAACGTCGATAAGGATAAGGCCGATACTGACCGAGGGGCAGTAGGTGTACTCGACAGGCATGGTGCTGTTAAAAAAGTAGTGTCTTCCGGTCAACGTATCACACTCCCAGATATTCCAGGCGTTGGAAAACTTCGACTTAGATATCCCGTCATGCCCGTCACTCGGGAAGGTAACCAAATTGGAAAGGAGCTTGACGCGGTTAAAGACGTTCTGAATCACTTGAAAAATTTGGGTGGATATCTTGAGCAAAAACCAAGTGCACTTGCTGGTGCTGGAATAACACAAGCTGACTCACACTTCCGAACATCTGTCACAAACCAAGACCCACCTGGTCATCATTTCCATGAGTTTTATATTGACTATGAGGACATGCAGGATTTGGCTAAAGGCCTTACAGTAACAGTAGGAACCACGACCGATAACTCACATTCTCATCAACTTGAGATAAGCTTTGACGCAAACACACATACATATAAAATACACAAGTGTGATGGCCAAGCTAAGTGTTGGGATGGTCACTCAGCAGATCTTTACTCTTTGGATTAAGAAGGTGTGCAATTTTATTTACAATAAAAATAAAAAAGGAGACATATTTCTGTTTTGTTTTTTTTTCCCAATAAAGATATTTGATCAATGATCCACTTCATAGACGAGCTCAGCTAAACATCACATACAAAAATTAAGTGACAGAGGAAAGAACGAATTACAAATGGTTATTCATATGACAATTTAAACAACATTTTCTGTTTCAACATTGATATTTTTCAGTTCTAATTTGACGTTTCTCAGTTCAGAGTTGGCATCTTTAATTTCTTTGTGACTGTCATATTTATAAGTGAGAGGTTTAAGCTAACTATATATAACCAGGTTTATCCGACCTTTCTACATACATGTATTTGTCTGTTTATATAGTGACTAAGATTATAACGTAAAGTTGACTACTGTATCAGTAGTAGAGAGAGTGACGTTTGAGGCACCCCCAAAACACAGGGCGCTAGGGCGCTGACGTCATATGCGCATGCCTCGCCCCCAATATTATATATGGGCATATACTAGCCCTAATGACTTCAGTGGAAGTAAGGAAGATGAGTCATACCGAATGCACGCCGGCCATATTTGGTCATGACGCGGTGCGACCATGAATCATCAGGATGCAAGATCAGGGCATGACTCACTACATGATAATACCATGAGTCATACCGAATGCACGCCGGCCATATAGGAAACGAGGAAATTGAAGGGCTATATATCAAAACGGAAGCACCTGATGTCGGATTATGACTCTTGAACCACCATTTGATGAATCCCATATATGGAAAGCGACCACAATACCCTATGACCATATATGGAAATTATGACCAAATTTGGTAAAAACCTTATTTTCACTCAAAATAAACATACATGACCATATATGGAAATCGACAAAACAACCTATGACCATATATGGAAATCATGACCAAATTTGGTAAAAAACTTATTTTCATTCAAAAATCAAAAAAAAAAATTCATGATCATATATGGAAACCGACCAGATACCGTATGACCATGTATGGAAATTATGACCAAATTTGGTAAAAACCTTATTTTCACTCAAAAATCAAAATAAAATACATGTCCATATATGGACAACAGGTCACGTGATCGTATCGAGGAACGTGAAATCTGGTACAAAACAAGGGAAGCAACTCTGTATATATATCTCTCGTGGATTGACAATTCAACGTTCGAGGCAAGGTCACACGATCGTATCGAGGAACTCTGGTACAATAAAGGGAGGCAACTCTTCATGGTGTGAACGTCAATCACCGATTAATCGTATCGTGTTCGGAGCAAATAGAAAAAAAATACCAACGAAGATGTCAGTTTCATATATATTTATTACATTCATTCGTACAATGCAAGCAGTTTGTCGTCGTTACTCATCAAGTCTCTAGGGGAAAAATCTTTCACAATGTCTTCCATGCTAATGTTTCTATATCTCATCTTCACGAAATGTACACAATAGAGTCCGCACGTATCGGATGATCCCGGTTGCACTTGAGTCGTACTGAATCTGTATTGAGGTCCATTGGCGATGAACACGTTCCTGAAGCGACGATGGTAATACTCCGGAGAACGTCCGAGTGAATCGAAGAATTCTGCCGGTCCCGTGGATGGAAAGTGAAACGCCACCCAATGCTTCCCCGGTCCATCGCAGGTATCCGTGTTGACGACATAGGTCATCGGTCGGTGCGAGATGTCTGCGGGTAACTCTTCGGCACAACGTACGTCCACCGGTAACCCTTCCAACGCTTCTTCTAGTTCCGCGTCGCTCATGGGAAGTGCGTCTTCGTCCGTGTCGTATTCGGAGGTATCCTCGCTGCTGTCGAGCCTCCTCGCCTTGGAGACCCTTTCCTCCTCCTCCCTGCCACACGCATGCTCCTCCAGTCCGCGGCGGTGTACAAAGAACGACGACAAACTGCTTGCATTGTACGAATGAATGTAATAAATATATATGAAACTGACATCTGCGTTGGTATTTTTTCTATTTGCCCCGAATCGGTGATTGATGTTCACATCATGAAGAGTTGCTTCCCTTTTTTTTTGTATCAGAGTTCCTCGATACGATCACGTGACCTTGCCTCGTTGAATTGTCACTCCACGAGATATATATATACAGAGTTGCTTCCCTTGTTTTGTACCAGAGTTAACGTTCCTCGATACGATCACGTGACCTGCTGTCCATATATGGTCATATATGTTTATTTTGAATTTTAGTGAAAATAAAAGTTTTTTTCCAAATTTGGTCATCATTTCCATATATGATCATAGGGTATCTGGTCGGTTTCCATATATGGTCATGTATTTTATTTTGATTTTTCAACGGAAATAAGGTTTTTACCAAATTTGGTCATGATTTCCATATATGGTCATAGGTTGTTTTGTCGATTTCCATATATGGTCATGTATGTTTATTTTGAGTGAAAATAAGGTTCTTACCAAATATGGTCATAATTTCCATATATGGTCATAGGGTATTGTGGTCGCTTTCCATATATGGAATTCATCATATGGTGGTCCAAGAGTCATAATCCGACATCGGGTGGTTCCGTTTTGATATATAGCCCTTCATACTAGAATTGGCAAAGATCTACGTGAGTCATACTGTTCATATGACGTCAGCGCCTTAGCGTCTTGCGTTTTTGTGGTTGCATAAAACATCATAACGAACAGAAAAAATACTTCTCGAATTTTTATACGTACATCATGGTATTGTCATGTAGTGAGTCATGTCCTGATCTTGCATCCTGATGATTCATGGTTGCGTCATGACCAAATATGACCTACGTCCATCCGTCGAGACTCATCTTCCTTACTTCCGCTGACGTCATTAGGGCTAGTATATGCCCATATATCATATTGGGGGCGGGGCATGCGCATATGACGTCAGCGCCCTAGCGCCCTGTGTTTTGGGGGTGCCTCAAACGTCACTCTCTCTACTACTTGTATCCCTAATGCTATTTTTGACATTTTAACCCATTATATGTTACAAGAAGATGTGGTATGATTGCTAATGAGACAACTCCACATAAAAGACCAAATGATACTGAAATTAACTACTATAGGTCACCGTATGGCCTTCAACAATGAACAAAGCCCATATCGCATAGTCCGCTATAAAAAGCCCCGAAATGACAAAAGTAAAACAATTCAAACGAGAAAACTAACCGCCTAATCAGTTTATGTTTGATTTGTTCACACGTCGTTGTCAATATAATGGAATTTTAAGCGACTGTCATACAAGTGACAGGCGCGTAGCTGCCTTTACGCAAAAAATCATTTGCTTGCACATGTTTTTCACAAAAAAAAAAAAAAAAAAAAAAAATCCTGAAATTGAATTTCGGATAGTCTTTAGTCTTTCCGGATTATCGTGTCTGGCGGTGTCTGTACTTGCAACTACAATCACGACACAAAGTTTAACCCCGGTAGAAATCAAAATAAAAATGAAGAAGCTAGATTTTTATTTTAGCAAGAAGGCAGCGGATAACGAAAGCCAAAACGTTTTATCTAATTCGCCCAGCAAAGATGTAAATGAGCCATGTACATCGTTTTCACAAGACGTTACTGCAAAGAAAATAACATTTCGTATTCCCATTGTCATTTCGTCCAAAAGACTATTGATTCACCTAGGGTATCTGTGTTACAAATGACCTTCTACCGTTGTCGTAGAAACCTCTCATTTGATTTTAAAATGACCCTCGTGAGAAACACCACGGGTGTCTTGCAAGAAGCAGGACCTGCTTACCTTCGGAGCACCGGAGGTCGCCACATTTTTTCGGGGTCCGTGTTTTTCATCTGTAGTTGGTTTTCAATGTTGAAAGTTTTTGCTTGTCATTTTGTGTCTTATCTGTTCCCGGGTTTCCAAATTACGAAACCCACTAGGATGTTACTATCGTTTCTTGAAATATGGTATAGTAAGAAACAGATAGGGTATTTATCATTTTCATCATAAAATGGTCCAAAAAAATTTTCGCCTCGCTTCGCTTGGCTCAAAAAATGTTCGCCTCGCTCCTCTCGGCGATATATGCTTGCACTTTATTTCAACTCAGCTACGCCCCTGAGTGAGATGTTAAGCTAGCTATAAAACCAGGTTTAATCCGCCATTTTCTTGATAAAAAAATGTCTGTACCAAGTCAGGAATATGACAGTTGTTATCTTTTCGGATGTGTTTGGGCTTTTGATTTTCACATTTGAAAAGGGACTTTCCGTTATAAATTTCCTTGTAGTTCGTTTTTTTCGTTATTTTACTTTTTTCTAAGTTTCTGCTTGGCATTGTTACTTTCAAGCTGTCAGTTCAAATTTCTAGGTTGACTTTTTCGCTTCCATTTAGACACTTTTCTAACTTTTAACTTGATTTTTCTAAATTCCAAACTTGACGTTTTCACTTCTAGGTTGACATTTCTTAGTTTGAAGTTTAAATTGTTCAACAAATAAGTTGGAACTAAGAAATATCAATTTGGAAATGAGAAATGCTAAGTTGAAAGTGAAAAATTTCAATATTGAAATTATATATATTTTCAAAATACAATGTACCTACCAGAATTTCTAATATACAAGATAAGACTTAATAAATGAACTCTGATAACAGCTGACTACCAAATGTAGCTCAATGTCACTCAGGTGCGTTCATTGATAAGATGCACTATTTGTTACCTAATCAAAAGAACTCTTTTAAAAATCAATGTTAAAGGAAAATCACATGAATACCAAACGGAACGAAACTGAGGTATAAGAATGCGTAGGGTCAGCATCTTATGATATGCACGTATTGGTGACTGTTGTAAACATAAAAAAGAAGATGTGGTATGATTGCCAATGAGACAACTGTCAACAAGAGACCAAAATGACACAGACATTAACAACTATAGGTCACCGTACGGCCTTCAACAATGAGCAAAGCCCATACCACATAGTCAGCTATAAAAGCTCCGATAAGACAATGTAAAACAATTCAAACGAGAAAACTAACGGCCTTATTTATATAAAAAAAAAAAATGAACGAAGAAACAAATATGTAACACATAAACAAACGACAACCACTGAATTACAGGCTCCTGACTTGGGACAGGCACATACTTAAATAATGTGGCGGGGTTAAACATGTTAGCGGGATCCCAGTCCCCCCCTAACCTGGGACAGTGGTATAACAGTACAACATAAGAACGAACTATAAAAATCAGTTGAAAAAGGCTTAACTCATCAGATGGACAAAAATACAAGTGGACGTGGCCGGGTACTTGTACATTCCGACAAAAAAAGACACTAGGAACAGATCTGAGAGTACTCGCAGTTATCTGACTGCTAGTTCAAAGCCACTTACAACTATAATAAAACAAATCATGCATCTAAGACTAAACCCTATGTTGACAATTTTACCTATTATGTTTGTTTTGTTCACGCATCGTTGTAAATATAATGGAATTTGATGCGATTGTCATACAAGTGAGAGGTTAAGCACTGTAAAACCAGGTTCAATCCACCATTTTCTACATTTGAAAATGCCTGTACCAAGTCAGGAATATGACAGTTGTTGTCCATTCGTCTGATGTGTTTTTTTATTTGATTTTGCCATTTAATTAGGGACTTTCCGTTTTGAAATTTCCTCGGAGTTGAGTATTTTTGTGATTTTACTTGTCCAGTCACCGTCTCCTACTAATGTTGTACGCATTTCCATTCGAACCCAGGCTGACTCAAACCTATTAATCGGTAATATACATTTAACCATTAGATCGTGCTGTTAGGTTGCATACAACTTTGACGAGGGGAGATACCTTTTTCTGTTAACCTGTTATGGCCCTTTTCAAGGTGTTGTTAACTGTTATCTGAGATATATTTCAAAACTGAAACGTGGCTAAATAATTATACGATATGTCATAATGTCAACGTATATTTGTTCCGCTTAACAGAAGTTCCAATGGAAACTTTAATATAAACCGTTAGGAACATATCCTGTAATATTTATTCCTGTGGAAATATTCCAGAATATTTTTTCCTTTTGAAACTTATATTCTGAAGGAACTTCTATTCTATAAGAGATGTTCATCGTGACAATAATAATGGATTGGTAACCGAATCAAACTATTGTTTAACAATATTACGAGAAGACAAATTAACCAGTGTGAATCCCCTCATAGACTATATCTCAAACCAGCTCACATTCACACAAATCACAAATACAGCTACCGATCAAGACCTCGATACAAATTATGAAAATCTGTGGGCAAAAAAAAAATCATATGAAGGTAAAAAAAATCACTTTACCTACACACTTACTATCGACCACCATCAGATAAAGGAGAATCCATAGAACAACTAGGTATCTAACTCAACAGAGTTCTATGCAAACAAACTTAAATATCTGGGTACGTTGCGATTTCAACCTTGGCCATATTGAATTGAAAACATCAGCAGCCATACATAGTAAATCTGGTACACCAACAACTCTCATTCGTCTCAACTCGGTCGATTCCGTACCCTCAAGGAGAGCAGCGGATTCTACCGAGGATTGCCGAAAGCAACAACTCTTCGACATAGCTAAATGACAACTTAACATAGGTCATAAACAAGAAACGACACAACCTTATACCTGTTATATATGACCATCCCTCATTTGTCAGTAGAGTCCAAACTTAACCACCAATAGGAGCAAGTGTTCACAACATTGTTTACAGTCAAATTAACTTAGCCCTGCAGCAAAGTAAACAACAGGTTCATACAGTACTAAACTAATTAACTTAGCCCTGCAGCAAAGTAAACAACAGGTTCATACAGTACTAAACTAATTAACTTAGCCCTGCAGCAAAGTAAACAACAGGTTCATACAGTACTAAACAAATTAACTTAACCCTACAGCAAAGTAAACAACAGGTTCATACAGTACTAAACAAATTAACTTAACCCTACAGCAAAGTAAACAACAGGTTCATACAGTACTAAACTAATTAACTTAGCCCTGCAGCAAAGTAAACAACAGGTTCATACAGTACTAAACAAATTAACTTAACCCTACAGCAAAGTAAACAACAGGTTCATACAGTACTAAACTAATTAACTTAGCCCTGCAGCAAAATAAACAACAGTTTCATACAGTACTAAACTAAAAAAAGTCAAAGTGGGAGCAAATAGAAAAATAAGTACCTCACTGAAACCTACAAACAGTTTTGAAACAAGATAAAAATAATGAGTCTTGATGAACTTTGGAACACTTTCAAAAATCAACATCCAAAAATCTATTACTAAGTATATTCAAACAAAAAGTATTGGTAACTAATCAACATCTATATCTTGGATAAATAACCAACAAAAGCTCATTCACAGGTAAAACAAACTAAATTAAAAGAAAAAAGTCATAAGTATAAAAAAAAATACCAAAAATTATAACCAAGCTCTAGATTGATTGATTGTTGGTTGCTTAACATCCAGTGGCTCTACAAAGAAATGAGAAACTCGTACTGGCAATATATCAAAATATGATTTTTGATATTGAAATAAGGGAACCAGGTCAACCATGCTTAAAAAACTGAACTATATTCTTACATTAAAAACCAGGAAAACGAAAACACCGGCATAACCCCTCTGCGAAGTGAAGGCTCCCTGCATTCAAGTCCATCTAAGAAAGCAAATATACTCAACAAACAATTTCAGTCTTCGATTACACTGAGGCAAACACTGACATTTCAGATAAAGGTCCTATAGCAAACACCCTAAAATGATACCCATTGCAATATCAAGTGATTACAAACTAATTGAAATATAACATACATCTTATACTTTAATACCACAACTGACCACCAAGAAAAAAAACAATAGTGCTTGAAGTGGGGTAAAACACCCATCGATCAATGTTACAGTGTAACCTATGTAATCCAACACACTGAGGGACCAGTAAAATATGTCGAATTAAGCAGGGTGTCGGAATACTCTGCAAGGATAAGCATATTTTGGGACCATGAAAATGTGTTGGTTGAAGCAGGATGTTGGAATACTCAGGTGTCGGATTAGGCATATATATGTAGGTTTGAGAGCCCCCAAAAAAGAGTGAACAAGCTGAAATATCACCTATACATATAGTACTTGAGAAGCCGACCCAAGGTAGATGATGATGATAATGATAGAGTGGTGTTTTGAGTTTAGTTGCAAGTATCATGTACATCAGAACGAGACATACATGATTTTAGTCTGCATGTGGTTATCTTTTGAAAAAAATTAATGATTCATGTTATTTGACGAATTTGGTAGTGAAGACCTTATTATCTTTAATATTCTTTGACATATCAAATCACAATTTTTAGATTCTTGACAATTTTAAGCATAAGATACTTTTCAGTTGTAGTTCAGAAATTTTACATGACAACTTGAAAGTATTTTTATACATGTATGTTTATCTTAAATGCAAATTGAGTTCATTTCCCATAAAACCAACTGTAATATTGTAGTAGAGAGGCTTTCTAGTGTGTAAACACTTTCTCAGTTTTACTGTCTCATTATTATGCGATATGTTTATTAAAAATGTATATTCTTACATTTCATTTCATAAAATAAGTTTGCCTATAATGAATCTCATATTGTTTTCATAGAAATCACTCTTTATGTCAGAAATTAATATCAATAAGAGTAAATGTAAAATAACTTGATGAGACAGCAATCCTACAACAATACAAACAACCAAATTAATATTAAGAGGATAAACCTAGTTTATTGAAAAAAATACAAAACAACTGGAAAAGAGACAACAGACGCAGAGGAACCTTACTAAGCTACATATATGTAAATCTTGTTTATGCATTGGAGACAGACATCTATCCCTCCAAACCATTCAGTATACCAATAGTGTTGACTTTTTGTAATTAATTTAGGTACGACATCAAAAGTTCAATGTAGGATAAAAAACTTAATTCACATAGTTTTTTCGCTGACCCCCTACCCCCCTCTTAACTTAATTTGGGAAAAATTGATTTACCTATATGGATATATGTAAAATCGATTTTAGATTAACAAAACTTGCAGCAATGTTGACCCCCCACCCCAAAACTATTCGATTTAAGTTTTTTATCCTACATCTATTTTTTGATGTCGTCCCTTAAAGAGGGGTATGAATCAACTGTTAGAACATTTGATTGATTGATGGCGGGTGTTAAACACCACTTCCTATACTCATGGCTATTTCAAATTAGCATAAAATAAACCAAAACATGACTTCGGCAATATATCCTATATCGCATTAACTCTATACAATCAATCCACAAGCCAAACATTGTTTACATTCGTCAATTGTGACTGGTAAAGGAAAATTACATTAAAACCTAGACAACTAAAGTATGAAATTTCAGTCGAAGTCCTTCAAGATGTCTGAACAAAATCAAATGCTTCTAACCAATTAATCATCAATAATTTCAATGATTGATTGATTGTTGTTTTACACAACTTTTAGCACTTCTGGTTATATAGTGTCCATAACTTTTTACTGGTAGAGGAAGGTGGAGGGTCTGGAAAGAACCAACAACCATCAGCAGAAAAAAACAAATAGTTTTGAAATTAAGAAACCGATCCTTTTCAGAATATTTTACATGCACACTGGAGTTTACACTGAATTTGTAATAAAAAGGGCCATGTTGATATGCTATGCATTACACAGTTTATTTATAAGTGCTGTACATTTGTTGGAAAAAGAACTTTTTTTGTTTTACCTTTTAAATTTTAAAGTTAAGGGAAAATTCCATATACATGTATATATATTTGGAGGTGCTCCTAATTAAAGGAGGCTTATACTAAGAAGAAGGAGTATAAAAATGATGACAAGGTGAGTTAACAATGGCTGGCTTAAAAATTCTTATCTTGTAAACTTAGGTGAAGTGGTAAAAGATATTCAAGTTTTGCTGATTCCCAGAAAAGTTGTAAAAATTGAAAGAAAACTTGTGGACCACAAATACAGTAAACATTTACAGAGATTAAGGAAAGTCTTATGAATGAAAAAAGTGCACAGAATGAAAGATTTGAACAACATATGGGTTGTCATATATTTTATGATTGTAAACCCCTAAAAGGGAGAGATTGTGCTTGATTTTCATGTGAAGCAGACACAATCTTTCAATCAGTTTAATTGAGGACTGGAGCTGGCAATACAAGTCAGTAACTACTAGTATATAGTTTTTTACTAGTAATTTATGTTTCATAATCATTTAGTTTAGTTTCGATTGTTACCTTTTCTGACATCGTACTCAGAATTCTTTCAAACTGAGTTTTACTGTGTGTATTGCCGTGTGTTTATTTATTTTGCATTGGCTATAGAGGTATATGGGAGGGTTGAGATCTCACAAAACATGTTTAATCTCACTGTATTTTGGCGTCTGTCCCAAGTAAGGAGACTATGACTTTTGTTTGTCTAGTAGGTTTTTTTTTTATTTTAATTCATTTATATGTTTTGGAGTTTGGTGTGACATCCATTTTCACTGTTCTAGTGCCCAATTTTGTTTAGGGTCCAGAAGTAGACCCATTGGTGGCCTGTGGCTGTTTTCTGCTCTTTGGTCGGGTTGTTGTCTCTTTGACACATTCCCCATTTCCATTCTCAATTTTACTGTTTTCAGAGACATTAAATAAAGTTAAATGCTTCCTAAGAATTATTCCAACTTCTCAATATCAAATACACTATTCTGTTCTGTTTTTTTTATTTATATACTCACCATCAATAATAAATAATAAAAAAAAATGTATTTTCCATAAAATTTATTTATGTAATCACAGAAATCATTTTAATCATCATCATGATCCTTGTAAACTCTGCGTAACTTTTCTCTTTTCTTTGTGTTGTTGTGTTTTTTCCATGGTTTTTCATTCAAAGTTTGTACACTGCTACTACTACTGCTAGGTGAAGCAATATTTGAGTCTGAACTAATCTGTGTAACTCCCTGTACTCGGGCAAAGTTTGAAACTCCTGTCACTCCCATGGAATGGGCTTTATGTTGACTCTGAAATTATAAACAAACATTTCAACAATTATGTAGCTATGAAACCAAGATATACTTTTTGACAATTAGTTTGCTTGCTCTTAGTATTTTATCTGTAGTAATCACAAGCCTGTCAACACTAAGGTTGTGAGTTAAATCCCTCCTTGTCACAAGGTGCATTTGACTTCAACCTGAATGCGAAGATCCCAAACTGACACTAGTGACATGACTAATACCACATGGTCTGCAATTGCCAATTTCGACATGGAAAAATGCAATCACAAAATCATAAAATATATGTTTTGTATTACGAATTGAAACGATTTTTCTCTTTAAAAAAGAGGTTTGGTTGTTCACTTTCCAAAAAATACTTTCTTTCTCTTTCGGTACTACTTGTCTTAGTATCGAGAGCAAAAATTTAATTTTGAGCTAAATAAGTTTTATACATCTTTAGAAAGTGATCATAATTGGCTTTAGTTTTATTTTTAATCCATTTAATACATTGTACATCATATTCATTCACAATCTCTTGTCAGACATTGTTTATTTTAGGGCTCATTTTCGTTAGTTTTTCTTCGGCCGCCATTGCACTTTTTTGTGTAAACTATGGATAGGAACCGGACCAGATATGTCAAAAACCCCTCATTTTCACAATAATGACTACAGATGCACAAATGGATAGTAGACAAAAAAAAATATACCAATAGAGACGACTACGCATTAGCAGACTATTTGTTAGATAACTTTGTTAAAAATATATTTCATTTTGATGTAAAGATTAGAAACAACTGGGATTAATTCATTGAGTACCATGAAACAATGAATTTCATAGACATGATAAAGAAAAAAGTTTTTAAATTGAAATTGTATTGCTATTTATGATAATTTCTCTTCACTTTTAATATAAAAAGCAATTCTTTTTTGTACTAGGTATTTAGTTTTGTATGTATCCAGGTTGCACTATAATAAACCATTCATTACTAAGTAATAGTTGGGTTTCTCAGTTATGAATTATAAACATATATAACATAAAGGAAATAGAGCATCGCCACGACGCGACAATTGACATTGAAAAAATACAGTTATTTTTTTTACGCCAAATGTGATGCTATCCAAACTTTCTGGGGAGAACACTGATAGTATCTGAGATATGGACTTGACCACCAAAACTTAACTTTGTTCACTGATCCATGAAATGAGGACGAGGTCAAGTGAAAACTTTCTGATGGGCATGAGGACCTTGCAAGGTACACACATATGAAATATAGTTATCCTATTACTTATAATAAGAGAGAATTTAACATTACAAGAAATCTTAACTATTTTTTCAAGCAGTCACTGATCCATAAAACTGAGGTCAAGGACATTGGACATGTGACTGACGGAAACTTGGTAACATGAAGCATCCATATACAAAGTATGAAGCATCAAGGTCTTCCACCTAAAATATAAAGCTTTTAAGAAGTTAGCTAACGCTGCGCTGTTGTCGGATAACTATCCCTATGTCAAGCTTTCTGCAACAAAAGTTGCAGGCTTGACAATAAAATCAATGTTACGGGAAACACTTGGTGTTCACATACCTTTTTAAAAAATTCTCTATCTAATCTTGACTGCTTAGGAGCTGAAGCCTAAAAATAAGAAAAATTATGGTAAATGAATATTTAAGCATATTTAATATGAGGCAGGCATTACCTGTAAATGGGGATGAAGTCTGTATGCATTATTTTTTTGTAACTTAAATATTTGTTAAAATAAAAGAAACGGAAGTACCGTAACGTATTATGGTTCTGTTGTAAGGGATTTTAGTTGTGACATTATTTAAGTTATGACTATGATGTCATATGTAATGTTAACAAAGAAATGCTATCATCAGGTAATGTTTTTTCATATCAAGGAATTATTAACAAGAGTGCACACGCTGAAATGTCTCGCCTTCTATACTAATCATTGATATTATGTTGATAGTCCTAAGTATAAAGCTTAGTTTTATTACAACTGTCTCATAAACTTAACATTAACCAAGATAACTAAACAAAGACCAATGAACCTTGAAAATGAGGTCAAGGTCAGATGAACCATGCCAGGCAGACATGTACAGCTAACAATGCTTCTATACAACATATATAGTTGACCCATTACTTATAGTTTAAGAAAAATAGACCAAAACACAAAAACTTAACACTGTGCAATGAACCGTGAAAATGAGGTCACCGTCAAATAAAACCTGCGTGACTGACATAAAGATCATAAAATATTTCCATACACCAAATATAGTTGACCTATGGCATACAGTATTAGATAAAAAGACCAAAACTCAAAAACTTAACTTTGACCACTGAACCATGAAAATGAGGTCAAGGTCAGATGACATCTGTCCGCTAGACATGAACACCTTACCATCATTCCATACAACAAATATAGTAGACCTATTGCATATAGTATGAGAAAAACAGACCAAAACACAAAAATTTAACTATAACCACTGAACCATGAAAATGAGGTCAAGGTCAGATGACACCTGCCAGTTGGACATGTACACCTTACAGTCCTTCCATACACCGAATATACTAGCCCTATTGCTTATAGTATCTGAGATATGGACTTGACCACCAAAACTTAACCTTGATCACTGATCCATGAAATGAGGTCGAGGTCAAGTGAAAACTGTCTGACAGACATGAGGACCTTGCAAGGTACGCACATACCAAATATAGTTATCCTATTACTTAAAATAAGAGAGAATTCAACATTACAAAAAATTTGAACTTTTTTTTCAAGTGGTCACTGAACCATGAAAATGAGGTCAAGGACATTGGACATGTGACTGACGGAAACTTCATAACATGAAGCATCTATATGCAAAGTTTGAAGCATCCAGGTCTTCCACCTTCTGAAATATAAAGCTTTTAAGAAGTGAGCTAACACCGCCGCCGCCGCCGCCGCCGGATCACTATCCCTATGTCGAGCTTTCTGCAACAAAAGTTGCAGGCTCGACAAAAATGAAATTGGTATTGCGTTCCTTCCTATTTTATACTAGACTGATAAATATATATTTTACTCAAAGTTTCATACAAACAAGACCGGAAAAAGGAAGTACATTGTAGATTTCTGCGCAGATGCGGGAATTCGAAACATGACATCCAAAATAATTTCCCGATTTTGAGTTCATTAGTACAATGAAATTTCGGGAAAATTTTCCCGATTTTTTAAATTTTTTTTTATTGATTTTTCTACTGTTATTGGTTACTTTTCAACATATGACTGTTTACAATATTTATCTAATCTTTTCAAACAAAAGACATTCAATCTTTTGGGTATTTATCTGAATGGCCTAAGACTTGTCTCCAACCTTCTGATGTAAATCATGTGTCAAATGTTTATATTGTAATGCTATATTTTCCAGGAACCTGTGTGGTATTAAGTAATGGCAAACATATTTGCAAACAGGTTTAAATGTGTCTATGGAGCAAAAATTACTTGTCCTGCTAATCACCACAAAACACAGATCAAGTTTGAATTTTGGTGGTGTCACTTTAACCTCAAAGAATTATGTCCCCTTAAAACAGTTGTCTCATTGACAGTCATGCCATATCTTACTTTTATATCCAGTGACTAAAACTGTTATGTTTTTGCTAAGCTGCATTTATGACTAAAAGTAAGAACTTATTACACACAACTGGTATTTGAGATGTAGTTTCATTTGCATGCTTTTAATTTTGAGGAGAATATGAGGCTCTGCAGGACAGATAACACAGAAATTAACCGGACCATGGCAGAGGAAGGCATATCCATACACAACTGATATCCATGAGGTTAGATGAAGCTATATACTTTAAAATGTGAATGTAAATATCTTACTAATATCATAGCTGATACTGTTTTCTTTTTATCCTCTGGGATAACTGTACAGGCACATTGAAACTTTTCAGGATCAGTTCCTGGAGGATTCTTACAATACAACAATTTACCCTGCAAATAAAACCATTTCTATCTGTATTAAAAATATTAAATAACGTTTACTCATGTGTACATACAGAAATTTAAGTATTTTTTATTTTTTTTCGTTTTTCTTTCATACTTTATCTACTATAAAGTGGAAAATATTTGAGAAGGATTTTTCAATGGCTTATTTTTCTATCAAGATAAAAAAAAAAATACATGAAAATAAACCGTAAAATGTTTCAAATTACCTAGGATCAATACAATATATACTTACTTTCACATAATCTTTCAGAATATATCTTGATGTTCTTGGACAGTCAGGTAATCCATTTGATGTCATAAAGCCTCTCATAGCTGAAATTACATGATCATTAATTTTGAAGTAACATGAACTAGAAAAAAATGTCAACATTTACCGTACTTCTATTTACTGTATGATATTTTAGCAACCAATTCATAAAAGTATTGTTAGAAAAATTGCAATTACATAGTTACACCCAAGATCACCACGAATTCTTTGGTGGTGTTCATGGTACTCATTCTATAGATTTTTATGTAATGATTTGTAAACTGGTGTTTACGATTCTACTGATTTTTCCTTTTTTTAGCCGTCTCATTTCAACTTTTTATTCTCATTTGGTATCTTCAGCCTCTTCTAACTTTTTCAATAAATATTTCTCTAATTCTGTAATTTTATAATCTTGTTCTGAGCAGTTTGATTAAATTTTTGAAAGTTTATTAAAATTATAAGATTTTCTTACCTCAAAAGTAAAATAAAAAAATGTACCTTGGGGCACATATGCTCAAACTCATTCTTCGCAATTTTCCAATTTGAACAGGCAAATAACACTATAACATTTAATAACTGATTGCCCAAATTCAAACTTTGTATGCATGTTGTGGGTGTTTACGAGTTTCATAAAATTTGGATGAGACAAAGTTATGGTTCTATATGAGTTTCATAAAATTTGGATGAGACAAAGTTGAGGTTCTATATGAGTTTCATAAAATTTGGATAAGACAAAGTTGTGGTTCTATAAGAGTTTCATAAAATTTGGATGAGACAAAGTTATGGTTCTATATGAGTTTCATAAAATTTGGATGAGACAAAGTTATGGTTCTATAAGAGTTTCATAAAATTTGGATGGGACAAAGTTGTGGTTCTATATGAGTTTCATAAAATTTGGATGAGACAAAGTTGTGGTTCTATATGAGTTTCATAAAGTTTGGATGGGACAAAGTTGTGGTTCTATAAGAGTTTCATAAAATTTGGATGAGACGAAGTTATGGTTCTATATGAGTTTCATAAAGTTTGGATGAGACAAAGTTGTGGTTCTATAAGAGTTTCATAAAGTTTGGATGGGACAAAGTTGTGGTTCTATAAGAGTTTCATAAAATTTGGATGGGACAAAGTTGTGGTTCTATAAGAGTTTCATAAAATTTGGATGGGACAAAGTTGTGGTTCTATAAGAGTTTCATAAAATTTGGATGGGACAAAGTTGTGGTTCTATAAGAGTTTCATAAAGTTTGGATGAGACAAAGTTATGGTTCTATAAGAGTTTCATAAAATTTGGATGAGACAAAGTTGTGGTTCTATATGAGTTTCATAAAATTTGGATGCGACAAAGTTGTGGTTCTATATGAGTTTCATAAAATTTGGATGGGACAAACTTTATAAGTGCAGAAACAAAAAAAATTTAAATTTAAAAAAAATGTTAAAAAGTGGGATAATAGTTAATGACATACTGTCCAAATTCAAATGTGGTTCTCAGTATGTATTGAGTATGAGTTTTATAAAATTTGGATAGAAAAACTAAAGGAAGGGTGCCGAGGAAAAAAAATGTGGTGCATATATACTAACTTCCATATGTATTTAGTAGTTCATAAGCTGTAGGATCTCTCCCTGGTTCCTCCCCTTCCCCTGGGAGAGGCAGATTAATACCATACATCTCTTCCATTATATTTCTTGGAATATAGTGACAGACCTTTACATCAGTTAAGAAAAATATCATAAACTGTAATCTGACAGCAAATCAAAACTGACCAATGAAAACAACTCCTGTTCATACTTATAATAAGTTTTTAAAAAGGACAGTGATCTAAGGACTTGTAAATTTTGTTTTATCAATAGAATCGATAATGGATACCTAAGGATCAGGTATGCAGTGTTGTTTTGTTGATTGAAACATAAAATATTTAAGCAGTTATAATAACATCACTTAAGGGATTGCTGCAGTAATTTAATGAGATCTACATGTTTCAGTTCCTAAAAGATCTAAATTTTCATATTAGATTCAAAATGATCATTTCATCCCATCAATTAATTATTTCATGGCACGATATGACCTCAAATTAAAGTGGGTAGGCATTACATATCAGTTTTTGTAAACTTTGTAGGCATTTTTTTTCATAACAATCCAATGCCCTTGCTAGAAAGATCATTTTGAAGATAACTGAAGTGTGTTAAGCTCCGATGGCATCAATTTGTGATTTGATGGTCACAAATTAAGTTTACTGACGACCTGTTAACAGAGCCAAGCCGACAGTGCAAGGGCTGTATAGCCAGTCAAGGTCGTTAAAAACTTCCATTTGTTGTAACAGAGCCAGTAAACAGGTATTTACCACCATCAAATCACCAATTGATGCCATCTGAGATTAAAATACAATATTATTATCTCCTCTCGAATGAAACTGACTGATAATAACGTTAAAAATTACTTTTAAAATCTGTAAAACGCCATTTGTGCTTGCACCTATAATTTCATAGCATCAATTGTGAATTGATGCCTTAAAAATTGATGATGTAATCCAATCAAAGTGAACATTACAAACAATGTTGTATTAAAATAATTATTATCTCAACATTATAAAAGTATTATATAATGTGCTACATCAGTTTTGTATAAATTTATAGCAAAGGATACAAGAGAAACTGGAGGTATATGGTCTCTCATCTGATCAATAGGTAAGATGCCATTGACAACTAACTCTGCTTTAGTCGATACAAATGAGGGGAAAACCAAACCAGGACAATCACATAACATCAGATCCTTCTCTACAAACAGTGTCTGAAAATATATATACAAGGGCAATAACTCAATGTGAGATCCTTCTCTACAAACAGTGTCTGAAAATATATAAACAAGGGCAATAACTCAATGTAAGATCCTTCTGTACAAACAGTGTCTGAAAATATATAAACAAGGGCAATAACTCAATGTGAGATCCTTCTGTACAAACAGTGTCTGAAAATATATAAACAAGGGCAATAACTCAATGTGAAATCCTTCTCCACAGTGTCTGAAAATATATAAACAAGGGCAATAACTCAATGTAAGATCCTTCTGTACAAACAGTGTCTGAAAATATATAAACAAGGGCAATAACTCAATGTGAGATCCTTCTCTACAAACAGTGTCTGAAAATATATAAACAAGGGCAATAACTCAATGTGAGATCCTTCTCTACAAACAGTGTCTGAAAATATATAAACAAGGATAATAACTCAATGTAAGATCCTTTTCTACAGTGTCTGAAAATATATAAACAAGGGCAATAACTCAATGTGAGATCCTTCTCTACAAACAGTGTCTGAAAATATATAATCAAGTTCGCAGTCAAGTCCGGTCAGAAGGGGACAATAAATCCAATGCCTCGTGTAAAGAGAGTGCCACGCTCTTTGCACGATAAGAACCTTTGCAAAAACTCTTTGAGGGGTCCGTAGGTGACCTGTTGCAAGGCAAAATTTCTGTCCCTATCCAAAATACCCTCATTTTCCAGTAGCAGTCCAATATTCCCTGACTATCATCCCAGATGGCCTCTATTATGACAAGACCTTCCTATTGTATTTATTGTGAACTTGTTCTCGTCCTGAATATGCATGAAATATTTGCCACTGGACATGAGGCAATCAATCAATCAATCAATTATTGACTTCTTCATGAAATTTTGTACAAATAATCTTCATACGTAATCAAACCGAATGTCATTTTTAAACAGAAGGGTCAATGAACTTGTTTAAAAGTTTAATCAGTTTGAATGATAAAAATCAGTCGAAAAATGCATCTTTTCCCCGATATGTCACAGTTTGACGTCGCGAAAATAACATTTTACGTTAGCAATGTCATTACCTCCCCTGTAACTGTAACATATGCCCTTAATATATAGCACTGGGATAATATTTCTTGATTCATTTGCTCAGGTAGTGTTCTACAACCGTTTTAAGTGTCATCTATATCCGTCAAGCTTTTTAGGTAAAATGCACTTACAAGACACATGGATAGATTGACACTCAGATAGATGAACAAAAAGGGTGGTTCCCAAAAAAGCCCCATAAACTATGTTTACAGGATGTGTAATAAACATGAGAGAACAACAATTAGAAGTCAAGAACAAATTGCTTCTACAGTATGTATATGGAAAGCTTACCTGGAAGTGTTTAGTTCTACCAGGCGTGGCAGATACAGGTACTTTCTTCATCTTTAGTATAGCATTTATTGTATGTATATGGAAAGCTTACCTGGAAATGTTTAGTTCTACCAGGCGTGGCAGATACCGGTACTTTCTTCATCTTTAGTATAGCATTTATTGTATGTATATGGAAAGCTTACCTGGAAGTGTTTAGTTCTACCAGGCGTGGCAGATACAGGTACTTTCTTCATCTTTAGTATAGCATTTATTGTATGTATATGGAAAGCTTATCTGGAAATGTTTAGTCCTACCAGGCGTGGCAGATACCGGTACTTTCTTCATCTTTAGTAAAGCATTTATTGTATGTATATGGTAGGCTTACATGGAAATGTTTAGTCCTACCAGGCGTGGCAGATACCGGTACTTTCTTCATCTTTAGTAAAGCATTTCTTGTATTTATATAGAAGGCTTACCTGGAAATGTTTAGTGCTACCAGGCATGGCAGATACAGGTACTTTCTTCATCTTTAGTAAAGCATTTATTGTATGTATATGGAAAGCTTATCTGGAAATGTTTAGTCCTACCAGGCGTGGCAGATACCGGTACTTTCTTCATCTTTAGTAAAGCATTTATTGTATGTATATGGTAGGCTTACATGGAAATGTTTAGTCCTACCCGGTGTGGCAGATACAGGTACTTTCTTCATCTTTAGTAAAGCATTTATTGTATGTATATGGAAAGCTTAACTGGAAATGTTTAGTTCTAGCAGGCGTGGCAGATAACGGTACTTTCTTCATCTTTAGTAAAGCATTTATTGTATGTATAAGGAAAGCTTACCTGGAAATGTTTAGTTCTAGCAGGCGTGGCAGATAACGGTACTTTCTTCATCTTTAGTAAAGCATTTATTGTATGTATAAGGAAAGCTTAACTGGAAATGTTTAGTTCTACCAGGCGTGGCAGATAGAGGTACTTTCTTCATTTTTAGTATAGCATTTATTGTATTTATATAGAAAGCTTACCTGGAAGTGTTTAGTCCTACCAGGTGTGGCAGATACTGGTACTTTCTTCATCTTTAGTATAGCATTTATTGTATTTATACAGAAAGCTTACCTGGAAGTGTTTAGTCCTACCAGGCGTGGCAGATACCGGTACTTTCTTCATCTTTAGTAAAGCATTTATTGTATGTATATGGAAAGCTTATCTGGAAATGTTTAGTCCTACCAGGCGTGGCAGATACAGGTACTTTCTTCATCTTTAGTATAGCATTTATTGTATGTATATGGAAAGCTTACCTGGAAGTGTTTAGTCCTACCAGGCGTGGCAGATACCGGTACTTTCTTCATCTTTAGTAAAGCATTTATTGTATGTATACAGAAAGCTTACCTGGAAATGTTTAGTTCTACCAGGCGTGGCAGATACCGGTACTTTCTTCATCTTTAGTAAAGCATTTATTGTATGTATATGGAAAGCTTATCTGGAAGTGTTTAGTTCTACCAGGCGTGGCAGATACAGGTACTTTCTTCATCTTTAGTATAGCATTTATTGTATGTATATGGAAAGCTTACCTGGAAGTGTTTAGTTCTACCAGGCGTGGCAGATACCGGTACTTTCTTCATCTTTAGTATAGCATTTATTGTAGAACTCTTACCAACATTTGGGTAACCAATCTTAAACAAATCAAAATACATATTTTATGTTTTTTGTGAGTTACAGACATTACATAAATTACATAAATACACAGTTGGTGTTATTGGTTCTTGCCTGTCATAACTTTTTTCATAAATTGTTTAAAAATGTAAATCAATATTGTTTTTATTGGTAAGATTCTGTTTCAAAACATGACTAAATATATATTGCTATTTATGATCCTAGATCCTGTTGATCAAGTTTACCTAGATTTTGGCATTGTACAAGATCCGGAATCCTCCATTTCTCAAAATGTTATGATTTCTTTACATCTAATCTATTAAATGTGTAATGCTTTATCTTTTAATCTGGGTTAATATGATTTATTATTTAGTTGTAATTGGCTTTGAACTGGCTTTCAGTAACTGCAAGCACACTTATTTTAGTGTTTTTGTGCCTCGTACCAATCTTTTGAGTTAAGCCAATTGCAAATAATTTTAACAGTTTGTTCTTATGTTGTGCTGATATACCCCTGTCTTAGGTTAGGGGAGGGTTAAGCACTTACAAACATGTTTAACCCTGACACATTCTCCAAAAATAGTAGCCTGTAGTTCAGTAGTTTTAATTGGTTCATGTCTGTCAGATTTGTTTTTCATTTACTGTTATATGTTAGGTCGTTGGTTTTCTTGTTTAAATTGTTTTACATTTTTATGTCTGGGCAATTTATAACTGACCATAGTGCATTGTTTTTTTTTTCATTATTGAAGGCCATACAGTGTCCTATAATTGGAATAATTTGAACTCGGGTGGATAGTTGTTTCATTGGCAATGATACCACATCTTCTTATTTAATAAAAAATATAATACCATTCCAACAGTGGTTTGATCTGGAGTAGCTTTAGTACTGCTATGAAGGGTTCTTAACATTTTCAAAAGTTCTTCTCCATTCAAAATATCATGTTGGTTTCTATGACTACAATCATCTACTGATGCATCATCACTATAGTCTGTTCCTGATTTCTGACTTTTAGATTTAATGTCCTCACTTTTGCTGTCACCTGACAGTTTGTGATCAGAGTCTGTTACAGATGCACCTTGCAGACGTTCCTGTATATCACATGACATGTCATGTGACATTTCTTTTTCTTGATTTGTATCTTTGTCATCCTCATCAACTTCATCTTCGTCATTTTCATCTGACATGTTTTCATCGTCTTCATCACTTTCATCTGCATCTGAATTGTTATCATCTGATGAATCTTCATCTTTCTGGAATATAGATTATACCATTGGTTTTTATGTTTGAACGCTTTTACACTAATCATTTTTTGGCCCCTTTATAGCTTGCTGTTGGATGTGAGCCAAGGTTCCATTTTGAAGACCATACTTTTTTGACCTATAATGATTTTCTTTTTACAAATTCTGACTTGGATGGAGAGTTGTCTCATTGGCACTCATACCACATCTTCTTATATCTAATAACAAGTTATATTGGTATCTACTTTGTATGGCTAAAAGTTTGGCTATTGTTCATACATATAATTATTAAATATACAATTTATCTGATTTTTTTTAGTTTTAAGAACGGATATATGTCAAATCAAAATTCTGACAAGGTTAAGCCATTGATGAATTTGTGTACTTCAAACAATGTTGTACATTTTTTGATTTGCCTCTGTCAATCACAAATTCAAAACAAAGACTAGTCCTTTGGATACAGGATCTTTTCGATGTGTTAAAGACCCTTTGAGGGGCTTGGGTTGTTTTCTGCTTCTTGGTGTGTTTTTTATTTTTTGACGCATTCCCCATTTACATTCTCAATTTTACTTGTTAGATAAACCAGTTAGAGCTCAGACATAAACATGTCGATTTTTCTTTTTGACTTAAAGAAGTCAAAACATGTATTTATTATAAAAATGTGTTTTCAATTTTAGACTTATCTAAGTCGAAAAATGACAGACTTGTTTAGGTCTACTTATGTTGATGTAAAAACTTAATTTTACTTGGTGGCCAAAGTACACCACCTATGACAGCATAAACCTGTCTGAGAGTTCACAAGGACTTGAGCTATCTATATTTAATTATCTAATTGAACATCCACACTAAACACAGATGTTTTACCTCATTAAGTGTGGTTCCAGGTGGTTGCCTTGTAAGGTTAATAAACATTATCTCCGATTTTTTAGACTCTCATTCATATTTTTCTTTAGAAGACAAAGCATTGTCTTTCAATGTTGTCATTATTTGATTTAGATGCATGACCTTTTTATAAATATGCGTGGGTCTTGAAGTTAACCAATTTTGATAACTTATTGACTTGTAGGAAGCAAATATTTGCAACTTTTTGATTCTGGTCAATAAATTCTTGCTTAACAATATCTGACTCATTAAAGTCGTATTTTGTCTTGCATTAAAGGGAGACAAATCCTAAAACTTAAAAATTTAGACCTCTATGAGTCAAAAGCAGATTCAGACTTATTTATGTCTGAGCTCTGACTGATAAACTGAGTTATAATAATTCTATGAGTCATAATTCATATTCTATATGATATTTTTGTATTAATTGTTACCTTTTCTTTCTGTCTGTCTGTTTCTGCTAAGGCTGACCAAAATGCTAACTTGATATTTCTCTCATTGAAGTAATCACACCACATTTGCCTACAAAATAAAAATTAAACCAGATGCTCCGCAGGGCGTAGCTTTATACGACCGCAGAGGTTGAACCCTGAACGGTTGGGGCAAGTATGGACACAACATTCAAGCTGGATTCAGCTCTAAATTTGGATTGTGATTAAATAGTTGACACAGCATAGGTTTCTGACACAGAATGAATGTGTTCTAATGAACTTAAAATTTTTGTTTTCTCTTAGAGCAATTCACTATGCTGTTGAATATTAATCCTCTCAAAACAAGAATGTGTCCTCAGTACACGAATGCCCCACTCGCACTATCATTTTCCATGTTCAGTGGACCGTAAAATTGGGGTAAAAACTCTAATTTGGCATTAAAATTAGAAAGATCATATCATAGGGGACATGTGTACTAAGTTTGAAGTCGATTGGACTTAAACTTCATCAAAAACTACCTTGACCAAAAACTTTAACCTGAAGCGGGACAGACGGACGGACGAACGGACGGACGAACGAACGGACAGACGGACGGACGGATGGACGCACAGACCAGAAAACATAATGCCCCTCTACTATCGTAGGTGGGGCATAAAAATGTTTGAAGAAATTTTCTTTTTTATTTATGAAATTTCAAATGAGAAAAATTGAACCCAATTTTTTTAATCACATCCCCCTTTCCCTTATTCCAAAACTAATCTCAATTAAAATTTCTAATGGAGTTTGCAACAATAACTACTCATTTAAATACATCATAAAATATTAAGATGTAAAAAAAACTGCTTGTTATCACTGAATGTTATTTATTATAATTTATCAGTTGGTAGTAAAAAGTGAATATACATTGTATATTGTATATAACAAAGATTTAAGTTGATTCTGGACAAAGAAAGATAACTCCAATTAAAAAAAAATCTTGCTATTGCACAATATTTTGCAATTAGATATTTCTTGCTTACTATTCTGGACAAAGAAAGATAACTCTAATTAAAAAAAAATTTGCTATTTCACAATATTGTGCAATTGAAAAGACTTGCTATTGCACAACACTTAATATAATAATTTTAGATCCTGATTTGGACCAACTTGAAAACTGGGCCCATAATAAAAAATCTAAGTACATTTTTGGATTCAGCATATCAAAGAACCC
The DNA here is from genome assembly GCF_965363235.1 of Mytilus galloprovincialis. Taxonomy (NCBI): domain Eukaryota; kingdom Metazoa; phylum Mollusca; class Bivalvia; order Mytilida; family Mytilidae; genus Mytilus; species Mytilus galloprovincialis. The sequence continues at coordinate 48,401,861 of NC_134850.1, forward strand.
CAAGATTTCAATTTTTGTTGAAATCAGACTAAGTTTAATTTTGGACCCTTTGGACTTTAGTGTAGACCAATTTGAAAACAGGACCAACAAGAATGTGTCCAAAGTACACGGATGCCCCACTCAATCATTTTCCATGTTCCATGGACCGTGAAATAGGGTAAAAATCTAATTTGGCATTAAAATTAGAAAGATCATATCATAGGGCACATGTATACTAAGTTTCAAGTTGATTGGACTTCAACTTCATTAAAAACTACCTTGACCAAAAACTTTAACCTGAAATTTGCACTATCATTTTCTATGTTCAGTGAACCGTAAAATTGGGGTCAAAACTCTAATTTGGCATTTAAATTAGAAAGATCATATCATAGGGCACATGTATACTAAGTTTCAAGTTGATTGGACTTCAACTTCATCAAAAACTACCTTGACCAAAAACTTTAACCTGAAGCCAAAAACTTTAACCTGAAATTTGCACTATCATTTTCTATGTTCAGTGAACCGTAAAATTGGGGTCAAAACTCTAATTTGGCATTTAAATTAGAAAGATCATATCATAGGGCACATGTATACTAAGTTTCAAGTTGATTGGACTTCAACTTCATCAAAAACTACCTTGACCAAAAACTTTAACCTGAAGCCAAAAACTTTAACCTGAAATTTGCACTATCATTTTCTATGTTCAGTGAACCGTAAAATTGGGGTCAAAACTCTAATTCGGCATTTAAATTAGAAAGATCATATCATAGGGCACATGTATACTAAGTTTCAAGTTGATTGGACTTCAACTTCATCAAAAACTACCTTGACCAAAAACTTTAACCTGAAGCCAAAAACTTTAACCTGAAATTTGCACTATCATTTTCTATGTTCAGTGAACCGTAAAATTGGGGTCAAAACTCTAATTTGGCATTTAAATTAGAAAGATCATATCATAGGGCACATGTATACTAAGTTTCAAGTTGATTGGACTTCAACTTCATCAAAAACTACCTTGACCAAAAACTTTAACCTGAAGCCAAAAACTTTAACCTGAAATTTGCACTATCATTTTCTATGTTCAGTGAACCGTAAAATTGGGGTCAAAACTCTAATTTGGCATTTAAATTAGAAAGATCATATCATAGGGCACATGTGTACCAAGTTTGAAGTCGATTGGACTTCAACTTCATCAAAAACTACCTCGACCAAAAACTTTAACCTGAAGCGGGACAGACGGACGAACGGACGAACGGACGAACGAACGGACGAACGGACGCACAGACCAGAAAACATAATGCCCCTCTACTATCGTAGGTGGGGCATAAAAATGAAGAATCTACATACACAGTTAGATTTGGTATATCAAAGAACCCCATTTATTCAATTTTTGATGAAATCAAACAAAGTTTAATTTTGGACCCCGATTTGGACCAACTTGAAAACTGGGCCAATAATCAAGAATCTAAGTACATTTTTAGATTCAGCATATCAAAGAACCTAACTGATTCATTTTTTGTCAAAATCAAACTAAGTTTAATTTTGGACCCTTTGGACCTTAATGTAGACCAATTTGAAAACGGGACCAAAAGTTAAGAATCTACATACACAGTCATGACAGTTAGATTTGACATATCAAAAAACCCCAATTATTCAATTTTGATGAAATCAAACAAAGTTTAATTTTGGACCCTTTGGGCCCCTTATTCTGTTGGGACCAAAACTCCCAAAATCAATACCAACCTTCCTTTTATGGTCATAAACCTTGTGTTTAAATTTCATAGATTTCTATTTACTTATACTAACGTTATGGTGCGAAAACCAAGAAAAATGCTTATTTGGGTCCCTTTTTGGCCCCTAATTCCTAAACTGTTGGGACCTAAACTCCCAAAATCAATACCAACCTTCCTTTTGTAGTCATTAACATTGTGTTTAAATTTCATTGATTTCTATTTACTTAAACTAAAGTTATTGTGCGAAAACCAAGAATAATGCTTATTTGGGCCCTTTTTCAGCCCCTAATTCCTAAACTGTTGAAACCTAAACTCCCAAAATCAATCCCAACCGTTCTTTTGTGGTCATAAACCTTGTGTCAAAATTTCATAGATTTCTATTAACTTAAACTAAAGTTATAGTGCGAAAACCAAGAAAATGCTTATTTGGGCCCTTTTTGGCCCCTAATTCCTAAAATGTTGGGACCAAAACTCCCAAAATCAATACCAACCTTCCTTTTGTGGTCATAAACCTTGTGTTAAAATTTCATAGATTTCCATTCACTTTTACTAAAGTTAGAGTGCGAAAACTAAAAGTATTCGGACGCCGGACGACGACGACGACGCAGACGCCAACGTGATAGCAATATACGACGAAAAATTTTTCAAATTTTGCGGTCGTATAAAAACTTCAAAAAAAAAAAAAGGTTTATATTAACAATATACTATGAATAACTGACTAATCATGGGATACCAACATTTTTTATGTAGTTTTTACAATTTTTAGACTTTTAGAAAGTTTTTTTTTTATCTTTTATTCACCAATTTTTTTAAACTTTTTCTTTTGAAGAGACATTTTTTCCATGGTTTTCAGGGGATTAAAAGAGGTGTGTTCTATGCATAATTGCGTACTATAAATGACAAAATATGGTATTCAGTTACTTCGAAAGGACCAAATGATGACACAATGAATCTAAAAACAAGCAGCTAGATACATCAATTTGTAATATGTGAATGGTATAATTTGACCATCATATTTGGAAGCTATGCACTGTTGTTTCATTTATTTCATAGGTTCATTGCACTAATTTTTCATGGATTGCAGAAAAAATGTATTCTTTTAAAGATATTTTGTCTTAGATTTAAAAATTCTGCTTACAACACTATGGAAAATATTAATTTGTTGAACTCTTAAATTTGAGGGTCCCATTTCCCATAAAAATTACTTCTCCATGAATAATAATGAATCAAGTTATATATTCCGGTTTTTTAATTGTTATTTTAGTATCAATAACCTTTTCTAGTCACCATTTAGAGAATTGAATTAACTATTTGTAATCATAAATGTAAAATATTGCTTCATCTTGCACTGCAAACAACAACAAAATTATGTATTTCAAAATTGAAATTTACTGATATGTGAAGTTAAGTGATGTTTGGTGTAATGAAAAGTTTTTATATGCACCATGTCACTTTTAGTTTCAGAAATATCCATTCTGTGGATGCATTCTTTTTTTTTTTTGGCAAAATCATTTTCGCCTAATTTTTTACTTAATAAAGCTATATATAATTAAATTCCATTCAATTTTTAGCAAAAATTAATAAGGACAATATTTTTCTTATTTTATTCAGTTTGTGAGTGAGTTGACAGAGTTTACAGATCTGTACATTCCTTCAAAAAATCTTTATTACTTTAGCATTTTAAAATATATTGCAGTAAATATATTATAGACTTTTATAGTTCACCATAATATGTTTCTAAGAATACTATGTCACACCAGCATGATCACATTTCTATGTTTAATAAACCTTAATTTGGGATTAACTTTTAAAAGTTCACATCTTATTGAACATTTGTACTTTGCTCCAATTTCTGTAAAAACTACTAATTTAATAAAATGTTATTTATACCTCTGCTCTGGTGTCAGAAGATCAGCTTTATTAACCAGTAAAAAGTTGACCTTTTCAGGGTTCACTTCCTGTACATATGCTGCAACATCTTCACAATAAAACAATAATGGATTCCTGGCATCCACAATCTGTACAACGATATCACTGTAAAATAAAACAATAATGTGTTCCTAGCATCCTCAATCTGTACAACGATATCACTGTAAAATAAAACAATAATGGATTCCTGGCATCCACAATCTGTACAACGATATCACTGTAAAATAAAACAATAATGTGTTCCTAGCATCCTCAATCTGTACAACGATATCACTGTAAAATAAAACAATAATGGATTCCTGGCATCCACAATCTGTACAACGATATCACTGTAAAATAAAACAATAATGTGTTCCTAGCATCCTCAATCTGTACAACGATATCACTGTAAAATAAAACAATAATGGATTCCTGGCATCCACAATCTGTACAACGATATCACTGTAAAATAAAACAATAATGTGTTCCTAGCATCCTCAATCTGTACAACGATATCACTGTAAAATAAAACAATAATGGATTCCTGGCATCCACAATCTGTACAACAATGTCACTGTAAATAAAACAATAATGGATTCCTGGCATCCTCAATTTGTACAACAATGTCACTGTAAATAAAACAATAATGGATTCCTGGCATCCACAATCTGTACAACAATATCACTATAAAATAAAACAATAATGTGTTCCTAGCATCCTCAATCTGTACAACTATATCACTGTAAAATAAAACAATAATGGATTCCTGGCATCCACAATCTGTACAACGATATCACTGTAAAATAAAACAATAATGTGTTCCTAGCATCCTCAATCTGTACAACGATATCACTGTAAAATAAAACAATAATGGATTCCTGGCATCCACAATCTGTACAACGATATCACTGTAAAATAAAACAATAATGTGTTCCTTGCATCCACAATCTGTACAACGATATCATTGTAAAATAAAACAATAATGTGTTCCTTGCATCCACAATCTGTACAACGATATCACTGTAAAATAAAACAATAATGGATTCCTGGCATCCACAATCTGTACAACGATATCACAGTAAAATAAAACTGGGAAATTATAGCTTGGTGTTCGGTGTGATTTGATTTGATTTTTGGTGTTTTAACGCCCCTTTTAACCACTGCATTTAGGCTTTTTTGTTGCGGCAAGTTTTTATTGCTGGAGGAACCTAGAGTGCCTGGAGAAAACCACCTACCTTCAATAGGAAAATTGACAATCCTAGTCAATTAAGATTGAAGTCGAGTGCACCCACATGAGGGTTCGAACTCACAACCTCAGTGTGACTGGCTAGTGATTACAGTAGTAACTACTCAGACCACTCGGCCACCGAGGCCCCTGGTGTTCGGTGTGAGCCAAGGTTCTGTGTAGAAGGCTGTAATGGTTTACTTTTACAAATTTTGACTTGGATGTAGAGTTGTCTCATTGGCACTCATACCACATCTTCTTATATCAAATTATTTACTTTTAAGATTATTATTTTCATCATGCAATGAGTATAATCCAGATTCAAATATAATGATTCAATTACATAGACACAAAAAAGGAACAAACTTTAATACTAGTATTGTATTTTAGTCATTTGCTGTTAAAGGTAACCACGTTGACAGGAGAGAACTAGAAACATAGTCAATTAACCCTGAAATCAAACACACCTCACTAGGATTGTGGTTCATACTCACAACTACAAAGGTGATGGCCTAGTGATCACTGAAGAAATCAAACACACCTCACTAGGATTTTGGGTCATACTCACAACCACAAAAGTGATGGCCTCGTGATCACTCAAGAAATCAAACACACCTTACTAGGATTTTGGTTCATACTCTCAACCACAAAGGTGTTGGCCTAGTGATCACTGAAGAATTCAAACACCTCACTAGGATTTTGGTTCATACTCACAACCACAAAGGTGATGGCCTAGTGATCACTGAAGAAATCAAACACACCTCACAAGGATTTTGGTTCATACTCTCAACCACAAAGGAGATGGCCTAGTGATCACTGAAGAAATCAAACACACCTCACTAGGATTTTGGTTCATACTCACAACCACAAAGGAGATGGCCTAGTTATCACTGAAGAAATCAAACACACCTCACTAGGATTTTGGTTCGTACTCGCAACCACAAAGGTGATGGTCTAGTGATCACTGAAGAATCCACCAGAAGTAATTATAAACTGGACAAGAAATGATAAGGTAAATGTACATTGAACTCATGTTATGAAATCAGAGGGAATTACAAATATATCACAAGTGCAGCTATTTAATTGGCTTTTATCCTCATTTTTCATATCTTGTTTGCAAGGGAAAGAATTTAAAACTAATTGGTGCTCTGCAAATATATTTAGATACTGTAAATTCAGAAACTATTGCGAGGTTTTTATTATTGCGAAAAATGTGGGAAACTTGTGAACCAATAATTTAAATTTGCATTTTGAAATATTTTATATGAATTATACAGGACTTTTCTCAAAATCGTAAAAATTGAAATTGCATTTCAGTCTGTAATGACAAAATAGCAATAATAAATGCAAGCAATAATTTCTGAATCTACAGTACTTAAAAAGTTATATTCTAAAGGAGGTTTTAATATCATAAAGCATGAAAATAAATAGATGTGGAGTTTAATCAGCCATCAACCTTTTAAACAAAGTCAATCAGAAAAGTCATCTAAAGGTCAACATTCAGTGTCTTCAACATATGTCAAGCACATGGTTCTTAATCCTTTATTCCTGTACTGGACACAAATTTTGTTTTCCCAAAATCACTGCTGAATTTAGCATAAATATAAAATATCCATCACAAAGATGAAAACAGGCCAGGACTTTATTTATCATAATGTATCTAAATTTTCTTTATGATTATCTTAAAATATTGAGATGTGGTATGTTTGCCAGTGAGAAAACTATCCATGAAGACAAAAGGAAATATAAGTCGAGATATTTCTGATTTGAAGGATTGAACAAAAATATGACGACATTTAACAGTTTTATATGATAATTAAAGTTTTTATCAGGCACAGGAATCTGTGAAAAATACCATTTTACTGTTGATTGTAGAAGACTTGTTTTCAGCTTCAGTGGTGAAATTAAAAAAAAAAAATCATTGGGTTGAGTTATTGGTATAAAAGCAGTAATTCATAGACCCATTGCTTTCTATGTTAAATTCTGCAATTTCAAGCTTTAATGGCTACTTTATCTCAAGTTCAAATAAAGTGGCAGTTATTTCCTGTCAAAACTATACCTTATGCTGACTTGTGCTGAAAAAAATCAGCATATATCTTTAATTGCATATTAGAGTGTACTGGTTTCCGGAAGTTTGATAAAGTACAAAAACAGGAACTTCTGATCTGAACAACAGGTCAAATGTGCCCTTCTTTCAAAATTTCATATACTTCTTTATTATTCAAACAAATCTTTCAACAACAGTTCTGTGAACTAACCAAATATACGCACTATTGACAAAGATACAGCTATGCGTAGGAACTAATTCGTTTAAAATATGTACTACTTTCTTGTCTGTTCTTTCTGACTGGGCCTGAATTAGTGGTTCTATACCTATTAAATCAACTTTGAAAAATCTTGCAAATGTGAGGAATGAATGTGCTAGCCAATGACGAATGGTGATAACAGGCCTTGACTTCAATTTACAACATATATCTTAAAATACTCTTTGTGATAATATCTTACCAAGGACTTGTAAAGATCTGCCATCTCAGCATAATCTCAAACCGGGGAACAAATTATAAGATTATTATAAATACAACCAGTGAAGGGTTTCCTGAATTTGCATAAGCACATGAGCAATCAACATCTTATAAAGTCGAAATAGTTATGCAAAAACTATACAGATGCATGACAAAACTAGTTTTAGCATTGCTGTAAACTTTCTTGGTTAACAAAATTTTCTTTGAATTGATCACTTTCATAGATATGGTTTAACAATATTTCGGTGCCTCAGCAGCTGAGTGGTCCAAGTACCGGTAGTTTATCTTCAGCAAACACTAGCCTGTCAACAATGAGGTTGTGAGTTTGGACCTTGCTCTGGGCAGGTGCATTGGACTCTAAACTTAATTGACTAGGGACATCAGTATTCCTACCAAATGTACTGATATACACAACCAAAAGAATTGAAAAGCAATATATATATGACCAAAAGGACTTCAAAAAATAGTATAATTCATCAAAGGTCAACTTTTCTGGAGGGAGTTGGCTCCTTAGTTTCCTAAAATTTTCTTAATTTAGGAGCAGTCATTTTTTGAATTTCAAAAGATTTCTAATTTTTTATATGGGGTTATAAATTAAATGTGACCTAGGATGAACATAATCAGATGCTGAGGAAAATCAAGGAAAACCCTAACTATTGAAGAACAAATTTAAATTACACAGCAACTTAAAAATGTAGAGTCACACAAAATAAACAATAATACCTTCTCTCAATAACTCTCCATAACTGTCGCCAGAAATCCAAGTTCTTTTCATATGGTGTTAAGATAATGCCTTCTACCTCAGACAACCTACAAATACATTAGAATATCAAATACATTTGTTCAATTTAGTAAACTGTTAACTGCATGATAAATCTAATAGCTGCAAATGCAGATAGAATTTATATTTTCTTTTTTTCAAAGGGAATTCTTTAAAACTAATTTACAAAATAATTTACCCTAAATCAAGACTTAATGTTTTATACAGTGTTGATGGTTAGTGCAGTATGTTGTAGACCAAACTGTCCTGGCAATTCTTTAGTAATTAAATCAGCCTTACTTCATGTTGATATAATGAATGTCATTGAGAACATACCATAGTAACATTTTAAGTATAAAGTTTTATATAAGCTAGAAATATTCTAATCACTCCAATTTTGTAAGTGTTGGTCAATTGCAATAGCAATAAAAAAAAGTATACAGGGAAAGAAATAAATGTATATGAAAGGGAAGAAATATATGTGTATGTTATAAAAAGATTTTTTTTAGAGATAATTTATGTGTCAATTTGTCCTTATACTCATAAACTTAACATAAGGTTCTTTAGAATTTATTAAGTTGGTGAGTGTTTTGATCTAGATTGCCAAACAATAAACTCCCTTCTACAACATTCAAATACAAAATAAATATCTTACACAGACAGAGATTTCCTCCAGTCAAGAAAAGAAGCTTTTTCTCTTCTGTCCAACTCTTCTGGGGAAGTATTAATATCCCATGGTGGTCTAAAAATATATAGTACAACATAGCATTGTTACAAAAAAATCTGAAAATTAAGGCACAACATAGCATTGATACAATAAAAAGTGACTATATGTATAACATTTGTCTATAACATGACTTGTTTTCATGAATAAAATTCAGAAAGGAAATTGGGAATGTGTCTAAGCAACAACAACCCGACCATAGAGCAGATAACAGCCGAAGTCCACCAAGTGGTCTTCAATGTAGCAAGAAACTCCCGCACCCGGAGGCTTCCATCAGCTGGCCCCTTAAAAAAAAATGAAGTTTGAAACAAAACAAAAACAATCTGTTGCACTTTTAATGAAGCCTTAGCCAAAAAATTCTTTATCAATAAAAATATCACTTATAAGTTTAGTGAGAACATATAGGTTTTCTTGAGTTACCTTCATCAGAAACTTCAAAAGCACATTATATGAAAGCCAAGAACATATAAATACAAATATGAACCATAACAAAATAGTCAAATCCATATAAGTTTAGATTTGCTTGATGAAGTTGGAATCTTAGTTTTGTATTATACCTAAAATAGATCGGCAACAGTCCAACAGCAGTAGTATCAACCAAGTCTTACCTAAAAAGAACTGCAGATATGTTTCATTCAAAGGGCTTTCTGGATTAACATTTGTTAGGAACTGAACTTTGAAAGCCATGGACATTGTCCATTGTATTGTGCAAGTACATAATATTTCCTTCCAATGAATGATTTTTTTTATGTTTAACACCACTTTCTGCACTCTTAGAGAATGTATTCCTAATTTGATACCTCAGCCGTGTACTTGTATAAACTTTGACATGTATTATTTTCTGCTGTACACTAAGACACCAACACAATCAACTACCAGTGATGATGACTGTCTTAGTGTGTATTTGACTTTGTTAGACTAAGATATACTTTTATAATGTTATTTCAATTCTTACCGGGGTATATCAAATAACAAGAGAAAACAGTTTTATTAAAAAAAAAAAAACAAAAAAACAAAAAATAACACTTGTACTTTAATGTGTTTAATAAAAAATTTAGTAACTATAACTGTGAAAGTTTGATGTGAACATTGTATGTGAAAACCTGTTAAATTACTGAACTTTAAATATCTGTCGCAATATCATTGATAAATACCTACTGTAAGGAAATCAGAAAATAAAATAAACAAGTGCCAATAAAAAATAACGAGATATGCTACTGAAGGGAAGTTGAAAAGTAAAAACAACTAGGGCTGCACACACAGTGCGATTAATACCCTGCATAGATGCATTTCAGTTGCTGCTGTGACATTCATATTGAATGGTTGGTGTTTCAAGCCACTTTCATCATCATTGTGTGATTTCACTGTGGTCAGTTTTTATTGGTGGAGGAAGCCAGGGTGCTCAAAGAGAACAACTAACTGTTGGTAGGAAAATTGACAATCCTAGTCAACTGTGAAATTCAACATTGAGGCAATGACATTTTGAGAGTTTTGAAAATCATTTCCTCTCTATGTTAGAACCTCAGAATTTGTTACTGATAGGTCAATTATACAGACTTATACTGACTCAAAAACAAAATCTGAGGTTTGTATACATGTACTGTAGATCAGGCATGGGGTAATCGTAATCAGTAATCGTAATCAGCTGTAATCGATTACATTTTTCAGTGTAATCATGCCATTTCTGATTACAGGTAATCGTAATGTAATTGATTACATTGCAAAAAACAGGTGTAATCATGATTACTTTAAGATTACATTCATATGATTACTTGCTGATTACAAATCTTGTATATATATGAAAATAGTTTTTGATAGACAAGAAGAAAATGTAAAGCTTGAATGAAAAATCATGAAACTAATATTCACAATGATGGGACCTTGTTTCATGTGATAAATTGTATCATCTATATAAAACTTTATATAACCAAGTGTTTTATTTTGTTAACAGTTTACTAAAGGAAATTGCCTCTCCAATATTTCATTGTGAGATTGAGCTCTTATGATACAAGAATTTGCCTTGAACATTTTTTTTCCTTGATTAAAAATTCTGATATCAACTCCAATTTCATATAAGTTTACCCAATACTTTAACATAACTACATTGAAATTAAAATGCAGAAAACATTTAGTTCCAATTTGACTTTGATTGTCGACATAAATATATGAGCCCACTTAATTCAAAATGGAAGTTAAAACCAGATTTCATTTATTGACAATCATCATGATCAGTATAAACAAGTACATGTACAGTGTAAACATATGGCATAATATTACAAACAATATGCATAGTAAACAATAGGTGACGTCAGGAGTTTCATCAATACAAAATATCTTTTATTACAATAAACTGTTGAGAAATGTATATACTTGAAATCCTAAGTTACAAAGCTGTTTTGTGTTTTCACCTGACAATAATTCTATAAATTATTAATAGGAGCAAGTATTAAAATTTTTCAAACAAATAATGACAATCAACCATTTCTTACTTTATTGATATTGTTATTAAGACAATAAAATTTTAATACCCAAGCTCACCTATTGTTTGTAAAAAAAAATGGAAATAGTGATTAACACCTGTAAAAACATTAATGGATGTGTCAATTATGTCCCAACAGACAATAAAACTATACTTAAGTAATTTTCCCTTATTTGTTCAGCTTTTTTGTTAATTAGGCAGTTGGTTAAAAATTTGTAGAAAAAATTAAGTTATATCTTTTACATAGAGAAAGGACATGTACACTTGTCTATAGCTATTTTTATCAAATTACACATGTTACACTGTACTTGCCTATTAATTCTTTTTTAAAAATAATTTTTGAATAAATTAAGGCTTTTAAAAAAATCACCAAATTTAGCTTTTTTTGTGAGGATAAAAAGTTATAAAAAAAATTTTGATATTGCATTTATACAATGTAATCATAAGTAATCTAAAGTAATCATGATTACTTTAAAGAAAAGTAATCTAATGTAATTGATTACATATGAAAAAGGGTGTAATTGTAATGTAATTGATTACATTTTATTAGCAAAGTAATTATAATTTAATTGATTACATTTTAAAGTAATCGACCCATCCCTGCAGTGTAGATACATAAATTATCTGCACACTTAGCAAGTTCTACAGAGAAGAGTTAATTTGGTATTTGACATATCCAAATCTGATGATGCTTCTGCATACAAAGGTTGGTAATCTTAGTTCTATGGACAAAAGTTATGCACTGTTTACACATCAAACAATGTTATACCATCATAGGTGTCAAAGATCAAAGTCACAATGTTTTACCATCATCATGATCATAGGTGTCAAAGGTCAAAGTCACAATGTTTTACCATCATAGGTGTCAGGTTCAGTATAATATCAAAGGGGTCAAAGTCAGAGTTACTTAACTTTATGTATATGACACACTACCAGCCCATGATCCAACTGCATATATATATATATATACCAACTTGGCAAGTATGATGACCTTACATGTTATTGTAAACAAGTTATAACAACAATGTATGAGCCTGACACAAATTTGAAAAGGATTTACTTAAAAATAGAACAAGGTTGAGATCAGAGTGACCTGACTTTGGTACATATATATGACACACCCCATTCCATTAGAGTTCTGCAGTAAAAAAAAGTTATGCCCCTGTGCCGCACACAGGAAAATGTTTTGGATAGGCCGACTAATAGGGTTATTCAGATATACATGTATCCCCCCCCCAACCTTTGTTTGCGGTGTATTACAAGTATAACAACAAAATGAAGATGGAGTTAAAACTTTACAAGGTGATTTAAATTTTCTTCTAGAAATTCAAAGGTAGCTTCTGCTGTTAGATTTTTATGATGTGAATAAAGCTCTATTCTGTTTGCCAAATTTTCCTTACTAAAAATTAAAAGTTTCAAAAAATGCATGCAGAAGTTTTTTTCATAATTGTCCTTTTTGACATACACATACTTATTTTGTATAACATTACTCTAGGAAAAATACATATTGAGCTTCCATAAAAATGTAACTTAAGAGGATTCTAGAAATTTAATTCTTTCACCACTTAAAATTAAAAATAATAAGGAAGAAGTGTGTTGTCTCCCATCTGTAAATAATCTTAGCAAAAATGGTTAGCCTATGTAATTGTATTTGAAACTCAAAACTATTTAAGTATATCCTATAGACAGCTACATGTAGCACATTTGACTGTATTTCTACAAGTTGAAATCTATACCCAATAAAACATTTTGGATCTCATTTAAACTTTACCTTCTTGGGATTCTAAGAAGATCCTTGTGTTGTTCATGAAGACATTCTACATTAGCTTGCTCAGTATGAGATAGTAGTCCAGAATTCTTATTTGGGTCTATAAACTTTACATTTAATTTCTCTACAAAATATAGGCAATAAAAGTTAAGATCAATTTGAACTGCCGGTAATTCTGAGCTTAACTCAGGGTTGGCAAAGTCTTAGTTTTGTTTTTGCCAGCTTCCTGAAATATTTATCACTCTCTTAATTACTTTGAATTCAGAACTTTTCTTGCACTTATAATTGAGATTGCTTAAATAACAGAAAAAGCATTAATTATTGCATTAGAGAACAAATCTTATACTGTTATACATGTACCACTCTTATCTTCTCAATTATAAAAACATTACATAAATTTCTGAATATACAGTAAACAAGAGTGCACACACTAAAATGTCTCGCCTTCTTTACTAATCATTGATATTATGTTGATAGTCTTAAGTATAAAGCTTTATTACAACTGTCACATAAACTTAACATTAACCAAGATAGCTAAACAAAGACCAATGAACCATGAAAATGAGGTCAAGGTCAGATGAACCATGCCAGGCAGACATGTACAGCTAACAAAACTTCCATACAACAAATATAGTTGACCTACAATGTATTACTTATAGTTTTAAGAAAAATAGACCAAAACAAAAAACTTAACACTGTGCAATGAACCATATAATTGAGGTCACGGTCAAATAAAACCTGTGGGACTGACATATAGATCATAATATAATTCCATACACCAAATATAGCTGACCTTTGGAATATAATATTAGATAAAAAGACCAAAACTTAAAAACTTAACTTTGACCACTGAACCATGAAAATGAGGTCAAGGTCAGATGACATCTGCCCGCTAGACATGTACACCTTACAATCATTCCATACAACAAATATAGTAGACCTATTGCATAAAGTATGAGAAAAACAGACCAAAACACAAAAACTTAACTATAACCACTGAACCATGAAAATGAGGTCAAGGTCAGATGACACCTGCCAGTTGGATATGTACACCTTCCAGTCCTTCCATATACCAAATATACTAGCCCTATTGCTTATAGTATCTGAGATATGGACTTGACCACCAAAACTTAACCTTGTTCACTGATCCATGAAATGAGGTCGAGGTCAAGTGAAAACTGTCTGACGGGCATGAGGACCTTGCAAGGTACGCACATACCAAATATAGTTATCCTATTACTTATAATAAGAGAGAAATTTAACATTACAAAAATTCTGAACTTTTTTTTCAAGTGGTCACTGAACCATGAAAATGAGGTCAAGGACATTGGACATGTGACTGACGGAAACTTCGTAACATGAGGCATCTATATATAAAGTATGAAGCATCCAGGTCTTTCACCTTCTAAAATATAAACCTTTTAAGAAGTCAGCTAACGCCGCTGCCGCCAAGCCACCGTTGCCGCCAGATCACTATCCCTTTGTCGAGCTTTCTGCAACAAAAGTTGCAGGCTCGACAAAAATAATGCCACAGTATTGGTGGCTTGTTTATAACCCACAAAGTTTCATAATGTATTTATCATCCTGATGTATGTATTTTTTCACATGTTCATTAGCATTTATATCAATTCCATACTTGACAAAAATAACACAAATTTTCAAGCTGCTTTTTGAAAATCCTATATGATTATTGATAGAACTAATTTTGTACATGTACATCAGGAGCCTGTAATTCAGTGGTTGTCGTTTGTTTATGTGTTACATATTTTTTATTTTTTTTTTACATAAATAAGGCGGTTAGTTTTCATGCATGAATTGTTTTACATTGTCATTTCGGGGCCTTTTATAGCTGACTATGCGGTCTGGGCTTTGCTCATTATTGAAGGCCATATGGTGGCCTATAGTTGTTAATTTTTGTGTCATTTTGGTCTCTTGTAGAGAGTTGTCTCATTGACAATCATACCACATATTCCTTTTTTATATGGTCTGATTAATTAGGGGAACATCTGATTCTAGAAATCCCTAGTTTACAAGGATCACAAGGACAAAATGGAAAATGTGATGCTACATAAGTTTATTTTTTTTTTTGGTGAGGTAAGATCAGGAAATCAGTATTTGAAATGAAAATATTTATTGGTGGTCCTTATTTTTTTTGTTCAGTATATAAACATACATCATGTGTACATTAAATAGTAAATATATACTGGTTACCTGCTGAGAATTCAGTTCCTGCTAGCTCTGCAGTAGCCAGGAAATCATCTAAATTACTTTGTTCTGTGACTGACTGCAAGTTAAGTCTTCCCCATTCATAGCCATCATTTAAGTCTGTAGTATGTAACTTAAACAAATAAAACATTAAACTTAAAAATCATTTCTTATAATAATCATGCAACACTTTTCTTGCTGTATGAAATCTTCTATGAAGTACACCAACCAATATTAAGTGTACAACAACTTAATTTCTTAACAACTGGATATATTTTTATAATTTTTTTTATTTTTTAGCAAGGAGCAATAAGAAGAAAATGTGTGCACTACTTTTGATATATATACTGTTCCTGTATAACCTTCTAGGGAAGTTAAGTATTTTCAAAAATTGACTTCAAGATATCTATTATGTTTTTACACTATCATTGACTATTTGCCCCATGTATGTTTGGAATGTGTTATATATTTGATTTGATAATTGCATTGACACAAATACATCTAGCTCAAATAATTGAAATATACCCAACATAGTTTTCACAGAATTATATAGGTCAGGGATCTACATGACCAGTTTTATGATGGCGGCCTGCCACCAATAAAAATATCATTCGCCACTGTTTAAAGATCCTGCCATCTTTAAATTATCTTCCACCATCGTCAAATGATACCCGCCATAGTCCAAATTTGTTTTCGTCTTTTATCCACCGCCATTTCTTTTTATCAATTATAATCATTTACTCCTAAGGTTATTGCATTCTAATCCAAAAGGTTGAGGTTCCTTGTTATAGTTTTAAAGCCCTACTGGATCTCTGGCTAAAGATCACTAATCACTTGAACAGGTAGAATGATACACTTGACCGGAGAACAAGATAGACCACTGAGATGACTGATTGCATAATTTAATAACATTTTCAGCAAATGGAAATTTAGATAAAAACAAAAATGTGTCCCTAGAACACAGATGCCCCATCCGTACTGTCATTTTCTATGTTCAATGGACCATGAAAAGGGGTAAAAACTCTAATTTGGCATTAAAATTGGAGTAATCATATCATAGGGAACATGTGAACTAAGTTTCAAGTTGATTGGACTTTCAACTTCATCAAAAACTACCTCGATCAAAAACTTTTACCCGAAGTGGGACAGACGGATGAACGAACAAACAAACGAGCGAAAGCACAGGCTAGAAAACATAATGTCCATAAATGGGGCATTAAAAATGAAATGTCCACTTCCCTCCTCTCCATCCTTGGCAGATTAAGACGCCATCTATCAGTAGATTAAAGTCACGCCCATTCCGAATACATTATTCTTGACCAATGGTAGCACTTGAACTCTTCAATTTGGCGGTAAACACACGGTAGCGTCTAGATTCTACACACTCGGTAAAGCAGGAAACGAAAATATACGTTGACATTCATGCATTTGTGCAAGAAACATACACAGAAACTTCTATTAGTTGATTAAAAAGATTCAAATTGTAACTAAATATAGTTGTAGGTTTAGGGATGTGAAGACTTGTTGCACAATAAGCATGTGGCAATAATTTACATACACTTTCTACATTTACACATGATCATGTTATAGGCGCTTTTTGAATGAATGCAGCAAGTTTCGACTGCAACCAATGAAAATCATTATCTTGTATTTCTGAAATTCTATACATAGGATATACATTCAGACTCTATATTAACAAATGTAAACGTAATCAACCCGTCTTCCAATACTGATAAACAGTTGATTTCAAACGCTTCAGCAATAACCATGATAACCTCTTCTTTTAATGACACTAAAGGGGATCGAGTTGGGTCAGCCAACAGTGGGATCATCGTTCCCATTCACAAGTAATTCCTCCCTCATATTAAGAGGATCGTACAATGAATCTGAAAAAATACATGAGCGGGTCATACAATGAAATAACGGTACCTCGAATGACCGAATAACACTGTTATTATCCAAATAACACATGTAATGACCGAATAACACTTGAAATTTCAATATTAACACTTTTTAGTGACTTTTAAACATAGATTATTGAATAAAATTATATTAGAAGTGTATTTTATAACCTATAAATGATTTACAGAAAGCAGGTAAGCTAATATTGATCATTATAAATTTATGGATATTGGTGTGTACTTCCAAGCTGGCGACCAAGGAAATCGTATGGAAAGAATAAAAATAAAAGAAAGATTACATATGCCTTCAAAGGGAAATGCTATGAAAATATAATATTAAATAATTTACTGTATATACAGAGAATTGTTTAATAATTGTTTTTCAGAAAGGATTTGAAAATTTAACCAGTACATCAAAGCAATGCAATTACTCCAATCACTAATTACTTTTCATAACAATTTACTCAACATTAAATAAAATGTAATTAAGAATTTTCACATATTCAATTCAAATTTAATCAAAAAATTATTATACTTGATTGTTTTAATAAAAACAAAGCTTCTGAATGGATGATTCGTATGTTTGTTCTAATAAAATTTTCTCAAAACTAAATTAAAGATTTTCATTGGCGAATATAAATGTTTTTACAAGTAACTATAATTTTGTATAAAAAACCATGAAGACATTTGTGCTGTCTTCCATTTTCAAAATGGCTTTATATCCGTGTGTTCAATGTGATGAAGAATGTGTTGATTGCACCATTCAATGCAGTTGTTGTGATCGTTGGGTTCACAGTGCTTGTGTCCCAATGGATGATGCATTGTTATTGGCCTGGTCAGATGTGTCTCTAAAGTTCCTGTGTAAGGACTGCTGCTTTACAGACAAGTATGACATGGCCAAGGCCCTAGAAAGGTAAGTAGTTTTTTTAAGTATATTTCAGACATACCGTTTATTATAAGGTATATAAATGTGAAATTGAGTTTTTATATTATTAATAGAGAACAAAACATGGTACAAGAAGAATAAAATAAAATATTTAATTTCAAAAAAGACAATCTTTCACTAAGTTTATTATATTTCATTTATTTCTTATTTCATTTAAAATGTATTAAATTTACTTAATTTAAGTTACTAAAAAATCAGAAATAAAAGTAATAAAAGGAAACTCAATTAACATTCTTCTAAAATTAGTATTTACGTATTTTTTTTATTGCTACCTTCCTTTATTTTCATACATTGAATAGGTTTTAATAGTGAAATGTTCTGTACCAATTATATGATTTAATAGTGATTATGAGTTAATAAGTTCCAATAAACAAAATAATCATTACCTCACACTTCTATTATATTGTTAATTAGGTTGTTGTTTACTGACACGTGCCCATTACATAATTAATCATTAAGAGATAATGAAATTATATTACGGTATGGACACTCTGCATTAAACAGGCTTGTGACTGTCTAACACAAATAAATATTTACAACTATATACAATATGTACATCCTATGTTAGTTTTCTGTGAAAGGGTAATAATATTCAATGTCTCACCAAGAATTTTTCATTATTTAAAAAAAAATTATTTTAAATTATTTAAAAAAAAAAAGGTATTTAAAGTCAGAGTTTTCCTGTTAAAAAAATCTTTCTTCTGGCAAATTCTATTTTAAAATTAAAAGTATGTAAGAACTTCTAGTCATTCGATGTTAAAAAAATTCTTCTTCTTAAATAAAATACATTGCACGTGGAGTCATTGAGAAAATATTTCAGTTCATTTGCTAACTTTGTTAATAAACCAACTGACCGACTTCCTCAAAGCTACTAAGAAGGCACGGTAACCCTCTTCAGTGAAATGTATCCCGTCACGAGCTTCGTATTCCACCGATAAACATTAGTTGGCTTGAAATAATGTACAAAATGATTTTCAAGAGCTATGCTTTTCATCATTTTGTTCACTATCTCTCTGCGAACTGTATGCTCATCGGGAGTGCAATACTTCAGCAATTTCTTCAATCATCTTAGAGTGAAATTAATTGACGCCGACACGGAACAACTATTTTTTGGTACGGACGAGGAACCAGGATTAGTAAAATCGATGAAAACAGCATTCCCCGAATCTGGTCACATCCTGTGCATTCGACACTTAAAAGGTAATATAAAGCAGAGAATGATAGATGATGGAATCGACAAGAAAGATAGAGAGTCTGTACTTGACAGCATCTTCGGTGACCAAGGATTAGTTCATTCCGATGATGAAATTTGTTTCGATGTGGAGTGTGAACAGATTCAGGAACGAACAAAGGAACTGTCAGCTTCGTTCCACCGATATTTCTCCAATCGTGTAGCACGTACAATTCGTGAGTTATGGGAGGGACCGACACCACCAGGTTACTTTGACCAAGGCTGGACCAACAACAACAGCGAATCACTGAACCATGTGCTGAAATCAGCCATAAACTGGCAATCAAAACCGTTACTAGACTTGATAGTGACCATTCAGGAAATCGTGGAAACACAATTCAAGGACTTGCAGCGTGCTTTGGTGTCCAGGGGTCAGTACCGTGTGGCTGATTCACATAAACATTTCGAGATAACAGCAACATCATGGGTAAATAAAACTGTGCCAGAAAGAGAAAGATTGACCAAGAGATTCAAGAGCTACATTCCTCCAGATAAGCGTGTAATTACATCCACAGATGGCAGGATGAATGTCATAAAGCCGAGAGCATTGGGGAAGAAAATCTGACAACGCAAAAGAAAGATCAACGAGAGAACAACAACCTTCAAAAAGTAAAAGGACTGATTGTGTATTTAATACTATACATGTATTACATTATTATTACAACAGTGGGTAAATTGTGACTTAAATTGCTTTAAGGGCTTGGGGAGAACACTGAGTTGTGTTATCTAATTGTATTTTATTTATACTGTAATTACTTTGTTTGATTAATTCTGTTTTACTTATTGGTAAGTATATTGTGTGCTCAAACAGTTCATTAGAATTCTGCTTTTTTAACCATTGCATGTTGATAACTTACTTTTATTTTCTTTCTTCTTCAGTCATTGGTAAGTAAGTATGTATTGTTCATGATGTTCATTTGTATTGTGTACATTTTTCTTTATTGTTCATGTTCAATTTCATTGTGTTCATTTTCCTATATTGTTCATGTTCAATTTCATTGTGTACATTTTTTATATAGTTATACTGGTAAGTACATGTTTAAGTAAGTATATAGTTTTGTTTAGGCAATTCATTTGTATTGTGTTTCTTTTATTGTTTCCCGTTGCTGTTTTATACACTTGATACATAATGCATGTATAGTTTTGTTGCGCATGTTTTCAGGTTGAACTGGAAGAATATATTTTTTAACAATTCTAAATAAAGTATTTTAGCGGACTAAGACAGATAAGCCCCGTGTCTTGTGCAGGATATCTTAGTAGTTATAAATTTTTTACAAAAAATTCTAAATAAAGTATTTTCGCGGACTATGACAGATAAGCCCGTGCCTTGTGCAGGATATCTTAGTAGTTATGTATTTATAAATTTTTTACAATAAATTCTAAATAAAGTATTTTCGCGGACTAAGACAGATAAGCCTGTGTCTTGTGCAGGATATCTTAGTAGTTATAAATTTTTTACAAAAAATTCTAAATAAAGTATTTTCGCGGACTATGACAGATAAGCCCGTGCCTTGTGCAGGATATCTTAGTAGTTATGTATTTATAAATTTTTTACAATAAATTCTAAATAAAGTATTTTCGCGGACTAAGACAGATAAGCCTGTGTCTTGTGCAGGATATCTTAGTAGTTATAAATTTTTTGCAAAAAATTCTAAATAAAGTATTTTCGCGGACTATGACAGATAAGCCCGTGCCTTGTGCAGGATATCTTAGTAGTTATGTATTTATAAATTTTTTACAATAAATTCTGAATAAAGTATTTTCGCATACTATGACAGATCTAGATAAGCCCGTGCCTTGGGCAGGATATCTTAGTAGTTATAAATTTTTTACAAAAAATTCTAAATAAAGTATTTTCGCGGACTATGACAGATAAGCCCGTGCCTTGTGCAGGATATCTTAGTAGTTATAAAATAATTTTAGAGTTTTAAAGGGGCTTGGTTAACATCCATTTCTAAATTAAAAATATAATAATATGATAAAAGATAATATTTCTTTTAATAACTAAAATTAAAACAAAAGCTAATTTAAACAGTTTACTATTCCATATTTTCTTTAAAAAAGGCCCACCCTCACATTGTTCATTGCCTTGACGTGGCGTGAGGGCTCCATTTGGTGGTCTAAAATGAACACGTTGAGGGATTGTATGCAATCTTTCTTTTATTCTTTCCATAGCGATTTCCTTGGTCGCCATCTTGGATGTACACCCCGATATCTATAAATTTATATTGATCAATATTAACTTACCTGCTTTCTGTAAATCATTTTTAGGTTATAAAATACACTTCTAATATAATTTTATTCAATAATCTATGTTTAAAAGTCACTAAAATGTGTTAATATTGAAATTTCAAGTGTTATTCGGTCATTACATATGTTATTCGGATAATAACAGTGTTATTCGGTCATTCGTGTTACCCATGAAATTGTGTAAAAAAATAAAGTATGAGAGGATCGAACAATGTATGACATCAGTATCTATAATCTTACAAACTGGTCCCCTGAAGATCTGTGCTTTTTGTGACTAAATCTGTCTCTGATCAACATCTTCCCCAGGTTACCTTCTTTCTTCTTTTTCCCCATAATAATAATTTTCTCTTTCACGTGTTGCACAATTTCACCAGAAATATAAACAGGAAGCGCCGTAGACAAAATAAGTGTAGTACAACAACGGACTAATCCAATTCCGGATTCATTTTTTATTTTCAAGACATGTCA
Source organism: Mytilus galloprovincialis (assembly GCF_965363235.1). Classification (NCBI taxonomy): domain Eukaryota; kingdom Metazoa; phylum Mollusca; class Bivalvia; order Mytilida; family Mytilidae; genus Mytilus; species Mytilus galloprovincialis. The sequence goes on from NC_134850.1 coordinate 48,423,960, forward strand.
CTGGCATACAATATATGATATTCGGCGAGTCGTTGTTACATTTGTTTTATACAATATATTAAAAGCAATACTCATTTCAAGATATGTTTTTCTCAGTTCTATCAAAATACCAATTCAATGGAAATATTTTTTACCAACCTCCCAAATTAAAATTGCCCGGAATTCTACAGTGGCATTTTAAACTGAGCATTCACGGAATTCTACAGTAGCATTTTAAACTGAGCATTCACGGAATTCTACAGTAGCATTTTAAACTGAGAATTCACATTTTACCACTTAAGTTTTATTTTTCATGATGTGTCAATTTGTCTGGAAATTTAAGTGTAAAGGTTAGAATCAATACCTATGGACGACTTCAATTTAATTTTTTTTATGTTTTGTCTGAAATTTAAAATGATTGCGGGTTTTTAAACCCTCGATTTGTGAATATTTTGTAGACGTTTCTTCAACTTACTGGGTATTTTGTAGAATATTTCTGATGGATGAACTATATCTACTAAGATGTACTTGTGAAAAGAATAGACTTATAAAACTGAGACACATCATTTTGTCCAGGGTCGGAATTAGACCAAGAGGAGGATCCGAGCTGCGGAAATCATGGCTCCGCTCTCTCAAGTTGACCGGCCTTGTGGATTTTAATTACATAAATGATCCTTTGGCTTCGTCATGTATACAAGAATAATTCTATTTAAAATATTAAAGTATCTGAACATATATTGTTGGTCTCATCTGAGACTACTAATAACTAGTGACTAATGACTAGTAGTCTCAGGTCTCATTTGCCAGAGCTCCGATTCCTAATGGAACGAATCTTTGAATGTCCGGATGAGCCGGACACTTGTTCAATCAACAAAGCCACCCGACACTTCTGTTACACATAATTACAATACATGTAGCTTAGTAACTTTGTAATTGTATTAAATATATCTCTGTTTTTTTATTCAGCTTCTGTGGTAACGATCAGTTGCAATTATTAAAACACAATATAAAAACTTACCGGTCAGTTTTTTAAGAACGTAACCCGTACTATTATATGCAGTAATTGGACGAGTTGTCTCATTGATTCTCATTGGCAATCATACCAGGGCATACCACATCTTCTTATATAAACGTACATACAGTACATTTTTTTAACAGTATAATGGCCCTAAATATAATCTAACTTGATTCGGGTATCTATGATTAGACATAGAATGTCATATTTAGATCGTTATTGTCATCTGTGCATTACGTTTGCGCGCAGCTTTTGATTACATTTGCGCGCGTGCATTTATTTGACAGGTAAACTCAGGTAAATATAGATAATTATACTTATTTATTTATTAATCTATTCAATAGTTTTAAAGTACAATTTCGTTTTATTATGCAAAGACATATATACACTCATATAAAAATGTTAAAACATACATCTAATCTGAAGTAAAAGTACTGACAGTACATAATTTTACATGTCGGTACGTGTCGCAAACTTGAAGTCAATGGCTTTGAGAAATGAAAGTCTGTTTACTTCTCCATCATAGTATTTTCTGAATTGCTCTATCTAATAATGTGAACCCGGAACGTTCTGTTCATAAAATTACATAAATGTGCGGGGTAAATTGCTCATTATGCATGTTATGGTGAGAATGGAATGGATCCGGGACGGAGGAACTATGGACTCTGGTGAAATGTAAGTTCCGACTAGATCGTCGGCAAACTTTACACAACGCTAATCATTCGGAACATCTTCATAAATTTCCTTTGCAAAACAATCACCAACTGTTGTAGGATCACGACGAATGCCAAACCAAAGAATTTCGTCAACCACAATTCAATTGCAAAATTCTTTGCTTATCTTCTTACATTGTTCTTATATTCAACACTTAAAGCCCAAGTTCTTTTTAACTTTTATTTATATTTCCTTTATTTTTGCCTGAGTTTACCTGTAAAATAAATGTAACCAAAAGCTGCGCGCAAACGTATTTTTTTTTAATTCCCAAATGCACACAAATGTATTGGCGTCCGCTAAGTGTGCAATACCGTCAGTTTCCCCACAAGGTTCATCCAAATATCACCCTAACAGTCTTAACATGGTAGTGTTTTTATAATCATGTAATATTTGCAACTGGACATCTTTACAACAATCTGACTATACTGTATGATTATTGCTTTTTTGTTTTGAATGTCATAACAGTGACTTATAGGTGAATACATCCATGTCATTTGGATCACACGGCTATTAAACTCATTTGGCAATCATAACACACCTTCCTATTTATATATTGAATTCCTAATTATAGGTTTTCCAGAAATCAGAAGAAAAGAAATCATCCTAAACAGGAATGGATAAAGTTGAGTAAAGGAAAGTAAGGTACCATAAATGATCATAAGTGCTAATGTCACGATCCCCATGAACCCGTGATTTATGTCAGTGTATCATATTGAATGTTACAACGCCATTTATAACGTGACATATGCATCGTGCATTTGTCTCGAGACATTTGTAGTCGAACTACCTTTAAATTTAGATTTGTATAACTCGACAACTAACTTCTGTTTCAAGTTATTTTTCCTGCCAGATGCACTATAAAAAAGTAAAACCCCTACTTTTACCATTCTCTATATAGCTTTATTTTAAACCAAAAACAAAATTAAAAGCTAAATATACGTAACATTATATATGAAAAAGTGCGATGACCCCATCATGTAAGTGGGTGCCAATTTAGATTTGATGTTAGGGATGGGCATATGAAGGTTTGAAAATCAGACTAAGTTAATCTATATGTCTTTACATCATGCAACTGGGTGTGAATACTTATTTAACTGTGTAATGACCTGTGCATGCCGTATATCAATGATGCTCTTATTTTCTGTAAAATATTAAAGATTGTTCATAAAGAATTTTCTACCACAGACAAAACATCCTTTAAATCAATGGTTGTCGTTTGCAATACACAATGAATATGTGGCTGATTATATATTGAAGAAAAAAATAACACATTGTTATATAAAAGCTTTATATAAATCATATACGACAAAACAAAATTCATAAATTTCCGTTGGTGTGATCAGTTTAAATGGTGAGTATTATTGTCAACGGAAATTGAACTTCAGGATCGCAAGATATAGCCAAAAAGTCGACCATTGGTAATGATAGAATGATTCTGAAAATAGATATAGGAAGATGTGGTATGAGTGCCAATGAGACAACTCTCCATCAAAGTCACAATTTATAAAATTAAAGTAAACCATTACAGGTCAAAGTACGGTCTTCAACACGGAACCTGGGCTCACACTAAACAGTAAGCTATAAAGGGCCCAAAAAATACTCAGTGTAAAACCATTCAAATGGGAAAACTAACAGTCTAATCTATATAAAAAACGAGAAACACTTATGAACCACATCAACAAACGACAACTACTGAACATTAGATTACTAACTTAGGACAGGTGCAAACAATTGCAGCGGGATTAAACGTATCAAATTTATTCGTTCATAGTGATTAATTTACGTTTTTTGATTGAGTTAAGCCTTCCAATTGATATTTTAACGTGTGTTTTCTATGTTGTGATGTTATACTATGGTTTCAGAAAAAGGGAAGAGGTTTGATACCATTAAAACGTTTAATCCCGCTGCAAATGTTTGCACCAGTCCTAAGTCAGGAATCTGATGTACTGTAGTCGTCGTTTGTTTATGTAATTTATACGTGTTTCTCGTTTCTCGTTTTTTATATAGATTAGACCGTTGTTTTTCCCGTTTGGATGGTTTTACACTAGTAATTTTGGGGCCCTTTATAGCTTGTTGTTCGGTGTGAGCCAAGGCTCCGTGTTGAAGGCCGTACATTGACCTATAATGGTTTACTTTTATAAATTGTTATTTGGATGGATAGTTTTCTCATTGGCACTCACACCACATCTTCCTATATCAAATGGTACCAAACTAGGCCTTCTCCCTAATATCTGAAACAATACTATAGTGTAACATCACAACATAGAAAGACACACTAAAAAATATAGACTTAGCAAGCATTTTCACGTGCTTGACATGTCAATTATCCGTCTGGCAAATCTTTCTGTTTTTCCTGTAGCCAAGACACGTGTTTCGGATGATACCTTCAACATAATCTTACCTTATTCTTAGATGGCTTTGACTGGGTATCTCACTAATATATTTTGCGTGTTACTTTGATTAGATAAATTCACATATTTATGCATGATACACACGTAGGTCCTAGAATTATGAAAATGTCTAAAAGGTTAACATGGTTAACAAGTGTACAGAAGACATCAGATACTTCGTTGTGGAAAATAAGAAATATATCAGTTATCTTATAGTTACAGTTTGGCTATGTAACACACACGACTGCCATTTACTTTCACAGTTGTGGCTACCTCATAGAGAGTCAATATAAGTATGACAAAGTTATCGCCAATCATCACCTAATGTCAGTCCTTAAGATAATTGTATTTTTTTTTTAAAGTTCAGTTCAGTGTATAAACGTATGAGGTTATGAGTTGTGTTTACATAATAACCTCAGGATACTGGGACAAAAAACTATTTTAGAATAGAGAAATATTTGAGAACAAAAATAGATGAGAGAAAAATGGGGTGTTAAAATATACAGAACATGCTTTATTTTGATTTTTATTCAGAAAAATACTGAAATTGTGTATAAATGTATAAATACAGCTAAGGTTATCTATTCCTGAGGTAGAAAAGCCTTAGTAATTCAAAAATTCAAAAGTTTTGTAAACAGTTTTAAAATATATAAATATGACTATGTCAATGACTATTAATGTAAGTGCTGACTACTGGGCTGGTGATACCATCGAGGAATTAAAACTCCACTAGCTATGCTGAGCCTGACTCAGCTAGTATAACCATGGGACTGTATCGCAATCTCGGCAAATTATAAAGAATAACAACTTGTGTGTGAAGATTGTAGATTATAATTCCACCAGAAATGGTACAGGAGTTTTACAGAGTGTGTATTGTTTGGTAAACTGAAAGAAATAAAAATACAATATTTACAATATGTACGAAAGAAATATATGAATGTTCAATGCAGTAATAATATCAAGTCAAAAACGAAAGTAGAATTCTCAGGTCAATTCATAGAAATAAACAATTACAGTTCGTATTTGTTGAATAAACGTGGAATTCAAGTTAACGGAATTAACGGTATATATATTTAACAGTTTATAATCGATTTGAAACGTACTTGACGGTGATTTGTCACAATATCCACAGGAGCAGATTTGTCGTGGCATCCATTTGCAATAGACAGGTGAGGAAGAGAAAGTAAACGGTAGTGAAAATACGGAAAAGTCCAGATTATTTCCGGAAAATATGAATGTCTGAAAATTCAATCCAATAAACTTTATAGTAAATATAGTTGCGTATGTGATCCAGAATACTCCCCGTCTGAAATCTAACTGATATCACTATTCCAGAAAGTATAATTCCAAATGTGAATGTCACTGTATTAATCCAAAATATATACATATAATTACACAGGTGTGTTCTCTATGAGAAGAATCATGTCCACGATAGGGCGTGTGTAGGTTGTGGCTTTTCCATTAACGATTACTCGCACTTCTGCTTTTCGGACATGTTCGTCTGAACTTTTAAATGAGTTCACTATAATTCCAACGGGCCATTGGGTACGGCAAATGTTTTTGTCCTTTAGAAGAATGACGTCTCCTTCGATGAGATCACGGCGATCTTCGGTCCATTTTCGTCGTGGTTGTAGTAACGGCAGGTACTCCTTCCTCCAACGGGACCAGAAAACACTGGCCAGAGCCTGTACTCGTCTCCATTCGGCAAGACAGAGATCTCGTTTGTCGAATTCCCCAAGATGGTCTGAAGTGAAAACGTAGTCAGTTTTCTGTGTCAATAACATAGCCGGAGTTAATATTAACGGATTCTCTGGATCTGTTGATACCGGTACCAGAGGTCTAGAGTTCACTATTGCTGAAACTTCTGCCATTAGTGTGTTAAGCACGTCATGCGTAAGGCTTCTTCCGGCTGCATTTAGAAGCATAGAATCAAGAATTCTTCTGGTGATACCAATCATTCTTTCCCAGGCTCCACCCATGTGGGACGAATGCGGCGCATTGAAGATCCAAGTTGTACCAGAACTGTACAGAAAGTTCTTGAAGGGTCCATCTTCAACGTTGATTGAATCAATCTTTAAATCGTCGATTGCTCCAATAAAGTTTGTTCCACGGTCAGATCGGAAAATCTTTACTTGGCCTCTTATAGCGGCGAATCTCCTGACGGCGTTTATGAAGGCCGAAGAACTCATTTCCTCGATTAATTCGATGTGAATAGCTCTTGTCACTAAGCATGTGAATAAAATTGCCCAACGTTTGGAGTTGGCGTATCCACCACGTGTTTTACGTGAAACAATTGTCCAGGGTCCAAAGGTGTCTATTCCAACGTTAGTAAACGGAGGTGAAGGTTCAAGACGGTCCTCTGGCAAATCAGACATGATTTGATACTCAGTTTTTCCTCTGAGTTTGCGGCATGTCACACATTTGTGAATAATAGATGAGATTAAGCGTTTTGCTCCTACGATCCAAAATCCTGCGGATCGAATCGCTCCATCTGTGAAATGGCGACCTTGATGTTTTATCTTGTTGTGGTAGTGTCGAACTAATAATGCTGCTACATGATTGCGTCCAGGGACGATCAATGGTTTCTTTTCACGGAGGTTCAAGTCCGATTTTACAATACGGCCTCCAACTCGTAATAGTCCTCGTTCATCCAAAAACGGATTGAGGTTAGCTATCGGGCTCCGCTTATTAATTTGTTCCTGACGTTTTATACAATCTATTTCATCTCCATAAACTTCCTGTTGTGCAGATATTAAGATGAAATTTTCGGCATTTGAAAAACTATCCACAGAAGTCACTGATGATGCCTGTTTTGACCCGTGTAAACGAGAGAAACGTTCCAAAAAGGCTAACGCTCGCACAAGTGATGTCCAGTTGGAGAATCGATTGAATCTATCAGTTCCGATACCTTTATGCTCAGGTGTGGAAAATGTTTTTGCAACATTAACAGTTGCACGGATTTCTCCATCTTCTTCTGGATCTATTAGCTGGTATATATCCTCAAAATTCTTCTGTTCTGAGGAAAGAAGTTGTTTTGGTCCTAATAACCATTCGCTGCTGTGAATTTCATGGGCTTGTACGGACCTTGTTCCCGAGTCTGCGGGATTACGGTGAGTTGGTACATAATTCCATTGACTTGGAGAGCTAAATTTTCTTATTTTCTCCACTCGATTGGCGACATAGATGAAGAACCTTCTTGTCTCGTTACTTATGTAGCCTAGGACTACTTTACTGTCTGTGTAGAATTTTACGGTGTCTATATGTAAATCTAAATTATCCATGATGGTCTGTGTTATCTCGACTGCTAATACTGCAGCAGATAGTTCAAGGCGTGGAATAGTATGACCACTTGTTGGTGCAACTTTAGCTTTCCCAAGAATGAATCCTATGTTTGGTTCACCACTACTGTCGGTCGTGCGTAGATATGCAACAGCTGCTATGGCTTTTTCTGATGCATCAGAGAAGACATGTAACTCCTTTGTGGCGGTTTTGCTCAGATACGGCACGTAGGTACGTGGAATGCGCAATGTTTCGATAGCAATTAGAGTATCTCTCCAAGATTTCCACTCATCTGCTGTCTCATCAGTGAGAGGTTGGTCCCAATCGACGGTTTCTGATACTATTTTCCTCAATAGGAGTTTCCCTTGTATAATCACCGGAGCCAAAAATCCCAGAGGATCGTAGAGACTGTTTATCGTTGATAAAATTCCTCTCCGAGTGATCGGTTTGTTTTCTGATGATAATTGAAATAAAAAGTTATCAGTGTTTACGTCCCAGCTGAGACCAAGACTACGTTGTAGGGGTTTGCTATCGCATTCTAAGTCTAGATCTTTAAGATTTGAAGCCAAATCACTGGCATGAAATGCAGACATAACTTCCGCACAATTAGAGGCAAACTTGTGAAGGCGTAAGTTTCCATATCTTGCTAATGCTTGCTGTGTGTCCTTCATGAGCGTAACAGCTTCCTCTTTAGTGGGACATGACGTAAGACCGTCGTCGACATAGAAGTCTCTTGTAACAAAGCTAGTCACGTGACTGCCAAACTCTTGTTCTGATGCTTGAGCTGCTTTTCGGAGTCCAAGCGTAGCAACAGCAGGTGACGGACTATTACCGAAAACATGAACTCTCATGCGGTATTCGACAAGGTTCTCCTGTAGGTCATTGTCTTTATGCCATAAAAATCTCAGGTAATTACGGTGGTCATTTCTGACAACGAAGCAGTGAAACATGTGTTGAACGTCTGCAGTTACTGCGATCATTTCTTTCCTGAAACGCAGCAGTACTCCCAAGAGATCGTTGGTCAAGTCTGGACCTGTAAGCAGGACGCTGTTAAGTGAAACTCCGTTACATTTGGCGGAAGAATCAAACACACCTCTTATCTGATCGGGTTTCTTCGGATGATAAACACCAAACAATGGCAAATACCAGCACTCCTCATGTTCGTGCAATGGTGGAGCGAGCTCTGCATGATTATTGTCCAGGATCTTACTCATAAAAGTAAGAAAGTGTTCCCGCTTAACTGGGTTTCTATTCAAACTGATGTCTAACATATTAGCACGATGAAGAGCTTGTTGTCTGTTGCTTGGCAATGGCTGTCTTGGCACTCGGAACGGCAACGGTGCTACCCAACTTCCTTCTGAGTCTCTTACAAATTCGTTGTCCATCTGCTTCATGAACATTTTGTCCTCATATGACTGTCCAGGCTTGTCATCGTCCCTTGTTTTTTCAAAGAGTGGCGATTGTAGGTCTTTCGTTACAGGGTCTGTGTAGTTTTCCCGGATGTCAAACTTGCTTGTGCATGGTTGAAAGGTTGAAGGTTGTCCTGTAGGCAAAATGTTGGTTATTTTGACATTTAACTCAAGAGGAACATGCTGCTTGTTAATGCAGGTTTCTCCTATCACTACCCAACCAAGTTTCAATTGTTGTGCATATGGAGTTCTGGGTGGTCCTATGCGCTGATCGAGGACATGGTGTGCCTCTATAAGGTCTCTGCCAATTAAGAGAAGAATTTGGCAATTTTCCTCTATTGGTGGAATGCTACCTCTAAGTTCTTTTAAATGAGGGTGATGCATTGTTACTTCAGGAGTAGGTATTTCGTCCCTATTATTGGGAATATGATCACATTCAATCAGTACAGGAAGGTCAAACTTGTCATTACCATTGATTGATTCCATGACGAAACCTCTTCCTCTTTTGCCGGAAGTGACTACTTTGCCGGAGCATGTTGATAAAGTATAGTTTTCCGGTTTATCTTTGACGTCGAAAAGATTGAAGAATTCGGGCGATGCTAGTGACCGGTTGCTTTGGTCATCAATGATGGCGTACATGCGAATAACTTTGTACTGGTTATCTTTGTGATAAACATTCACAGGAAGTATTTTAGCACAAGATTTCCCACTATATGTATCTTTGCAGACCTCAGTACAGGTAGAGTTAACTGAGGTTGCCTTAGTTTCAGCCGATTCTATAGGCTCCCCGCCGTAGGCTTGCTTAGGCGAGCTAGACTGCGAACTTGTAGGTTGCTGTGGTCTAGTGATGTGAAGTGCGGTAGTGTGTTGTTTACTTCCACATTCTTTACAACTTATGCTTGCATTGCAATCCCGGCTTCTATGTGTGGTAGAATCACAACACTTGTAACATACATTGTTTTCTTTCAAAAGACCTTTGCGCTCCTCTATTGACTTGGCTCGGAACGCTCGACATTCATTTAAGGAATGCTTTGTATTGTGCAGAATACAAAGACCTTGTTTGCTGGCGTCTCTAGATTGCTGCTCAACTGCTGTTTTATGAGCACCAACTTTAGTCCTAGGGTAAGGCGTAGACCTTGGCGCAGCACTTTTTGTATTTGGTGTGACTTTTGACCCAAAGATGAACCCAGGATCGTTCTTTGTTTTGCTGATTTCCCTGATGTAGGCAGAGAATTCTGTGAAAGGTGGAAAGGCAACGTCATATTTAGCCTTGTATCTTGTAGCCCTTGTGGTCCACTTTTCTTGGAGTCCGTACGGTAATTTTTCAACAATAGGATTTATCCCGGACGAGGAGTCAAAATATGCTAGCAAACATCCCAGCTTGGGATTTTCCTTGTGATATTCTATTTCTGATAGAATGTCAGACAGTTCGTAGAGACGTGCGTTGTCCTTATTTGTTAAGGTAGGGAATTTTTCAAGTTTACTCTTGAGAGAGGCTTCCAACATTTCTGGAGCACCATACCGCTCGTCAAGCCTCTTCCATAATCTCTGTATACCTATGGTAGGATTATTAGCGTTCGACGCTCTTATGCTAATGGCGTGTTTAGCAGACTCTGGACCGAGCCACTTGATCAGTAAATCGATCTGTTCTGAGTCAGAGACTTGTAACTCATCAGTCACGTTCTTGAAGCTTGCTTTCCAAGTATGAAATGACTCTGCCCGATCGTTAAAGCTTGTTAATCGGGAGAAAAGCAAGTCCTTGCGTAAAAGGAATCTAGTTATCTCTGATGTAAAGTTGATTTGTTGCTGGTGTGCAACAGGGATCTCTTCTACTATGCCTTGTTTTTGGTGTGAAACAGGGATCTCTTCTATAAAGTCTTGTTTTATGCGTAAGACAGGGATCGCTTCTTTAACACCCTGTTTTTGATGTTCAGTAGGGCTCTCATCTGAAAGACCTAATTTTTGTATGCCGGTTACTAATCCCAGATCTGGGATAAAGGTAACTTCCGGTGACTTAGTATCGGAAGGTAAGACAGCAGATGTCTGTGACAGCAAGTTCAGTGCCGCGGACGGCACGAACGCTGGTGCTTCGTGGCTCAGCTCAATTTTAACAGGAAATTGCTTTTTCTTTTGAGGTGCTGTTACTTCCTTTACAGCTGTTGATACAGGAAGTTTGTTGACAAAATCTTGCACACGCTGGAGCGGGTCTTCCTTTTCGTCAGGGAGATCGCTAAACGCTTGACTGTCATCGTATTCCAGGATACGAGCCTCGGCTTCTGCGGCTGCAGCCTCTCTGCGTGCTTCTAGAAGGTTTAACTTGGCCTTCAGCTCGACTTTTTCACGGCTTACACGTGCAGCCTCTTGTTTGATTTGTGCTTTTCTGCGTATGGCCTCTTGTTCTGCCTCATGTTCCATTTTAGCATTTGAACGTGCGGCTTCTTGTTCCATTTCGGCCTTTTTAAGTGTGGCTTCCTGTTCAATTATAGCTCTTTTGCGTGCAGCTTCCTGGTCCATCTCAGACTTTTTGTGTGCTGCTTCTTGTTCAAATATAGCTCTTTTGCGTGCAGCTTCCTGGTCCATCTCAGACTTTTTGCGTGCCGCTTCCTGTTCCATTTCAGATTGTCTGAACAGGGCTTGTTCCTCTAACATTGCCTCTTGTTGTAGGATAAGTGAATGTTGTTCAACAAAGGCTATTTTTGATTTAGCGGCCTCTGCTTTGGCACGCTTCCTCCGTGCTAGACTTGACATGCCTGACACGTTAGAGCTACCGCTGTGTGAGGTTTTCTTACCCTTTGAGCCTGAGGTCCTTGTTTTAGTTGATTTAGCCTTAGTAAGGGCAAGGCGATGCTCGTGTAGAGATTCCATGGCCAGTTCCACTTTGGACAGACGAAGATCCAATGTGAGGTTACATGCGTCTATGTCTTTTTGACTGTCCAACGTTCTGGTCCTTTTTAGGAAGTCCAGATATTCGTCTGTGAGCCTACGATAGTTTGTACAGGCTTTTACAAGATTGTCCTGAATTGTTAAGACTTGCTGAAGTTCATTGGGAGGTGTGGTGATTTCCAATAACTGGGTTGTTATATCTGACCAAAGGGCCTCTAGTTCCTCACAGAACTTGTTACGTTTTTCTGTGTAGGCTCCTTTACCTTTTTCGGTAAGATCCCGTACTCGCCTAGTCTCGGGATTTTCATCTAAATGTGTGGTATTAGACGGATTTTGTAATAGTTCTAGATCTGGGACATTTCCCTCTGGGGGCTGTATCTCTTCTTGTTGTTCCACATGACTGGGATCCATGTTGACTCAACGTTGTTGGGTTGCTGCTTAGTACACACAAGTTATGTAGTCCACTGTCAGTGTAAAGGTATGAACGTTGTTAGGTTGTCGTTCCTTGTCTGGATATGTAAAGACAGGTTGTCGTCAATTTACTATGCTGAGCCTGACTCAGCTAGTATAACCATGGGACTGTATCGCAATCTCGGCAAATTATAAAGAATAACAACTTGTGTGTGAAGATTGTAGATTATAATTCCACCAGAAATGGTACAGGAGTTTTACAGAGTGTGTATTGTTTGGTAAACTGAAAGAAATAAAAATACAATATTTACAATATGTACGAAAGAAATATATGAATGTTCAATGCAGTAATAATATCAAGTCAAAAACGAAAGTAGAATTCTCAGGTCAATTCATAGAAATAAACAATTACAGTTCGTATTTGTTGAATAAACGTGGAATTCAAGTTAACGGAATTAACGGTATATATATTTAACAGTTTATAATCGATTTGAAACGTACTTGACGGTGATTTGTCACAATATCCACAGGAGCAGATTTGTCGTGGCATCCATTTGCAATAGACAGGTGAGGAAGAGAAAGTAAACGGTAGTGAAAATACGGAAAAGTCCAGATTATTTCCGGAAAATATGAATGTCTGAAAATTCAATCCAATAAACTTTATAGTAAATATAGTTGCGTATGTGATCCAGAATACTAGCAGTTGCATCGACCCAGTGGTTGTAAATAAACTCATCATAGATACCAGGATGAAATTTTGTATTTGCGCCAGACGCGCGTTTGGTCTACAAAAGACGCATCAGTGACGCTCGAATCCAAAAAAGTTCTAAAGGCCAAATAAAGTACGTAGTTGAAGAGTATTGAGGGCCAAAATTCCTAAAAGTTTTGCTAAATACAGCTAAGGTAATCAACTTATTTTTCGCGGATACTTTATTTTTCGTGTTGCTGTTTTCTAGCCCACTTTGCTGCGATTTAATTATGCGATTTCCAAATTCATTTGATGTAGTAAAATTAAGCGGAGATCCAAGTTTTACTTATTCGCGACGATTTATATTCGCTTCAGAAAAATTTGCGAAAATAAATCCCCCGCAAAAATCACACAAAAAAAAAAACTAACACAAAATAAGATTGAAAGAACAACACAGTTTATCATTTCCAATATTATGTATACATCATTCTTCAAAAAGATTTATTAGAGACGTTTAGGACACAATATATATATATAAAACATAACTTCATTACCGTCATTTCTACAATATTAAACCGCGACTTGAAAGCTCTTCTAAAACAAATGGCATATCTTCAAATTTCTAAAATTTTGATACACTGGTACTTTGGTTCTGGCAAGGTTTTGTATAGTCTTATTGTACAAATCTTTGGTTCTATTCACTACTTTTTCTCATCATCATCTGACACCATTATTTATGTGATCAATTCTTCTTCATTTATTTTCTAATTTTTTTCGTAATTAAAATACTTCTCTACGAAAGAACAAATAGCACTGCTGCAAACAAGCATAGAGAACCAAACGAAATATTACTTCAATTGAGAAGAGCCATTGGAATGTAACTGACTTTCATAGACAAGACGTGATATTACATTGTGACGAAAAATCTGACCGATTTTCGTGGTATTCGAAGACGAAATATTTTAGTGCTCGGTCGTTTTGCCGCGTTAATTGTCAAGATACATTGAAAAAGGAATAACAAATTGAATAATAAAAGTAAAACACAAAAAATACCGAACTCACAGAAAAATTTAATTATACATTTAATTTGTAACTAAACATACCTCAATTTTACAGAAACGACAGAAATAGAAAATGTAAATTACTCATGATACCAAAAGGTTTTGATCATGAGGAGGAAATATAAAGACGAACATGGGTCCAGTTATCACTTATTTACGAAATGTGACAAAAACAATATATGATCTGCCGTTTCATTAACACGTTGACCATGTTTGTATTTACCTCACACCGAGTTTTCTTCGCATAAACAAATACCAACTTGACTGTAGGAGACGTTTGTTTTGATTTTGTTCAGTTCTGTTTTGTAACAAGAAAGGTAAGTTGAGTTTAGTTTTAGCTAGGTTTAAAACCAGGTTTTATCCACTAATTGCTACATAGGCAATGCTTGTAGCATGTTAGGAATATGACAGTTGTTATCCATTCGTTTAATATGTTTGAGCGTTTGATTTTTCCGTTTTGTATTTACCTCACACCGAGTTTTCTTCACATAAACAAATACAAACTTGACTGGAGTGAACGTTTGTTTTGATTTTGTTCAGTTCGGTTTTGTAACGATAAATGTAAGTTGATTTATTACCTTAGATGTATTTGGCACAACTTTTTGGAATTTTGGATCCTCAATGCTCTTCAACTTTGTACTTGTTTGGACTTTATATAAATATTTTGATATGAGCTTCACCGACGAGTCTTATGTAGACGAAACGCGCGTCTGGCGTACTAAATTATAATCCTGGTACCTTTGATAACTATTTACACCACTGGGTCGATGCCACTGCTGGTGGACGTTTCGTCCCCGAGGGTATCACCAGCCCAGTAGTCAACACTTCGGTGTTGACATGAATATCAATATGTGGTCATTTTTATAAATTTCCTGTTTACAAAACTTTGAATTTTTCGAAAAACTAAGGATTTTCTCATCCCAGGCATAGATTACCATAGATGTATTTGGCACAACTTTTTGGAATTTTGGATCCTCAATGCTCTTCAACTTTGTACTTGTTTGGCTTTATAAATATTTTGATATGAGCGTCACTGATGAGTCTTATGTAGACGAAACGCGCGTCTGGCGTACTAAATTATAATCCTGGTACCTTTGATAACTATTTTTGAAATTTATAACAATGCTGAAGATACATTAATTTAAAAAAAAGAAATCTTCATGCAGATGTGTTTTGGATACAATATTAATATCGAATAACATTAAATCTGTCAATCTATCCAATAACCATCCGGCATTGCTCAAGGTTTAAAAAAACTTATGACCTACAGTTTAAAATTTGTGATTTCACACTTTTCAGGTAATTCTGTTAAAAGAAATGATAAAAAGTACCTCGGAAGATCCTTATGATTCAGCCTATTAGCCCAATTATTGTATCTACGAAATTGAGTTCACATGACCAAATAAAACCAATAGAAGTTTGGAAAACTTGTACGTCTTGTATTTTACTGTATCTTATGGATATAATGATATTTAATGAAAACAACATCTTAATTGAAATAGTGTTTTATTAGTTTGTACATCTTTTGATTTTTAAAATTTTTGTCAACAGCTTCAAGATGATGCAACATTTACAGAAATTCAGTACAGCTGCTAGCGATATAAGTACAACTAGAAAAGATTTAGAAAATACTCTCTTCAAACTTGAAGGTATGTTGATATTCTTAATTATTTGATCAAATAAAAAGGTAGAAAGATTTATAATATAAGAAAAGAATTTTCTATGTTTCCATAGTGTTAGAAATTAAAGTTTAGTTTGACCCAATAGGGTATCGATCTCTACATATCCGCCATCTGACTGGAGCACGCTACCACGAGAACAACAAACACAGTAAAAGATTCATAATTCTACCATTAAAGACTAACACAAATATCCTGTGAGTACAATAACTGTTCGTATCGTGGAAAATAAATACATTTTTAAGTTTGTAAGGAAAGAAAAAACTGAGCGAGGCTAAAACTAATAATAGTTATCAAAGGTACCATGATTATAATTTAGTGCGCCAGACGCGCGTGTCGTCTACATAAGACTCATCAGTGACGCTCATATCAAAATATTTATGAAGCCAAACAATTTCAAAGTTGAAGAGCATTGAGGGTTCAAAATTTCCAAAAAGTTGTGCCAAATACGGCTAAGGTAATCTCTGCCTGGGATAAGAAAATCCTTAGATTCAAAATTTTGTAAACAGGAAACTTGTAAAATGGCCACATTATTGATATTCATGTCAACACCGAAATAACTTGAGAATAGACATTGACTAATGGAAAACCATTGTTACATGCACGTATTCATCATTTTGGCATTCACGAAAAGGTCTTCGATGATGTGCTAAAGTTGTCATATTTAATAGTACCCACGAATTGAAGGAAATGTAATATGTTCCTGTAGTTTCAGCTTTGCAACAGAAATCCTTTTAAAAACGTCACAGCTGAAAAAAAGGACACTGTAGTTTAAAAAACGTAAATTGGTCAACCTTGATCGATTGATTAATTGATTTTTGTTTGCTTTACGTCTAGAAGCATATGTTTTATGCATTTTATGGACGACGAAAAATAAAAACAAAACTTTTACACTATGCCTGTTTTCGCGACAGTGTAAAAACTGTGATAAATCATGTGTGCAACTGGCTAAACCATCCTTCTAATACAGTTTCAAGCAACATAATAGAACAATTTATAGACATTAGAATATATTTCAAAATAAGAATTGTCGTTGGAAATTTTGTTTGAAATGAACAATTGATACTGTTGAATTTATTTTGCTTCATGCATATCTAAATAATCAAAACACTTCTTTGCAGGAAAGCTTTCAAAGCAAATGTCAGTATCCAGATCCTATAAACAGCCAAATAAGATCGTTAAACTCGGAATGTTTATCATGCTGTATTCTGTTTTTGTATTAATTGGTTTTTATTTCTGTGGAATCAGTATATATAGCCTTGAAAAAGCTAATACGGTAAGTACTAGCTACAAACTGTGTCCAAATCAAAGATTTGAAACATATTCTAATCATAATCATTTCGTAGTCAATGCAATAAGTGTCTCCTCCATGACAGTCTTGAACCAAAAATACTAAATATTAAATAAACTACACTCCTAATGCTCAGGTTGACTGTCAATGTGTAGCACTAATAATATAGAACCCTAGGGGGGGACCAGAGAACTTCTTTTGTCAGAAAACACTGTCAAACATCCAAGCATGCTATCCATACTGATCTGTGTCTTATTTAAGGGCATACGATACAATTTTGATCCCGTATTTACATTTTGATAAAAATTTCTATATAGACTATTTTTTACCTGATTAAATCAAATATATAATAAAAAATATAACTTTTTTTATAGTAAAATTAGGTCGAAATTTTGTATATTTGCTCATAATTCGGATTTGTGGCCGTATTTTCTCTTCCGAAAGAAAGACACAACTTTTTTGTTTTAAAAGATGAACACAAATTGTTTTTTTGTTAAATAATTTGTAATTTCTGTATTTTATAAGTATCCTAAAAATTTAAACATTTTCTATTCAGAAATAACTCATATTTATCAGATGTTCATGAATGTACAAAAACATCATTTTCTGCTGTATATTTATCAAATTTAAAAAAAAAATGAAAATTGACAAACATAGTCTTCTCGCGTAGTCAAACCTAATGGCATTTCAATTAAGGGCATACGATACAGTTTTGAACCTGTATTTACAAGTTGATGAAAATTTGCATATAGGCTATTTTTTACCTGATTAAATCAAATATGTAATAAAAAATATACCTTCATGTGCTACTTTTTGAGTAAAATGAGGTCGAAATTTTGTATATTTGCTCAAAATTCAGATTTGTGTCCGTATTTTCTTTTTCGAAAGAAAGACATAACTTTTTTGTTTTAAAAGATAAACACAAATGGTTTTTTGTTCAATAATCGGTAATTTCTGTATTTTATAAGTATTATTAAAAATTATGCAATTTTTATTCAGAAATAACACATATTTATCAAATGTTCATGATAAGAGGAACAAACGTCATTTTTTGCTGCATGTTTATCAAAATTAAAAAAAATCCTCTATTTACAGTTTTATAAAATTTGGGTCACATAATCTCCTTGCAAAATGAAACAAATTGCCGTTTAAAAAATAGGGGTCCATGCACTCGTTTTCAAATTAAATCAGTTTGAATGATAAAAATCAGTCCAAAAATGCATCTTTTCCCGATATGTCATAGTTTGACGTCGCGAAAATAACATTTTACGTTAGCAACGTCATTACCTCCCCTGTAACTGTATCGTATGCCCTTAAGAGGGGTCTATGAACTCGTTTTCAAGTTAGATAAGTTTGAGTGATAAAAATCATTCGAAAACTGAATCTTTTCCCGATAAGTCATAGTTTGACGTCGCGAAAATAACAATTTACGTTAGCAGCGTCATTATCTCCCCTGTAACTGTATCGGTATAAAGTAAAGTATTTTTAAAAATTTTAAAAAAAATCAGTGAAGACGATGTGTGTCGATTAAAATCATAAATCAATATTTACAGGGGAAACTTATTATTAAAAAGTATTTCTCATATCACTCATACAAATAAACTCATCATAGATACCAGGACTAAATTATGTA
This sequence comes from Mytilus galloprovincialis, assembly GCF_965363235.1. Lineage (NCBI taxonomy): Eukaryota > Metazoa > Mollusca > Bivalvia > Mytilida > Mytilidae > Mytilus > Mytilus galloprovincialis. The sequence goes on from NC_134850.1 coordinate 48,442,392, forward strand.
TATACGCCAGACGCGCGTTTCGTCTACAAAAGACTCATCAGTGACGCTCGAATCCAAAAAGGTAAAAAAAGCCAAATTAAGTACAAAGTTGAAGAGCATTAAGGACCAAAATTCCTAAAATGTGTAAACAACAATTTGTATTATAGCGAGAAAGAAAAGTTTTACTTAACCATGCTAACACCTTTTAGCATTCTGATAATTATTGACGTCTGACTTTGACAGTGCTTTTTTTAATACTGAACTCAAATTTTGTTTTTGCAAAATATCCTTCGACGCACGCTGTCTCGCTCCTTTTTAGTTGCTGTGTGTTACTTGTAATTTCCTTTACTGATTGATTTACCCGAATTATTTAGTCGTTATATTCCTCTCAATACAATAACTCCACCGAGAAACGACAAAGTCAGAAAGATGAAATGCCACAGTAAATGGGTACCTACATATACTAGACAAGGCTATAATACCTGTTCCTGTTGAAACAAGTATTCCACTACCTTTATTCTACCAGGAACAAGCACACTTTTCCTTTTATTCCGTTACGAACAAACGTTCTTTTCCATTTAAGAATAGATACTGTAATATTTTTCCAGTGAAACGGGTACTTGTATTCCATAATGTTTCTTTCATTTGAAACTAACATAATAAAGGAACTTGTATTTCACGACTTCATTGTTTACCTTCGAAACATCGAGTTCTAACATGATGTAAAAAGTAAAATTACAAAAATACTGATCATCGAGGAAAATTCAAAGCGGAAAGTCTCTAATCAAACACAAACGAATGGATAACAACTGTTATATTCCTGAATTGGTACAGGCATTTTCTTATGTACAACATGGTGGATTTAATCTAGTTTTATTGCTAGCTAAACCTCCCACTGATATGGCAATGTTTGAAAAAACACCAAAATAATATTATTACGTTACAGTACGATGTAAACAGAAATCATCTAACGAAAACACAGAATGGACACGGCAGCGTATCTTTACACAAACCATAGTTTTTTACTGAGTAACGTTTTTTAGTACTCACAGTTACTGGCAGCTAAACGCAAATCTGACTACAACGATCGTTTTACTATTAACAAGACCCCTTAATCCTCCCTATCATATTTTTGTTCATAAAGTGATTTTCTAAATACTTCATCATCATCATTATTATCGTAATGTTCGTTGTCATTATCATCATAAACATTGTTAAAGTTAATATCATTATTATTATCGTCATCATCATCATTATTATCATTATCAAGATTATCATTATCAGCATTATCATTATCAAGATTATGATTATTATTATTACCATTATCATTAGTATTACTATTATGATCTAATATTATTATCATTCTCGGTATTATTATCATTATCATTATTATATTATCATTGTATTTTTTTTAGAGTAAAAAATTACTGCAGACAGTTGACGCTGATATACAAACAATTCACCGATTGAATGAAAAATTGCACTCTTTTTTTGAAATTGCAATGCATGGTCATATGACGGAAGAACAAGTAGAAACAGTTATTATCATGGTGGCTGATCTCTATGAATATTACCATGGATACCTTCTGACCAATGAAACTATTTTGTCCGTTTTAACATTAGAAAATTGCCATAACGATACCATGAGAACTTTAAACTATGAAGATACATTGTTTGTTTTCGATCTATTTTTCCTTGTCATAGATCATCGTGTTAATAAACTTGTAAACCGTTTAACATCAGACGTATTTGCTGAAATTGAAGATCCGCTGGTTAGAATAGCGTCAGGAATCAGAGCATCTACATTTCTTCGTGAATGTTATTATTTGCTCCTGATGGGTTGTCGTTTTCATACAGAGTTTGATAGAACGGATTCTTTTTTCAGATATTTGAATTATGCCAAAGGTCACATGTCTTCCTTGTTTTTCAAAGACTTTACAGATAATACAACTGTTATCATCGAGGCTGTAAATGACTTTATCAAAAAGTATCCGTCAATTGACAGTTTTGTTCCTAGCAATAACCAATCATGCTTCGATGTGATAGATTATCATCTATCTATCAATGTGTCTCTTCAAGCACTAGCTTTTACTCATGAAATGATTCACCAGGAAATTCTGATCAAGAAAGTACGTGTCAATCTAGCTGAGAAATATTTAACCATGATTACTTTGCTTGTACTGTTTGCCTCTATTATTGTAGCTGCTTTCGCTGTTGTTTATAAATGTAAACTTGAACTTGTAGACGACTTGAAATATTGTGATAACCTATTAGAAAAAGAAATCAATTATGAAAACGATTTTTTCAAGGATACTTTATCAGACGTAATTCCAAGACAATTATTTTCGTCTTTAGATTTTGACTTTGATTTCAAAGAGAAAAAATCTTACAGGGAACCCGATTATGAGAATCTTTCAGATGAAGTATTTCATAGAGAGTCTTCAACAACAAATATTTCTAACAATAGATGGTACGGTACTAATTATGGGCATTCAACACCTGCAGACATAAGAATGAGACATTCACGCGGAGAGCGATGCAGCTCGTCTAAACATGTACATCGAAGAATCGAGGATATCACTCTTGATGACCCCTATTATCAAGAGGTCACAGTGATGATGATTGACATTGTAAACTTTAATCGTTTGTTAAACTATTTGTCAGCAAACGAAGTTGTTAACGTTGTGACATATATGACACGACTGATAGATGACAGAGCGTCTTACTATGATGTTTTCATAGCCTCGAAAGGAACCTCATCCTACACAGTCATTTCAGGTGACCATTTATAAAATGCTTATATGGGTAACTTGATTAATATTTATTTTTAAAAAGATTATCGTTAAAGAAAAACTGGAAATTATTGATATAATTTCATCATCCAAAGTTTTTTTTCCTGTATTTTTTCGATGATAAATTAAGAAATTGTTAAAATTTGATTTGTCTTGAACGGCAGTTTCTTAGAATTACACGATTTTGCATGTAATTTAGATCATATTCAACGAAATTTAAGTAATGAAAAACATAATGCACGTAGCTTTTATACTTTCCTCAATGCATAGCAGATTAAAGATCCGGTAAACAGACTGAGTAAAATTGATAGGAAAGACGTAAATATCTCCTTAAAAATTTGATAACAGTACTTTATTATACCATTCCTAGAAAATTTGTCTAATGATTTCTTTTTAAGGTAATTTAAAGTTGGTATTCATTTTTTTTGTTTTTATTATATTGATGAAAAAAGTGTTTACCATTTTGTTTTGTTTCAATAATTTGTTATTATTCATAGTCTGAGTAAAACATGCACACGAAGAAGTAAAGCACACAAGAAGGTCAAAAACGGCCAACGTGTGAATAAATACCTTCAAAGGTCAAATACGTGTTACCTTGTTAAGGCATCACAATTCTTGATTTTCGACGGGTAAAATTGTACAAATACTCATTTTGTTATTTTGATTTCTAAATGTGTATTTTTGGACTTTTTAATAATCAGTGTAATTTTTTGTTGTCTCAATGTGTATTAGTTGATACTTATTGGTGTGTTTTATAGGGTTTTACATTTAAAATATCGATAGTGAGACATATAATTTCAATTTAGAAATGAAGAGCAAGCAAAAAAGAAGCATACAATCACAAAACAGCAAATTTATTTAGAAAAAAAGTTTATATATGCTTTTATTAAATCCCATTAAAAGAAAATTCATTCCTCATCAAGAAAATTAACTCGCCTGGTTTTATCTTTTGAATTATAATACCATTTTGTTTTATCATAAAGGTTTTACAGAAGAGCAAAGATGTTACCATGCGTCACATATAGCCAATATGGCTTTAGATGTCAGTGTTTCATGTGGAGATTTAGAGATAGATAGTGTTCCAGATTGCAAATTACGCCTGCGTATTGGTATTCATACAGGTAGGCACTGTTTCATTGTTGTTTTGTTCTACTTGTACACGTATTTAGGCCATGCTCGTTTGTATTTGCTTAACGTGAGGTCAAATTACATAAGACAGGGAAACACAAACAAACAAACCTTAGAAATCGGAATGGTTGGATCCAAATTTGGGCGTCAAATTATTTGTTGTTCGATGGATCTAGCAAAAAAAATCAATGTAGGTAAATGAAGGCAACAGTAATATACCGCTGTTCAAAAGTTATAAATCCATAAAGAGAAAAAATCCGACTTTAACCGTCGGAAACACATCAACTATTAGCGGAAAACACTGGAGCAACAGAAACACTGAAGTACAATAAAAACAAACGCCAACATACATAGAAACGGACTACTTGATAACTGCCTTATACCTGACAGTATAGAAGGTTTTAAATCAGGACCAAATTATGACATTGGGTAAGTTTAATGGTAATAGCCCCTTTTCACGATTTTACATGCAGTATAACAATTCGAGGTATATATATTTGACATCAAGAAAAATGATAAGCAAAAAGCATTAGAAAAGCGAACACATATCAACAGCCATAAACAAATTTGTTGAAATAATGAGACACGACACATGTTAAGACATCTGAATTCTATACTCATTTGAGGACCGTTTGTTCTTATTATCGTATATATTATTTCTTTATAGATTCAAGTTGCGCTTCCATTGTAACACATCCAAAGACAAGATTCCGTATATATGGTGGTATACTGAAAACGGTTCAGACACTACAAAAATCCTCATTTCGTAAGTTATAACTGGCTTATTTCTGTGTTTATTGTATGTCAAAAAATAATAAGGAGTTGAGATCAAACGATATCCAATTCTCTATAGTTATGACTCATATAATTGTTATACAATATATCATTTATTTCTCGAAAATAATTCAAGACGGTGGCCTTAAAGGCCCTTTGCATTAAAAATTCAGTGTTAAAATGTTTATTCTATAAGTTTACATCGTAAACTTAAAAAAACTTTAATTGACCAAACCTAGCAAACTATCTAGAGTTGTTTTAAAGATAAAATTTTAACCACATTCAGATTTTAATGAGATTGTTTTAGAGATAGACCATGTAATATTTGCAAGGGCAAAGCTATGAAGATATTAATATTAAAATATAATTTTACAGTTCAATGTAATATATATTTTTTACAACTATGGTCAAATATTTTCAGACATTGGTTCAAACATTAAAACCGTATTTAGTTACTTAGTTTATGAATCCAAATGTATTATGTTCTGCAAATACTTTTATGTAGTTTTCTTTTCATTTTAGCAAACAAAATACAGATTAGTGATAATACATACAAACTATTGTCACGAGATCGAGTTTACAACACACAGAAAAGGGGTTATATAGATCTAAAGGTATATTGTAATGTAATGTTGAATTTATTGGAACGGAGTATTCACCTCTGAAACCGACCTACAATTGTCTTCATTTTACATTTGATGCTTTATACTTTACTGAAAGTCAAACAGTCGCCAATCATTTCACTGCCACATCTCTGTTTACGTATCTAATCAATGAATGATCACTACTGTGTATCGGCTTCTTTAAATACACAAAATCCATTCGTTTCTTCTTGGCTTCAAGTTTGTGTTCTACTACCTTTCTGTCCTGTTTGTCGGTACTATCTTTCCCGACTAAAATTTGTTTTTTAAGCAAAACTAAATGCAAATATTTAGATTATTTCTGTTTTGTAAAAACATCCTTTAGATGTTCTAGACAAAGTAGGTGCTTTTAATGGTCTTTCCAATTTCGACTATATTTTTACTCTCTGATGATATACACATTCACACAATCTTATCAAACGGAAATTTGGTTCTCGATATTTAATCAAATAGTAATCTGAAAAATCATAAATTATAATGACGTTGGACTTAAATTGTTTGAGCATATCTAAAGCTGTTTTTAATGCTTTCTGTTATAATATTTCAGAATGGAAAGAAAATTTGCACTCACTGGTTACTAGGGAAACGTGTTTCTGTCGTGTCTGTGGCCCCAGAACTGAGTTATAGACGTCGTAGTACCATCATTCACCCTATTGAACTGGAACAGAAGCCTTTATATGAATTTGACGCAGAGGAAGGAATGCCTCCAGCATGGACGCATGCACATCTTTTTCAACCTGACGATCCCACAATGCCTCATTGTTCTTTCCAGAGTTTGTCGGATCTGTCGTCATCAAGACGTTACAGAACACAGGGTAATGTGTTGTTTGAGGAGACAGTGATATAAGAACCATGTATTATTATACATTTATTATATATTTTATAAATATTTGATTTCTTATAACTGTATCCTTATTGTAGCTGAAATATCTAAATATTGCTACTGGCTGGCCTACTCTGCGAGAGAAAAATCGAGCAATCTAAATTGACCTTTAGTTACACAAAATTGATCATTTTTTGTTTGTACAATATTTGATCCCCTGTTTAGTAAAACGAGGATTAAACTATCCTCTCTTTCATAATCTATGGAAACTTGTATGGTATTGTTGGCTATATAACATATAACGCACTGACGATTAGGAAAATGGATGTTGTCTGTCGGTGAATTGTGGAACGATTGCTGACGTTATCCAATTTATCTTTGTTCAAGGTATTCTCTCCTTCTTTTGATTTATCGAATTGATATAGTATTGTTATGTAGTTATTGTAATAAATCTGGATGAAACACTTACTCCTGGGCATAAAGCAACTAATTATGTTTGCTCCCTACCCTAAAAAAATATCCGTCGTTAATTTAAATGAAATACAATGGATATTGATGTTTTCCGGTATGTACCAATTTATATCAGTTTTGCTTTGACTTGTTAGTTGCATGTTGTTTATAGTATAACAAATTTTGGTTAATGTTCATATGGTCATTACAGTAATCAAACTTTAAATTGACTTATAAAGATCTACTGGAGAAATAGCATATGCTTCCCAGAACCTCATCTATTACCCTTGAATCTCCTCCCCTTTACCGATCCATTGCTTGGTATGAATTCCAAGTAAATCCCGCATACTGTTTGGTGCACTTATTTATTATAAGGTTATAACTTAAAGTCATAAACGATTGACCGGTGAAAGATAATGTTATTTCAACTTTTGAACCAATGCATACAAACATCATAAACATAGTCTTCTGTTCACGATTTTATCATTTTTTTCGCATAAATTTTGTATAATCGTAAATTTTTTTTTCAATCGGTCAGTGTTGTTGTGAAAATATTGCAGGTAATTAAAGTTCGTGTTTTGAAGCCGAAGTTTAACGATTGTCACCTGTTTGTCAACAAACAACAAAAAGCATGGATATTGAGCACGTGTTTAACATGTACACTCAGATAATAGTTTATTTAAAGGACATCCATGCGTATTGCGATCACTGGATTTTTACGAGATGGGTCACACTGAGGTCACTTTGCATAAGGAAAATATGTCGGGGAATTGCTTCCTGGAATGAAGGAAGCAATTAAAATAAAGTAAACTTCTTCGAAATATGAACAAATTAAAGAATGTTCTTCACAAAAAAGTATATGTACATAAGTTTAATAATGAAAACTATCCATTGAGTTATAAAAAACATATGCATTATTTTTTTCTTTAATTTGAGGTTTCTTAGGACTTTAAGGAATAATGGTGGTCATAGTTGTGATTTGAAACATCAATGGTACCAATGTTTCTGCACCAGGTGCGCATTTCGACAATAAATGTATGTTACTGTTAATAACAGAAGGGATATTTGAATTGATTTTAATATTTATCTAGGAATTTACGTCACAAATGCAAGGTCATTATTTCTTACAACTACATGTATGTTAATTGCAATTCCACAAAAGAGACGGTCTGTCCCGAAAAAAAGTTTTCGATTTCATCCCTTCATATGATTTAAAACATAAGATTCCAGACAACTGACATATCCCTAACTAGGTATAACCATTGTCTTAGAAAAGGGTGGGTTAAATCTGGTTTTATATGTAGCTACACTCGTATAACAAATATTAGGCAGGGTTCTATGAAATATGCCAAGCTTTTGATCATCTAATGCCTATATACTTCTAGTTGACGAACCAATGATCTGACTGCCATTCAAATAACTTTCCGAGTAACAAACGACTTGATGATACGACATAAGCACATTTTGACCAAGATATGGCCATATAGTGAACGGTAAATTAGAAAGTAATTCTCAATCTTTCAGTCGATTATCAGACTTAACCACTGCGATACATTCAGTACTGTATTAAAAAAGTTCGCTTGCAGTCGCTTATATAAACGCCTAAAGATGTGTTCGGTTTATGTTAGGACGGTTCAGAAGTTGAGTTTTACCATTTACACATCAACATCACACACTGAATTGTCTGAACATTACTGAATAAACCGCAATGGATAACTTAGAAAATTAAATAAAACGCTGAATATATCTGAATAATTTATTTAATTGTATTCTTGATACCTCAACATTTTTTTTTCCATTAGTAGACAGATCGTGCACACAAAGGATAATACAATACAATCAGTACAGAAACAGCACTTAACTCGAAAATAACTGTATATCTTTACGTATAACATAAATAAAATAATCTCGTACCAAAAGATACGGCCATACATATTAATTTGTGACTGTAGGTCATAAAAGATTTCATACAGTCAAATACAAACAGAAGATAGGTACAATCCCAGAACATACCTGCGCTTAATTTCAATGCAGAAATAAACAAGTTTTCCGCTCGCAATTACTGAATTCAACATCAAACTTAAGGTAGATATTGATGTATAAATTAAGCCAACAGTTCTATAAAAGTGTTCAAAAAGTCATCAGTCGATTGAGAGAAAACAAGTCTGTGTTACAAACTAAAACCGAGGAAACCAAAGGAACAACAGGAACACCAAAGTGCAACAAAAACAAAACGCCAAAACACATAGAAAAAAAGTCTTAAAAATACTAAACTCCGAGGAAAATTCAAGACAGAAAGTCCATAATCAAATGGCAAAATTAAATGATAAAATACATCAAACGAATGGACAACAACTGTCATATTCCTGACTTGGTACAGACATTTTCAAATGTAGAAAATGGTGGATTTAACCTGGTTTTATAGCGTCAAACCTCTCACTTGTATGACAATCGCGTCAATTTCCAAACGAACTACTTGTATTTGATAACAATTTTGTGCTGTTAACTATGGAAATCATGATAATCTACACAATACCTATGAATGATATGAATGCCTTTGAATAATAATTAACACACAAGAAACCACTCCTGCAATCCGAAATTCTATAGTAACAAATACTTAACATTTTCACGTTCATTTTTGTATGTACATGTAGATTAAATTGTATGAAGGTCTTGTTTACGATTTAACATTTTAATCAATGCAGCAGTTTGATGCAAAATATGTCAAGGTTAAAATATCAAACTGCCTGTGTAAGTCACGGTATCTGATAATAAAAAAAAACTTCAAATCTGACAGTTCTAAATGCCCATTACTTTTCCACTACAGTTCACGCTATAACATTGCAAAAAAGTAAAATTACAAAAATACCGAACTCCCGAGTAAAATTCAAAACGGAAAGTCCCTAATCAAATGGTAAAATCAAAAGCTTATACACACCAAACGAATGGATAACAACTGGTATATTCCTGACCTGGTACAGGCCTTTTCTGAATTCTGTAAATGAAATCCTAATATTACTTAGATGCTTGATAGACTTTTCGAGATTTGCATGGACCTCGTAAGTCCTTATAAGGATTTTAGAAATCAAAGGCATTTCCGACTATATTTATATATTCCATCAATTTTGAATGTAAATTTGAAACTATTTTTCCTTGTCTAAATTTCATGATATAAAAGTTGCTGATGTTTATGGTGTTGTCATGCACTGGATGATAGAATTTGTAAGTAAATTCATCAGACGTTTCATAAGCAAATATAGTTATTTCACCGGCATATCTTTCTTCATTAACGTATGAAGCAGTTGTAAATATCAAAGCGAAGCAAAGTGATGATTAGAATGCTTATATAATTCATGTTTGTCAAGTTAAGTATTTGAATGTTATTGTAGCTGTTATTCTCCAACCTGATTTTGTATAGATTGGCTTAAGTATATAAAAAAAATGCATTTTGCGATTGTATTGATAAGGTGAGACGTAAATACAATAATGAATTGAAATCAAAGAGTCACGGCTGGTAATCTACACACGCAGAACAATTGGTTTTGAAATGAAAACCGTGAAAGGATTTACCGGTTGTGCTTGAGTGGACCAATCACCACCGCTTCAAAAGATATGTACATTTCTTAATCGCAACTTTCTAATTTAACTGATCAAAGAATTGAAAATCGGAGAATGCTATGCTGTGGTGAATACTTTAACGAAGAGATACATGTATCATTTACTGTTGTACATGGAGTTAAACTCCTACAAAATCAGTTGTCCCATGAGAAATTGGCGAAAAAAGTGACATTTTAATTTTGAAATGGTTCTATCAACAGATCAACAAGTTCATTTTTTTTTCGGTCAATGGGTATGAATGTCGTTTTGGGCGGCTTGAACGCTGTCCGAAGTTGATAGACGTCTTAATAAATCCAAAAACTACAAATTTTCATTATTTCGTGCGTGAGGGGATCGGTTCTGATTGAAGACGTCGTGAATGCGTGAGGATACATGAAGTCATATTTTTATATCCAAGCTTTGAGCCGTTGGAGATTGCCTTAAAGTGTACATGAAAAAACACATTTGTGTGCATAAAAAAACTATAAAATAGAATTTTGAAATAAAGTGTGGTGCCAATGATTTTGTTTTCTTGCTACAAGTAAAAATTAAAATTTTCCATATCAGCCGAGTATATTTTTTTTTACGAAAAGAGTTATATCCCCTTAAATGACTTATGTGAAAAAAAAATGACTCTAAAAACACAAAATTTGATATTTATTTAATTATTTTGATTTATACACCAAGTTTTCTATATAAATAAACAGTCTAACCAATGAATTGCAAATTTGTCTCCAAATATGCAGATAGGGTAAATTTTAAGTTTTACTTGTAGAAAGAAAACAAAATTGTTGACACCTTTTTCTTTTAAGTTCTCTGAAAAGGACCGGTAAAACGTGAAAATTACCCCTTAAAAATAATTGTCAGCATCCAATGAAAGCTATCATTACAAACGAATTGCCTTAAAATGTTTATTTCCATGAACAATTTAACTATTAAGCAATATCAACGACTCATAGCTTGGATATATTTATGAAGACATATAAAGGGATTGATTTCATAAAGATATGATTTCACGTCCCCTCTCGCATTCACAAAGTCCTCAATTAGAACCAATCCCTTGACAAATGAAATAATGATAATTTGTAGTTTTAGATTTATTAAGACGTCTATCAACTTCGGACAGCGTTCACGCCGCCCAAAACGACATGCATACCCATTGTCCGAAAGAAAATTGAACTTGTAGATCTATCTGTTGGTAGAACCATTTCAAAATTTAAATGCCACTTTTTTCGCCAATTTCTCGTGGGGCAACTGATTTTGTAGGAGTTTAACTCCATGTACATCTTCGTTAAAGTATTCAACACACATATAGCATTCTCTGATTTTTAATATTTTGATCAGTTAAATTAGAAAGTTGCGATTTTGAAATGTACATACCTTTTGAAGCGGTGACAATTGCTCCACTCATGCACAACCTGAAGATCCTCTCACGGTTTTCATTGTAGAACCAATTGTTCTGCGTGTGTAGATTACCACACGTGAGAGTACTCTTACTACACGTCAGTTCGAGAATGCTGGCTCTTGTTGGTTTTTTCAGTTCATGGTATGAAGATTATCATTAACTCTCCTAATACAGTTCAACAGTAGAAGTACTGTTATGTTATTTCTTTATAATTACATGCCTAGTCATACAGCCACCCACTATATCTTTCCATACAAATTAAAGAAACTTCTATTCTCAAATTTAGAATATTTGGCTTGGAATCATCCTTGTTATATTTAAAATTATATACCTATATTTTGATGACAGTTTGTTGGTGGTTAATGCCACTTTCAACACTTTTGGCTAAGACAGGGCTATGAATCAATCAAAATAAGGTCATAATAGAAATTTTACGGTCGCCATCATAAGCTGATTGGCCATTATGACAAAAGTGTGTCAGAAATCATATCTGATATTCTTCCTCAGTCATAATAACCTTCCATCATAACTGAACTGAAATAACACGACAGGTGCCGTATACGGTGCAGGATATGCTTACCCTTATGGAGCACCTGATTTCACTCGCTGTTTTTAGTGGAGTTCGTGTTGTTTCTTATTTATCATTTATAACTGTTCATGATAATGTCCTTTGGTTTTGTGAGTCTTTGTTTACTCCTTGGTTTTGATTGTTATTGTCTTATGGCTGCCAGTTTTATTTGAAGAAGCGGAATATCAGAAGAGAACGAACAACATTCGGCAGAAAAACTGGCACTCCTCATCAATCAAAATTCCAACATGATTGCAACTGTCTCACAAGGGGTTTAAACTAACAACTTCAGTGTTGACAGGCCAATTATTGATATAGATGTCGACACTCTACAACCAAAGACAAATCGTTGTTATCAGGTTTAATAGAATATATCGCCTTAGCAGTATTTGGCACAACTTTTTGGAAATTTGGGTCCTCAGTGCTCTTCAACTTTGTACTTGTTTGACTTTATAACTATTTTGATCTGAGAGTCACTGATGCGTCTTATGTAGACGAAACGCACGTCTGACATATTAAAATATAATTCTGGTACCTTTGATAACTATTAAAACCTATAAAAGGATCAACAAATTTAAATGTAGCCAAGATGAGATTTATTTATCTTCTATTTCAATACAAAATCAGCAGCAACATTAAAGGTAAATTTCTTCCAGACTGATAATGTCAATGTTATTACAAGGAACTCAATCTTTACAACATTGCTGCATTTGTTCATAACTGCTTATTTTTCACACGAGTGAAAAATCATGATGCTGGCCATATAGAGTCCTGGTTATGAGTTATTCTTGTCATAAACTGTGATGTCAGAAATTGTTTCTAGCACTTATTTATGTGATTTTAAAATAAACCAAGAATTGAGATCACTTGTGGAGTTCCAAAAAATGTTACATTATAACGCTATTGAAATTCGATTATAAGGTTTGTTATTTTTGCCAAACCGTTCCTTCAGCAATTTTCACAACAATAAAATCATTTGAAGTTTTCTTCAAATACTTGCAAGTCGGAGCACAAGCTTACATTGGTGCAAATTATGCATACTGATTCTGTCCCAAAAGCAAAATTATTTTGAATTCCCATTAATATGAGACCCTTAAAAGTCCTAAAATTCAATGTAAAAATAAAACATGCCAATATGAACTGATCATGAGTATGCCATAACAAATTTGAAAGAAGTTGCAAAATAATTTACTCTAAACTCGGAAAATTTAAGCGACTTTCTATTCTTCCATTCCTTAATCCCAAGTCTTGATTTACCAATAAACAGAAAAGCAAAGTAACTAAAATATAATAACAACACTTTATTAACCAATGTTGTACAATAAAACAGAGATCTTACATCAGGTTTAAATGACAATTTATAATGGTGTATCATAAAAATGGTTAACAAGTATCAATATGAAAGATTGAAATTAGATATTGACAATCATTCAATCAAATAAGCTGCATATAAATATATGATATACCTCAGTGTATAACTAGAAATGAGACCATGAGGTTTGCTGAGAAGTGTACAAGTTTTACGATAAAATGGCCCTTGTTGAAGAATGTAGAAGAATTTGTAATGCAGGTTTGAAACTTCTTTTCAATGATCTATGCCTGCTAATGTAGGTAAAAGTGTTCTGATTGCATTTTTTTCTGTGTGACATCGTAAGGCATATTTGACTTTCTCGTATGTTTTATCAATCCCAATAACAGGGTACAAACAAAATTAACATTATAGCTAAACTTAAACCAATGGAGGGCTCAAAACATTGCATACATCTTAAAAAATAAAGACCATGTTGATAATATTAACCAGCATTAAACAAAGAGGATATAGCAATATTGCCAACTCACTGTATACAAATGTTCTATGGGCATTTCAACAAAAATAAATATTTATTTATTGTGGGAAATCTCTTTTCTTATTTGTATTTTATGAGTAACAACACACACCCAAACAACTCTTGTTTTACCCATATTTGTATTTATTGTGACAATTACATAAACAAAACACTATCAAACACAGCTTATCTTCCCATTTGTATTTATGTGACGGTAACACTAAAAACACTCACAAAACAGGACGTTAATGCTGCATATACAAAGAAATATAGGTTAATTACCAAACAGATTAACATCAATCATTCTTATTGCTTAAGGTATGTCTCTGACTTGAGGAACTATGTAAATTACCAAACTATAATATCCACATCTAGTGCAAATGATCCAAATAACTTTTTCCCTACTTTTCATGTTTTACAAAATGGTAGATGCAATATTGTACATAATGAAAATTATTAGAATAAAAACAGCAATGAGGTGAAGCAGAAACCAATAACCATCCAAAGCACCAAATCTGTTTGGATTTGAACTGTTCTAACTTGAGTGGTATTTGTTAGGACTTCTTTAGTCTTTCCAGCATAACTCTTCTTTTGGCCATGGCAATGTGTGTCACTTTAAATGTTTATTGCACTGTTAGTGTCCTTTTACTGTTTTACACATAATTTTGTTCCTGTCCTGTGTTTCACTTACAGTTGCACAAATATGTAAAAGGAATCACTTCCTCATACCAAACGGCTATAAAAAAAAACAGATTTTGGTAAATTCAAGATTTTTTTTTGTATTTTTGAACAATGTACAAATATATTAGTTTATTTATTAAAATTTGAGGACATGCTCATACAAATAAATTTCAGTTTCTAATTATACAGAGATAAATGTACACTCAATATTGTTTTTAAGATGTCACTTAACATGAAAATAAAACAGTACCGGTACATGAATTTTTGTTTTTAATAACTTTTTATTTTCAAGATCACAGTTTTGAGAATGGTATTGATGACCTACAATGGAGCAATTCAAAATGGACAGACAACTTTTTTAAGAAACAAAAATTGAATGTTTTTTTTCTATTAAACGGCAAGAAGTGCTTCTAACCTTTTGTTTTGATATCCATTTCCTGGATTAAAGTTCATTTCACAAAATAAACCATACATGTATTTATCGATTTTCTTGAAAGATGTCATTTCAGGTATAATTCTTTCAACATGTTCTAATGTTCAAGAACTGTTGAAAAATGTTAAATACTTAAACCAAAGTTGCTTTATTGGTTATTATAAAAGATACTATCTAAAGAAAAATAAATCTTAAAAAAAAAAACAGTAAGAAGGTATCCAATTAACAAAGAGTTCACACGCTGAAATGTCTCGCCTTCTTTACTAATCATCAATATTACAAATGTATGTTGATAGTCCTAAATATAAAGCTTTAATACAACTGTCACATAAACTCAACATTAACCAAGAAAACTAAACATTGATCAATGAACCATGCAAATGAGGTCAAGGTCAGATGAACCATGCCAGGCAGACATGTACAGCTTACAATTCTTCCATACAACAAATAAAGTTGACCTCTTGCTTATAAGTTAAGAAAAACAAACCAAAACACAAATACTTAATTCACTTAGCAATGAACAGTGAAAATGAGGTCAAGGTCAAATAAACCCTGCACAACTGACATATAGATCATAAAATATTTCCATACACCAAATATAGTTGACCTATTGCATATAGTATTAGAAAAATACATCAAAACTCAAAAATTAACTTTGACCACTGAACCATGAAAATGAGGTTAAGGTCAGATGACACCTGCCAGTTGGACATTTACACCTAACAGTCCTTCCATACAACTTATATACTAGAACTATTGCTTATAGTATCTGAGATATGGACTTGACCACCAAAAATTAACCTTGTTTACTGATCCATGAAATGAGGTTGAGGTCAAGTGAAAACTGCCTGACGAGCATGAGGACATTGCAAGAAAGGCACATACCAAATATAGTTATTATATTACATATGAGAGAGAATTTATCATTACAAAAAATCTAACTTTTTTTTGAAGTAGTCACGTGCACTGAACCATGAAAATGAGGTGAAGGACAATGGACATGTGACTGATGGAAGTTTGTAACATGAGGCATCTATATACAAAGTATGAAGCATCCAGGTCTTCCACCTTCTAAAATATAAAGCTTTTAAGAAGTTAGCCGTCGCCGACAGATCAGTATCCCTATGTCGAGTTTTCTGCAACAAAAGTTGCAGGCTCAACAAAAACCATAAATCAGGGAAAGACAAACACTTGGAAATATATATTGTTTAAGAGAAAGACCATTCATCTTTATAATGGTACCTTCAATATGATGTTGCTTTGCTCTTGGTTAAAATAAAATAGAATTGACCTGCAGCTGAGAGATAATTGATAAATAAATTCAAGGTTTATGTTGTATTTTTATTCAATTCAGTGTTTTCCAGTTAAATGATCATTTTTACCACCGTTATATATATACTTTGATTACTGCCTTACACGTATCTGCCTCATGTTCTTTCATTTTCATGTAAATAATAAGTGAATTTTAATATTACATAACCATGCATCTATGGTTTCTTATGATTAAGCACTATACAATTTTGGGTTCAAACTGTAAATGGAGGTTCAAACTAAATTTAAGACATTGATTTACACCTCATTAAAATTTTAATTTAAATACAAAGATTAAAAAACAAAATGAAAAAAATGGTGATGAATGACCCTTATCATATGATAAACCATCTTAGTTATGTGCTATTTTAAATAGTAAAAAAAACTTATAATAAGAACATTTCTTTCTTAATGTCTCACATATATATACCTTTCTTACAAATAACCATATATTCACCGAAACAATTCAAAATTATACACATAACATGGTCAAGCATTAAAAAGATTATGGCTCAGTCACATAAAAAATAATAAATATCCATATCTTTGGAGGATACAAGATGCCTTCATTACAGATATTTCTAAATTAATATTTCCTTCAGCCTACTGCCTACTAGGTAAATATCAACTTGTGATAACGCATCAATTAAATACAGCTTAATTAAAATCATAACAGAATTATAACACAATGTACAACTATGTTGAAACCAAACAACAAAAATATTTTTATCAGCTTTGTAAATTCAACCAATACATACACACCAAAAATCCCACTTTTAAATCTTGAATTCTTTTGTTACTATATATAACACAAAATAGATGTAATTTCCTCAATTTGTAATGATAATTAATTATTCAAAATTACACATAGTTAAATAACATATCCCTTGACCATTATTACACACCCACTATCTCAATACAAAATAAACCCTAAAAATAACCTGGATAATTGACATCATTATGGTCACAAAAACTTTGAAAAAGGTACTATGGACTTAAGGGCATACGATACAGTTACAGGGAATGTAATGACGTTGCTAACGTAAAATGTTATTTTCGCGACATCAAACTCTGACATATCGGGAAAAGATGCATTTTTCGACTGATTTTTATCATTAAAACTGATTTACTTGAAAACGAGTGCATGGACCCCTATTTTTTAAAACAGCAATTTGTTTCATTTTGCAAGGAGATTATGTGACCCAAATTTTATAAAACTGTAAATAGCGCAATTTTTTTTATTTTGATAAACATGCAGCAAAAAATGATGTTTTTTCCTCTATTCATGAACATTTGATAAATATAGAGTTATTTCGGAATAAAAATTGCATAATTTTTAATGATACTTATAAAATACAGAAATTACCGATTATTTTAACAAAAACCATTTTGTGTTTATCTTTTAAAACAAAAAAGTTATGTCTTTCTTTCGAAAAAGAAAATACGGACACATATCTGAATTTTGAGCAAATATACAAAATTTCGAACTCATTTTACTCAAAAAGTAGCACATGAAGGTATATTTTTTATTACATATTTGGTTTAATGAGGTAAAAAATAGCCTATATGCAAATTTTCATCAACTTGTAAATACAGGTTCAATACTGTATCGTATGCCCTTAATTATGGACTAAAACTGAAAAAGAATTAAAAATGAACTCAAGGGCTTTTGGAATAAATGTACTATTAAGGGTAAAATTACTCCTAGAATGTTTGTTGTTGATGGAATTTAAAGATCCCTTCCTTCCCTCCTACATCCAAGTTAATTGAATAGCCATAAATTTGCATAAAAACTATATAGGCTATGAAAGTAATTTAATAAATTTAACAGACATACCACAGACCAAGGGGTGAAAATATGAGAATGCCATAGAACAATCTATACACATGAGGTAATTTGATGCCAGTCTAGTTCGATGATGAAGAAATAAAAAAAGATGTCATACTTTAATATCAAGAGCACTCCTGCATACCAGTAGAAGGAGTCAGATTTAGCCAAATTGCAGATGAGAAAGATTGACTTTTTAATCAACTACTTGAATACATTGTTCTCATATCTCTGGTAATGACAAACCAAACTATATCTGATAAGGTGGATTCATTTATCTACCTAGTTCATTTTGTAGTTTGAAGAAAACCAAAATTTACATCCCAACTTTAAGAGTACATTATTCCAGCTTTATTGGTAAATATTTCTCTCATAATGTGACAATTATAGTTTGCTACTACCCAGGAATTCTAGGATACTTTGTATCCGAGGGGTACTATGATATAGTATCCCAAAGGAATTCTACAATACTTAGTAACAATGATGAATAAAAAGAAATAAAATTATGTTTTGATACTCCGTGGGAAAGAGACAAATATGTTAATACAGTAACAAAAAAATATCTGACATGACAGAAGTGACCATTTTAACACTGCTCAAATGAAGATGTGTTTTAGATAATGAAACCTTTTAATGACTGCAGCTGCTTTTTCTGGGAAATAAATGGGCCAATGTTTATGTCAAACATACATGAAAAATCTGTACAAAAATATAAAACCATGAAATTGAATTAAAATTCTAAGTGATTAGATGAAAAACCTCCCATATCAATTCAACCATTCAAACAGAAAATTATTTTTGTTCTTTTTACATTTTGAATGCAGTGTTAACATTTGGACAATGGTCACCTGAGATGTATGTTAATGGCAGATGTCTAAATGAATGGTACTATAAACAGTAAAATGATTTCAACTATACATGTTTGTGATTACAATATGAATCATGACATTTCTTCATCTGCTGAATTTCTACGACCCATTGGACCTCTACGATTGCGACGGTCAAATGGCACATCATCATTTCTAAAGTTTCTGGATTTTCTTTCTCTTCTCTCCAAACTCCTGAAGGGATTTGGGTCACGGTCCACTTCTTCATCGCTCACTTCCATAAGATCAAAAGGAGGCCTTTCCCTGAATGGTTCACGGAATCTATCATGGGGCATATCAAACATGCCTCTAGGTCCATCAAAACCCCCACGACCCCTCGGCCCATCGAAATCATCAAAGTCTCTAGGTCCATCAAATCCAAAAGGACCCCTAGGTCTATCAAAATCATCACGTCCCCTTGGTCCATCAAAGCCCCCACGTCCTCTATGTCTATCAAAGCCACCACGACCTCTTGGTCCATCAAAGCCTCCAGGACCTCTGGGTCCATCAAAGCCCCCAGGGCCTCTAGGTCCATCAAAGCCCCCAGGGCCTCTTGGCCCATCAAAATCCCTAGGTACATCAAATCCAGGAGGACCCCTAGGTCTATCAAAATCATCACGACCTCTAGGTCCATCAAAACCACCACGACCCCTTGGTCCATCAAATCGCCTTGGGGGGCCATCAAACAATGGAGACCTATTAGATGGAGGGTTATCCATCATTCCAGGTCCAGGCTCTATACTAGGTCTCCTAGGACCACCTCTGTTAAGTCTCATGTCTAACAGAGCTCTAGGAGGTGGTTCATCCATATCTAAAAGTGATGGTGGTCTTCGACCCTTATTTATTGGTGGTCTTGGGCCATGACCATGCCCTCCTAAAGGTGGACCTGGGCCAAGCAAACTTGGTCCATCATCTAAAAAATAATTTAAAATTCTTTAAAACATACAGTATCTGTTGATTGTTTAAACTTGAATGTGAATATAAAAAAAAAAATTTAAAGGTTTAAATTGTTATTTGGATGGAGAGTTGTCTCATTGGCACTCATATCACATCTTCCTATATCTATTGATCTTTTTTTTTTTATAGTTTATTCAAAAGGTATCTACACAGAACAATTGTCCTTGGAAAAAGTGAAGTGTAAACCTTGTGTAAACCTTTAACTGTCTGCTGATTTTTTTACTCAGTATGTTTTGTTAGATTATAATCAGAATTTTAACGTCTTTAGTAACTGGAATGGTAACCATTTGTTTTATTTCTTATCCCATGATTATAACATTGTTATATTTCATCAGCAATAATCCACTGTCTTACTCTCTCTGACATTAACATGTATAGCCCATTAGAGTTCTATAAGTCTTCTAAAAATAAATCATTAAATTTCAGATTTAAAAACTAGAGGCTCTCAAGAGCCTGTGTTGCTCACCTTGGTGCATATTAAACAATGGACACAGATAAATTCATAACAAAATTGTGTTTTGGTGATTGTGATGTGTTTGTAGATCTTACTTTACAGAACATTCTTGTTGCTACAATTATCTCTATCTATAATGAACTTGGCCCAGTAATTACAGTGAAAAATATTTTCAAAAAATTTACAATTTACAAAAATTTACAAAAATATTACAAAAATTTATGAAAATTGTTAAAAAATTACTATAAAGGGCAGTAACTCCTTAAGGGATCAACTGACAATTTTGGTCATGTTAAATTATTTGTAGATCTTACTTTGCTGAACATTATTGCTGTTTACAGTTTATCTCTGTCTATAATAAAATTCTATATCTTTCTAAGGTCTGATCATGAGGGTTGTTTAATCACAGGTTTGTTTTTGAAGGAGTGAAGTGTTGGTGTGTTCTTTTGTTGTTTTTTCTTAATATTTTTGTAATTAACTATTTTCTTCTTTTTTGGGGGGATCACAAAAGAAGTGCACTGAACCCTACAAATTTTATCTTTTTATGTAAGGCCCTCACATAATAGAGGGCAAGGAATGGTTATTTCTGACACTTAATAATTAAAATAATTTTGATTCTTCAAATTTCATTCATTATTGACGACACATTAACATTTTATTCAATAAAATCAATATTCTAAAATGTGTACTCCAAGAAAATAAATAATGCCAATGCATTACACATATTGTTGAGTTCAAAAACAAATCTTTTGCCTTACCACTACAGATAGCTCTTCGATTGACACCTGCAGAGGGGGAAAGAGGATTAAGTAACTAACCACTATAACCTTACCTTTAATCAATGTTATTTTCCCACCAGGTCCATACATAGGCAGAGGACCACGTCCTGCTTTCTGTCTGTGCTTTTCACTATTTAAATGTTCAAATATATTGTCTTCAAACATTGTCTGATGATTACATAAACAACATTTAAATATTTCTACTTCCCTACAAAAACAAGACCACAAAAATTAATCAAAAACAATTCTAAAAAATTTCTCTAAAGGCATTTTTCAGAAAACTTGATTATTTTATGAGACATTTCATAAAATGGGAGTACTGTGAATTTGGTTACTTGTCACAAACAATAAATGTTCTTAGTATATAACAAGAGCTAACTATGAGGTATGGGCTTTGCTCATTGTTGAAGGCTGTACTGTGATGTATAGCTGTTAATTTCCTATGTCATTTGGTCTCTTGTAGAGAGTTGTCTCATTGA
Organism: Mytilus galloprovincialis; assembly: GCF_965363235.1. NCBI lineage: Eukaryota > Metazoa > Mollusca > Bivalvia > Mytilida > Mytilidae > Mytilus > Mytilus galloprovincialis. The sequence goes on from NC_134850.1 coordinate 48,464,166, forward strand.
CAACCATACCACATGTTCTTCTTTTTTTTGGAAGAGACAAAATTTTAAAAATAAAATTACAGACTTACGTTTTATAAAAATCTGCATGATGTTATTTGCTAGATTTATAGTACATGTACATTTTGATTTTCCAATTCAAGGGGTCAAAAGTGCTCTATCATACTTTAATCAACACCATACTGGTAATCAACTTTCAATTTGTGATAGTGCATCAAAGTGTATATGTTTATTGCACATGACTATTTAATAAAATAAATATTTAAACAAGAATGTGTCCATAGTACACGAATGCCCCACTCGCACTATCATTTTCTATGTTCAGTGGACCGTGAAATTTGGGTCAAAACTTTAATTTGGAATTAAAATTAGAAAGATCATATCATAGGGAACATGTGTACTAAGTTTCAAGTTGATGTAACTTTAACTTCATCAAAAACTACCTTGACCAAAAACTTTAACCTGAACTTCGCACTATCATTTTCTATGTTCAGTGGACCATGAAATTGGGGTCAAAACTATAATTTGGCATTAAAATTAGAAAGATCATATCATGGGGAACAAGTGTACTAAGTTTCAAGTTGATTGGACTTCAACTTCTTCAAAAACTACCTTGACCAAAAACTTTAACCTGAAGCGGACGGACGAACGGAGGCACAGACGGACGGACGAACGGAGGAACAGACCAGAAAACATAATGCCCCTCTACTATCGTAGGTGGGGCATAAAAATCCAAATTATGATTGATGACTGTTTAAAGTTCAGTGGCAAATTAAATGCCTATTTTGGTCAAGAACAAGTTCATGTGATAGGAATATATATAATCCCTGCTTTGTACTAGACAGACATCAGCCAGACTTTAAATTTTACATTTGTCATTTAGGGGCCTTTTAAAGTTGACAATGAGGTATGGCCTTTACTCATTGTTGAATGCCGTACATTGATCTATAGTTGTTTATTTCTGTGTTATTTGGCCTCTTGTGAAGAATTGTATCATTGACAATAATACCACATCTTCTTTTTTATAGTTTGCATGGTCCACATTATTTTGACTTTACTTAGTATATAGTATGGGTTCTGCTCTTCATTATTTTCTTGAGTGCGAGACATTACAACCATTTTCATTTGGCAGAAGTTACCATTTTATTGTCTCTACATTTCTTTTAATATTCTTACTTGGAAATATGTGGTGCATCTTCCTCAAGAAGTTCAAATCCTACATCTTGTTTGCCTTCTAACTTTAACATCTTCTTTTTATGATTTTTACCCTTGAAATGGGCCTCTGCCATTGAGGGGTGCTGGAATGCCATCTCACATATATCACAAGTATCTGGAAAGTCTATATCCTACAAAAACATTCAGTACTGTCATCAGACTCATCCTTCTCTTAAACTGAGTTATACAATGCGTATTGTTGTGCGTTTGTTTTTTCTACATTGGCTAGAGGTATAGGAGGGTTGAGATCTCTAAAAACATGTTTAACCCTGCCGCAATTTTGCGCTTGTCCCAAGTCAGGAGCCTCTGGCCTTTGTAAGTCTTGTATGATTTTTAATTATAGTTTCTTGTGTATAATTTGGAGTTTAGTATGACGTCAATTATCACTGAACTAGTATACCTTTTTGTTTAGGGGCCAGCTGAAGCATGCCTCCGGGTGCGGGAGTTTCTAGCTGCATGGAAGACCAATTCTACTATATGGTCGGGTTGTTGTCTCTTTGACACATTCCCCATTTCCATTCTCAATTTTATTGCAGTTCTTTACAACCACAGCCTCAAGTGAGGCAACACTTTTTATAAAAGAATTGGATAAGTAATATCTGATGTAAATCCTTAGCTCACTAAAGGTGACATCTTCAATTAATTAATTATCTATGCTGATTTTTTGGCTTACAGTAGAGTCAATATAGAAATTATGGTTACAAGCCTCAATTCAATACAGGTTTAAATCAAACTAAAATAATTAAATGCCATTTTTTTTAAAAATAATTTGATATTTTCTTAAATCTTTGAAACTGTTTGTAAGACATGCATGATGCAGTGATGTCATCTGGAACAATACTGTGACCATTCAATGCTCTTTTTTGTTGTCTTTTATTGAACAGTTGCTGTCTGAATTGTATCCACCCTATGTGTCTTATGATTCATATTCTGTTATTTTCTTACATACAATTTACCAAATCAAACTTTGAAATCTTGAGTTATTACTTTTATCAAAATGAATTCAAGACATACCCCTGGTTTTGTATCAGCATCCTTTTTCTCGTCTTTCTCATCTTTTTTAGCGACTTCATCAGCTTTCTTATCTCCATCCCCCTTTTTTTCACTTTCAACAGTCTTTTTATCATCAGTAGGAACGCCAGTTTTCTTTGCTGCTATTTTTGCCAATGTGGCATCCAGTGCTGCCTGATTTTTGTATGCTCTAACTTTCTTCATGTGTGGTTTGCCCTCGTAATGCTGTTTTGTTTGTGTTGCATTGTTTAATTTTGTTTCACAGAGTTTACAGTACAATGGTTGTTTCATGGCTTCAATCTTCTTGTCCAGTTCTGCTTCATCAATATCCGAATAATTGCCCTTGCTTTCCATTGGTTCATCATCTATTTTCTTCAATTCTTCTTCTGTTTTCTTCAGGTCATCCAGCTTTTCTTCCTTAACATCTTTCTTATCCTTATCTGGCTTTAGAGGGTCAACTTTAGCTATCTTGACAGGAGGTTGGGACTTTTTATCTTCAACAAGAGAAGAAGACACATTCTCTGTTTTGCGTTTAGCTTGTCTGTCCTCCTTACCAATGTCCATTTTATTCTTATTTTCGTTCTCATTAAAACTGTCTTTCCTTCCACCAAATGACCTACTTGAAGCTCTAACTGAACTAGAGTGTTCTCTGTCCCTTGAACTGTCTCTGTCCCTAGAATTGTCCCAAGATCTTTCCCTTTCATTCATTCCTCCGCCCCCTCTTCCACCATGAAATCCACCTCTTCTGTCACCTCCAAATCCACCTCTCCTGTCATTTTCAAATCCACCTCTCCTATCATTTTCAAATCCACCTCTTCGGTCACCTCCAAATCCACCTCTCCTGTCAGGGTTAAATCCACCTCTCCTATCATTTTCAAATCCACCCATTCTGTCATTGTCAAATCCACCTCTTCTATCACCTCCAAACCCACCTCTGTGGTCACCTCCAAAACCTCCTCTCCTGTCATTTTCAAATCCATCTCGTCTGTCATTTTCAAAACCACCTCTTCTGTCACCCCCAAATCCACCTCTATGGTCACCTCTTCTGTCACCTCCAAAACCACCTCTTCCTCTGTTATCTCCAAAGTCCCTACCTCTAGCATCTCCCATAAAATCTCCACCTCTGCCTTTGTTATCTCCCATGAGGTCGCCTTCTCTTCCCCTGTTATCACCAAAAAAGTCTCCACCTCTCCCTCTGTTTTCTCCAAAATCACTTCCTCTTCCTCTGTCACCTGCAAACTCACCAAGTAAACTTTTCCCTCTTCCTCTATTATCATCAAATTCTCCTTTTACCACATCATCATGTCCAAATCCGCCACGACCACGTCCTCCTCCACCAAAGTCTCTTCCTCTGCCTCGACCTTCAAATCTGTCTTCTGATTCCCTTCTTTCACCACGTCCTGCAAAACGGTCACCACCCATGCCTCTGCCTCTATCAAAGCGATCGTCTTGATCTCTACCACCTCGTCCACCACGACCACCACCTCTGTGTCCAAAACTATCACGATCATCAGGTCCATCATAACCACGTCCCCTTCCACCTCGACCACCTCTGAAATCTCTTCCCCGTCCTCTTCGATCAAATCTATCATCATCTCTTGAATATTGTGAAGGGACCATGCCTGTCATAAATGGTTTGTCACTTGTATCTGGTGGACCATCATCATACATATCATCAGATGGAAAATTATCTGGTTTGAAGCCTGTAGCTCTAGCTGGTGGTGGTGGTTGATAATCACCATATCCTGGCTTCTGAGCACTCGGTGGTACTGCTGGTCCTTGGTTTCCTGGAGGATAATTTGATGGACTTGGGCCATGTTTGTCATAATTTGATTCCGGTGGTTGATTCCCCCATCTGGATGCTGGTTTTGGTTCAACTTGATCCCATTTTGATGCTGGCTTTGCATCACCTTGATTCCCCCATCTAGACGCTGGCTTTGGATCAACTTGATCCCATTTTGACGCTGGCTTTGTTTCCCCTTGATCACCCCATCTAGATGCTAGCTTTGTGTCAGTCTGACTTCCCCACCTGGACCCTGGCTTTGTGTCACCTTGGTTCCAGTTTTGTCCTTGTTGGTAATCAGTAGGAGGACCTGACTGTTGGTAGTCATAGCTACTTCCAGGTGGGTTACTGCCTTGTTGGTATCTGGCATCCTGCTGGTAACTTGAACTGCTACCCCTGTAACCAGAACTATTGTCCTTGTAATCACTGATTGGTGGCTGGGTGCCATATCCTTGAGGATCTTTTGGATAACTGGACTGATAGTCAGTAGGGTCCTGTTTATAGCCTCCAGGACCAGATCCTTGCTGGTACGGAGGTTTACTAGGAGGTCCTTGCTGGTAGTCAGAGACATCAGAGCCTTGCTGATATCCTGTGTTTCCCTTGACCTCTCCTGGCTGGTATCCACCAGGTCCTTGTTGGTATCCAGTTCCTCCTTGACTTTGCTGATATCCAGTGTTACTTTGTCCTTGCTGATATCCAGAGCTTCCTTGACTTTGCTGATATCCAGTGCTTCCTTGTCCTGTTTGGTAACCAGTTGGTCCTGGAGGAGGTGGCTGGTACCCAGTACCGGCAGGTCCACTAGGAGGCTGTTGGTATCCTGTACTTGCAGGTCCACTAGGTGGCTGCTGGTATCCAGTACTTGCAGGTCCACTAGGAGACTGTTGGTATCCTGTACTTGCAGGTCCACTAGGTGGCTGCTGGTATCCAGTACTTGCAGGTCCAGTTTGGTAACCAGATGAAGCTGGAGCCTGTTGATAACCTGTACTGGCTGGAGCTGTTTGGTATCCAGAGGAACCTTGTGGCTGCTGGTATCCTGTAGCTACTGGTGGTGCTGATTGGTAACCAGAAGCTCCTGGTGTCTGCTGGTAACCTGTATTACCTGAAGCTGAAGCAGTTTGGTATCCACTACTGCTCTGGGACTGATAATTTCCTGCCTGTGAATAGCTTTCAGTGCCTTTTGCCTGCTGGTATCCTGGAGCAGACTGTTGATAGCCGTAACTGTTTCCTGCCTGTTGATATCCTTGATAAGATGAAGTAGCTTTTTCTGGTGTTGGTTCTTTTGTTTTATCTGGAGGTGGTGGTGGCTGATTTGTTCCTTGCTGTGTGGTTTGCTGATAACCAGAGCCTGAACTAGACTGGTACCCATAATTGCCTTGTCCCTGTTGGTACCAGTTACTTCCCTGTTGATAGCTTGTTGGTGGGTAGCTTGATCCTTGATACCCTGTGCCTTGTTGGTATGGTTGTCCACTAGTTGGTGTAGTACTTGCATTGGTTGTAGGAACAGCTGCTGGTGTTGAACTCGGCTGACCTGCTGGGCTGGGTGGTGGGTAACCAGGGGTTGTGGGCGTTGTCGGTAAGGGTGGATTAGCAGGACTTTGTTGCTGGTATCCAGTAGCCTGGGCAGGTGCTTGTTGAGTAGGAGTAGTACTACTTGTCGTTACTGCTTGAGTTTGGCCTGCTTGTTGATAGCCTGTAGTTGAGCTTTGTTGATACTGGTTATAATTAGCCCACATCTGTTGATATTGTTCTGGAGTATAATTACCATATTGAGAATAATTATACTGAGAGTAAGGTTGTGAGTTACTACCACTTGTTGAATACTGTTGACTTTGTGATGTTGAGTACTGTGAGTCTGTTGGTGTGGCTGCTGTTGAATACTGTGTTGTTGTTGGTGCTGATGATGATGTTGAGTAAGATGTTGCTGATGTGGAATATTGTGACGGGCTCTGTGTTGTTGTGGGTGGCACTGGTGGCTGTGGTGGTTGCTGCTGTCCTTGGTATTGGTTAGATGAATAATAATTGTATCCTAAAAAATAAATTAATCAGCCATTTAAAAACTCAATCATCTAACTACTGCAAATTCATTTATTTTCTGTAGTACTGTAGAAATATATAAGATCAGTCAAAGACTTGACTACCCATGGGAAAAAAATATAATTTGCTGTCCACAGGTTAGCATTGTATTTTCTGGACCAGCCCTAATTATTAATACCATCCCTCTTAAGGTGGTACCCAACACTTTAACTAAAATTAATTTGGCTCATTTAAATTTCATACAATTTTGACAAAGTATTTACCATGACTTTTCGACAAAAATATAAAAATTAAGGAACATCTGAACCAACCAATTTATCTGAAAAATTACACTGGTTACATAGCAGTTTGACAAACACTAATTTTGATCATTGGGATGCTTAATATTCCCTTTACAACACAACGTGATTAAAACGTTTAGCTGATTTTACAGAGTTATCTCCCTGTAGTTTTAGGTACCACCTTAATACAACATTATATCTAATTAGAGACAGGGTAAAATGGTAGAGTATATCAAATGTAAAATTAAAACATATATATTCATAAATTATGCAAAACATAGTTTACAAAATGTATTACAAAGATGTAGCTCCTGAAGATGTCACATGGTACAATGCAGATATAAAATGTGATCCCAACAATAATCAATCCATAAAATTAAGATGCATATTTTGTTTTGAGTTGTTATTTGAATGTTATTTTAGCAGGTGATTTTCAAAAACCATTATAAACATGATAAAGAAAGTTAATTCATAACCTAAACAAAATGAAAATAATATTCTCTAAACAAAATGAAAATGATTTTTTCTAAACAAAATGAAAATGATACTCTCTAATCAAAATGAAAATGATACTCTCTAATGAAAATGAAAATGATAATCTCTAAACTCCATGGCCATGTTTATACCTGATGATGAATAGTTGTCAGTTGAATATCCACTAGCTGGTTGCTGATATTGTGAATAATTTCCAGATCCCTGGGGTGGTGGTGGGGGTGGGGCAGCTCCTCCTCCTGCTGTCGCATAGCCTCCTAATTTAAAGAATAATAAAATTAGACTATATACAAAATTTATAGCATGTATAGATAAATAACAAAAAAATCACCGATCATGAAAGTATTAAGAATGCATAGAAATAGAACTGAACACCTTTGAATTTGAACTGAAAGTCTTGAAGATAATAGTTTTACTACAGGTACAGAAAAAATCATCATATATGATACAATAAATGTAGGACTGTAGGACATTTAGTAAAACAATCATACCAATGTGTCATTATATCTATACCAATTTTAAATATTATAGGAATTCATGTTGTCTAGTTCATTGTAGTTGTAGATTTAAGTGGCACCTGCATCAACATGTACAAATGTATCACTGTTTCACACCCCACACATTTGCCCCTCAGATCTGTTTGTTTCTTATCTTAATTATAATTTTTTATTTAAATGCCGGTTGAAATAGTAGATGATTTTTAGATGCATATATCAAAATATTTGCATTTTCTTGAATGAAATTTTTGATGATTTTTTAGAACAAAAAATCTTTAATAGTTTGTGACAATTTTGATAGCCGTTTTAAATCTTCTGCCTTTCTCTTAAAAGTCTTGGAGACGAATGACTGAGTCTTTGATCATCATGAGAATAATTTTTATCCATTTTGTCAAAATAATTCACAAAAGAAAATATGTTTAGGTTTTAAGAATGTCACATACATGTACGCAGTGCACTTTATCTTATTTCAAATCAATAAAAAAAAAAGGTATTTTCTTTATTTTATAAAACAAGAGTGCACAGGCTGAAATGTCTCACCTTCTATACCATGTATACTAATCATTGATATTATGTTGATAGTCCTAAGTATAAAGCTTTATTACAACTGTCTCATAAACTTAACATTAACCAAGATAACTAAACAAAGACCAATAAATAAAGGCAACAGTAGTATACCGCTGTTCAAAACTCATAAATCCATGGACAAAAAACAAAATCGGTGTAACAAACTAAAACCGAGGGAAACGCATTAAATATAAGAAGAGAACAACGACACAAATGCAAATAAACCTTGAAAATGAGGTCAAGGTCAGATGAACCATGCCAGGCCGACATGTACAGCTAACACTGCTTCTATACAACATATATAGTTGACCTATTACTTATAGTTTAAGAAAATAGACCAAAACACAAAAACCTAATACTGTGCAATGAACCGTGAAAATGAGGTCAAGGTCAAATAAAACCTGCGCAACTGACATAAAGATCATAAAATATATCCATACACCAAATATAAAAAGACCAAAACTCAAAAACTTACCTTTGACCACTGAACCATGAAAATGAGGTCAAGGTCACATGACATCTGCCCACTAGACATGTACACCTTACAATCATTTCATACAACAAATATAGACGACCTATTGCATTTAGTATGAGAAAAACAGACCAAAACACAAAAATTTAACTATAACCACTGAACCATGAAAATGAGGTCAAGGTCAGATGCGTCTGCCAGTCGGACATGTACACCTTACAGTCCTCCCATACACCTAATATACTAGACCTATTGCTTATAGTATCTGAGATATGGACTTGACCACCAAAACTTAACCTTGTTCACTGATCCATGAAATGAGGTCGAGGTCAAGTGAAAACAGTCTGACAGACATGAGGACCTTGCATGGTACGCACATATCAAATGTAGTTATCCTATTACTTATAATAAGAGAGAATTCAACATCACAAAAAATCTGAACTTTTTTTTCGAGTGGTCACTGAACCATGAAAATGAGGTCAAGGACATTGGACATGTTACTGACGGAAACTTCGTGACATGAGGCATATATATACAAAGAATGAAGCATCCAGGTCTTTCACCTTCTAAAATATAAAGCTTTTAAGAAGTTAGCTAACGCCGCCACTGGATCACTATCCCTATGTCGAGTTTTCTGCAACAAATTTAAAGTTGCAGGCAAGCTTAACAAAAAACTAAAGCATGATTAATCAAAGCCTTAAAGGCTGTAAAAGCAATTGCTGCCATGTTAATGTTTGGGGACTTTTATTTTTCATCCACATATATACAAGAATTAAACCTGACATGAGTGTTGTCTAGTTAAAAGTAAGAAGGTTTTAACTTTATATAAATAAAAGACTTTAGCAGAAAGTCATTTTTAATATGTTTTATATTTCACAAGGAGACAACACGTTTACCAGGCTAAAGTTGGGGTCAAATATACATGTGCTGAAACATATAACTTAAAAAGAAATCATCATGGATTATCCCCTGGTAGTGTTTGTAACTTCCTTGGCAATAATTTCCTTTATTGATTTAATTTTAACAATTTTCATTATTAATTTATATTTAACCATTAACACAAATTCCAGACGCAAATGTTAAAAAACGGGAAAGAAATAAAATATCTTACAAGACATAAACATGTAAAGAATAAATGTATATTTCAGCTTAATAAAAATATTTTCATAATGTTACTTTGTCATCATTTTTAAAACTAAGTTCCAAACATTATTGCTCAGTTGATATGTGTCCTTCTGATGCGGTACGAGCACAGGCACTTGTTTCTATCCATAGGAAGGTCGATTATCCATATAAATAGTTTATGGATAGAAACAAGTGCATGTGGGTACGAGATAACTATAATTCTCATGCAATCCCGAAAAGGGGGGTCATCACAGACACACATGACATTAAATCGTTATCACTGAACTAGTATATATATTGTATAGGGGCCAGCTGAAGGACGCCTCCGGGTGGGGGAATTTTTCGCTGCATTGAAGACCTGTTGGTGACCTTAATTCTGCTGTTGTATGTTTTTCTATGGTCGGGTTGTTGTCTCTTTGACAAATTCCCCATTTCCATTCTCAATTTTATTATACGAACAAGAACAAACAGCTCTACGTTGCTTTGATATTTATCAATTTTCAGGAAACATTGCGAAAAATGATCTTTAATATTTCGAAAACATGTGAAATAAAATTGCTAACACGGTGGACCGTCGAGTGTCAACAAACGTAGTAGACTTGTTCACTGAAAAGACGAGGATAATGGTTTCATCTGACATTTGTTATGCAAACCCAGTTTTGATCATGATATTTAAAAAGACGTACTTTTTTTCAATCTGTGTATTAATAAACTAGAAAATTCCATTTTGTAAATATCTCTTCATCTGGACCGACTTGGCATCTACTACGTTTGGACGGGTCCATTTCATTAGTAAGGTGATCGATAAATATTACGGAGTTTTGACAGAAAAGGAAAACGAACTTATTGTTATGTGTTTTCAACAAGGGTTTCGTTCCGCTAAATTATTTGCGCAAATAAAGTTTGTCTATTTTTAGATTACAGGTAATAATTTGACACTACGCATTAACCTGTGTAGTGATTTTGATTTTACGATAAATGTATGAATGAACGATAATTTTATGAATGAACAAGAGCACCTGACCTCTTAAAGAAACACAAATTAAACATAAAAAACCGTATTTATTAGGAGATAATTCAGTTAAATTTTCAATACTAAATCAACAACTGAAATGAATCCATATTTTGTTGAAACACCGTACGAACGGCGGAAAACGGAATCGCATTTATAAAAATGTACTTTTTTTCACTCGGACTTCTATGTTATTTGATAGTCAAACGGTTGACCCTTTAAATACAAAAATACATCTACAAGAACATATTCTGAAACTTCTTAAATCCACTAACTTTTTTTTAAAGTTTCAAGCTATGTATTGCATTAGAAAACATACATAGGTGTTAAAGAATGACTGACCAGGAGCCTGTTTAACAAAATACTATGGCTTGATCTGGGCGGAGTCTTTGATCTGGGTCACAAAGATGGCCATACGCGACGGCATAAAAGCAATTGCTTTAAAAACTTATTCAACACAGCAACTTTAAAAGGGTGCCTACCTGTGTGGTGTGAAGTGAAAGGGGGAGAAAGAGAATGGGAGCAGATGTGATTTTGGGTCAAGGGACCGAAACTACTTTTCAAAATCATGGTTGTATTTCTTATATACAGCTACAGCTCGGGCGGATTTTGCTTTGTCCACCGGCCCACCATGGGAGTGGGCATGCAACTTCTTTTGTTTAATGTAAAGACTTGCAAGTACAATCACTTGAAAAAAGCAGATAAGCATTTGTAATCAATATTTTTACAAAACAAGAGGCTCTCAAGAGCCTGAATCGCTCACCTTAATTCTTTTGGTTAAATCTCTCATCAATGATTATTTTGGCTTTTCAATTTATTTAAATGTTTTTTGGATCGTCCTATTTTCTTCAAAAGCCAAAAAAAATAATCATTTTCTCCTAGGTTCTATTTTAGCCATAGGAGCTATGTTTCTTGACATACAAGGAAATAAAATATAAAATTTATACTAGATACTCTGAAACTCATTTAGCCTAAGTTTGGCTGAAATTGATACAGCAGTTTCAAAGGAGAAGATTTTTTAAAGTAAGTCAACATGATGAACAAATTGTGAAAAAAGTCTTTAAAGGGCAATAACTCCTTAAGGGGTCAATTGACAATTTTGGTCAAATTGACTTAATTGAAGATCTTACTTTGCTGAACATTATTGCTGTTTACAGTTTATTTCTATCTATAATTATATTCAAGATAATAAACAAAAACAGCAAAATTTCCTTAAAATTATCAATTCAGGGGCAGCAACCCAACAACAGGTTGTCTGATTTGCTCTAAATGCTTTGGTTTTTGAGTTAATAAGCCAAAAACTGCATTTGACCCCTATGTTCTATTTTTAGCAATGGCGACCATGTTTGTTGATAGATCATAACTTCGGATACAATTTACAAACTAGATACCCTAAGGAACATTCAGTTAAAGTTTGGAAGTATTTGGCCCAGTAGTTTCAGAGGAGAAGATTTTTGTAAAAGATTACTAAGATTTACGAAAAATGGTTAAAAATTGACTATAAAGGGCAATAACTCCTAAAGGGGTCAACTGACCATTTCCGTCATGTTGACTTATTTGTAAATCTTACTTTGCTGAACATTATTCCTGTTTACAGTTTATCTCTATCTATAATAATATTCAAGATAATAACCAAAAACAGCAAAATTTCCTTAAAATTACCAATTCAGGGGCAGCAACCCAACAACGGGTTGTCTGATTCATCTGAAAATTTCAGGGCAGATAGATCTTGACCTGATAAACAATTTGTTCCCCTGTCAGATTTGCTCTAAATGCTTTGGTTTCAGAGTTATAAGCCAAAATATACATTTTTCCCCCCATGTTCTATTTTTAGCCATGGCGGCCATCTGGGTTGATTTGGCGGATCACCAGACACAATTTTTAAACAAGATACCCCAATGATGATTTTGGCCACGTTTAGTTAAATTTGGGCCAGTACTTTCAGAGGAGAAGATTTTTGTAAAAGTTAACGATGACAGACGCCAAGTGATGAGAAAAGCTCACTTGGCCCTTTGGGCCAGGTGAGCTAAAAATGAACTTCAAAAGATACTGTTTTCCAGATTCTGAACAATATAATCTACTACACATTCTTTAATTTGACTGATATTATAATTATTCCATAACATAAGATTATCATCCTATCTGATTGTCTTCACGTTTTAAAGCCAAAAAAAAAAAGCCCACGAGTAAATGACCATCGGAACGTCTCTATTGTTATCGTTTAATGACCATAGGAACGTCTCTCTTGTTATCTTTGAAAAGAAACGATGCATTCTGACTTTAAATAGACAACCAATCAGTGACCTGAATTCATGTGAACTAAATTTAGCCCGAGGTAAACACTGACTTTTCATCCCTTGTTTATCGTGACCGTACTTTTAGACAATACGTCTCTTGGCTGCCTGTAAACATTTGAAAAAGATATCTTTTTCTCTTTGAATTTATATTTTTGTCAGTGAAGTAGCCGGCACTTGAAGCCAGCGTAAATGGTGGATTTCTGCCGGCTACCGGCTTCAATGAAAAGCCCTGTAGAAGACAGGGACAAAGAACAAGGGCAAACATGAATCTGACTGTGTGTACAGACTCAACATTCATCTTTAAAGGGGCACTAGCTACGAGATATATGAAAAACCTAATATATTATTTTTTTTGGCTCAATCAGTAATGAAATACACATAGTGAAATATTAATTCCTTTTTAGTAGCCAAAAAGTTCAATTTTGTCAAAATAAGCAAATAAACATTGATTATGACTTATTCACTTGCAAGAATCTGTATTCATGTGAACTTTAACCCCTTAGCTTGAGATGGATTACACGTGAATTGTATGTGTAAAGTTATTTAAAGGAAGAGAATGTCAACATTGAAAGTGAAACAAAGGTAAATCATTTGATTGACTGATTCGATCCACAAATAAACATTCTAATACAGGTAAAACGATGATAAACATTTATTTTTTTATCTGTAATATGAAATTAAATAGAACTAGAATAATTCAACAGCATGTGCTTGCTTAATCTATTTATATCTATATTTATGATTACATGATGGTACCGTTCAAGAGTACCAACTCTCCCACACCCTACACCAAGGAAAATGTCGGAGTCACTCCGAAAAACTCCGATATTCCTCCCAAAATGTTGGGAGGAATTTGGGAGTAATCTCTCCCAAAATCAGGTAAATGTTTATTGTGATAGCGAGCTCACTCTCTACACCGAGGAATTAATTGCCCTTATCCTCCTTTGATCTCTACCGGCATACGACTGATAGGGTAATTGGATTACCTGACAGGTAAAGGTTGAAGTAATAAAGAATTATATTTCCGGTCTACTGTATCAGTTTAAGTGTCAAACAGGTATATAATTTTAAATGTCTTTTAATACTAATTAAGTTTAATTTGTGGTAATAATAAGTCAAAATATTTTCATATTTTTTGTTTGCTTATCTAAAAATATCTTTACCTTAATGTACTTGCTTTTAAAAAAAAAAAAGGATTATAAAATATAGTGGAATATGTGAAAAATCCAATATTCTACTTCAAAGTTAAAGTCTTTATTTGAAAATTATGTGTCTAAAAGTTTTGTATATGTAAGTAAAACGGAAAATTTATTCACCATTCATTAGGCATAATAATGGCCCCGTAATAATTGTGTAAGTCTACAGCATTTTCTTTTTACGATTATCTAATTGCTGGAATGAATAAAATATTTAATGCAAAATGTTGTTGTTAATTCTTTCAATTGTATTTAAGTTTTATAGAAAATATAAACTACTTAATTTTGACCTCGATGTCTTTACCAGTAAATTAATATTTTATTTACGAAATGGACATACTTGTGTAAAAAGAACCGGAAACTTCAGCTAAATTAATGAGAGCAGTTTAAAGAAAATCATAAAAATATATTACATGTCTCAAAGTTTTGTATATGCAAGTAAAAGGGAAAATATTATTCACCATTTGTTATGCTTAATAATTACGGCATTTTCGTTTTACAATTTGTTGGCAGTACTGTAGGATAATAATATATTTCTGTTACAACAGGAATACTTCCACAGTTGCATTAATTTCGTCTTTGTATAATATTTATTTTCGCACAGTGAATGTAAATTTATGTATTTTGAATAGTGATCTTAAAAGATTTTAAAAACAATTATTTGCCGTGCGAAGACAATTCCACGATACACATCTCAGTTATCAGTAGTTTGGGTTGAACTTGAACTTGACTTACTTAACAATGTTAAATGCTAAAAATAGTTAACATTAATTTTATCCACAGCACAAGTTTTTTAAAGGGCGGAAAATAATATCGTGTACCAGTAAACTCAGGTGACCTTTCTAGACGACCGTGGGAAAAATTCATTCAAGGTGAACGACATTTTTGTGCGATCGTATTGAGGCTCCTGAAGGTCCTTTTACAATTGATTAATCGGAATCTAAAATATAATTCTTTTCCGAATAAACGAGAACACATCTTTGACTATTTGAATTTTAATGTTTTTAAAAAGGACGTAGACCTGAACATTAGTTATACGTCCATGGTCAATAATATAAATTTATGGTTGATGAAATATTGTCATTGAAGTTATGATGGAAATTGTCCCGGGTGATCAATTGTGTTCAAATGACAACAATACGATAAAGAACTGCCAATTGTAGGCGGTTGGGAAATTTTGAAAATAAAATGATGACTGATTTAACTGGAATAGAATATTATGATGGGCAATAGTGAGGTTTGATAATAATTAAAGGATTAGTGACCTATCGGATAGCGATAAGCGGATTACTTATCATCACAACTTTTAACATCTTTTGTAAACATAAAATGATTGAGCGTCATAAACTTGTCAAAAACATGAAGACAGGTAGAATTAAAATAATTTAAATTTTACACTTTCCAAATTTAAATGACGAAATTGATACAAATACTTTCGTCAATTTGAAAACCGTTTCGTAAAATAGCAAAATGACGAGCGCTAACAATATCACTTTAAGTTATTTCCTTTGTCCAACAGAGTTGTCACTTTACAGTTTCTTTTCGTAATTTAAATTATTCAAGTATGTATAAATGTACCGAGGTGGTGAAACATAATATTTTACATTGCTCAATAAATTAAGTTTAATTACTTGTTGATCCGATGAATCGTGTTACCGTAAAAACAACATGATTTTATTAGCCAGTTGATTTTTAAATAATGAACAATTAATGCACCGATATTGCTGATTGAGTAAGTCATAAAAGATTCTAATTGTGTCAGAATCGTCTTTGTTGAAAGAACACAATGTATGACCTTACCGGACTGTAATAGAAACACAAAATAACAAGTTTTTTTCTTTACACTTTTTCGTATGTACGTTTTATTTCAAAGATAATGGCATAGGACAAAAACATATAAGATAATAATTATCTTCTTCTAAATGATAATGTCACATCTTTATCTGTCAAAGAAAGGAAAACATTTGTTCAATTTTTAATACCGTGATTTTAAAGCACACCTGTGCAATCAAGATCGATTAAATGTGCATAGGTAATTTATCTGGGTAATCCTATTATGTTGTCATGTGTCGTTAATTTTTAGTACATCCGATGGGCAATAAACCAATTAACAGCCACACGGTGTTGGGAGAGAATCTTTGGAGGACTTTGGGAGTGAAATCCGCGGTACTCGGTGTGATTCAGAGAAACACGGAAATGGGAAAAAAAACGATATCGAATTGATCCGTTTGAATGGTACTGTACATCGTGCATATGGTCATCGGATGACGAAAGAGGTCAACTCGATATATAATTAGATGGCATGTAGACTCAAATACACACGAAACGAAGCGTATTTTCATGCATGTGCTTTGTTTATTGTTTTATTTAGACTTTAAATAGTTTGGATAAATGATTTACATTGTTACAAATCAAATGAGAATTTGATTAGAATCAGTGAACATGAACTTGACAGCTAGTGCCCCTTTAACATATATTGATTTGTAATTCAATGAGAAACAAACATCATTATGTATGCCAATATTGCAATTAAAATCTTTGCTACTCTTGACATGTTCTATGCTGCCTTGCTGGAATATATGCTAGAGTCTGGAGTGTATACACTTAAAAATTAAGTCCACTCCTTGATGAGAAGATATAGAGAGAGCAAATAGGAAATACAAAAGCATATTAATTTTAACAAGCTACCACAACTCGATGTGAAAACTTTTATTCTGAAGATTAACAAAAACAAAAGTTAACAAGAACGCGTTACACCAGTGGCAATGCAATGCAAACAGAAAGTTGAGATACCACATGGTAATTTTATCGGGCTGATGTTGTGCGTGCATTAAAAAGTTTTTAGACAGATGAGACACATATTCCTGTTGATTTTTCAATGGATTATTACCTGATGCACCAGAAGACATTATGCTTTAACAAGAATGCCTTGGTTTAATGGTACAAATTTCGGCAATAAAACGCTGCCGTCGAATTCCCCATTAATTTTAACTTCGCAGTAAATAATTTAGTCGTAGACCCAAAACTATAAGCTTAAAAAGCATGTGACACGACGTACAAAATTTCACAAATGAGCTTACTTTTAGTCCAGTTATTCTTTGGGACTATGTTTTCGGTAGCTCATATAATTGATTATACTGATTGTAAAACTTAAACTTTTATCAGCAAATACGGCAATTTATGAACATAAAACTTTTTTTTTCTCCGGCAAAAAAAAACAAAAAAAAACTGTTGTTGAATAGAAGCAGATATATATAAGATAAAGGAAGACCTCGAAACATTCAAGACATCTTTTAAAAACACCTGCAACAGAACTGTAGAATCCATGTGGCAAAGCTTCAAATCAGAAATTCAAAAAACCATTGAGAAGCGAGTACCAACAAAAATGACTCAAGGTAGACACACCCACCCATGGATGAACACAGCAATAAGACGCAAGATCCAGAGGCGGATTTAGAGGGGGGGCCCAGGGGGCCCGGGCCCCCCTTTTTAGGAAAAAAATTGGTTGCTTATATAGGGAATCACTGAAGCGTGACTCGAGCGGGCCCCCTCTTAGGTCAGTCAGTGGGCCCCCACTTATGAAAATTTCTGGATCCGCCACTGAGATCAACCAAAAACAAAAAGCGCACAAGAAAGCTAGGAAAACCAAAAAGAAAAGAGACCAAGACAGATACAAGAGACTACGACAAGAAGTACAATGGGAAATACGACAAGCCAATAAGAAATACATGGAAGAAGTCAGCTCCAACTACAAGGACAACTCCAAGAAATTCTGGTCCTATATTAAAAGCAAAGGTCAGGAATGGACAGGAGTAGCACCATTGAAGAACAAAATGGGATTCCTCCAAAGCGACAACAAAAGCAAAGCTAATATCCTTAACGACCAATTCCAGTCCGTATTTACAAAAGAGAACCTGAACAACTTCCCAAATAAAGGGGAAAGTCCATATACCACCATGGCTGACATACAAATCAATGTAAAAGGAGTTCATAAATTATTGAAGAACCTGAAACCACATAAGGCTACTGGACCAGATGCTATACCATCCTGTATACTAAAGACAGCAGCAGACCAACTTGCTCCAATTCTTACAGAACTGTACCAAGCATCCCTCAACACCGGAGTAGTCCCTCAAGATTGGAAAGATGCAAATGTAGTCCCACTCTTCAAAAAGGATGAAAGACACTTGGCATCAAACTACAGGCCTGTATCACTTACCTCCATTACATGCAAAGTCCTAGAACACATTGTACACAGCAGCGTAATGGACCATTTCGACAAATACAAAATTCTCACAAATGCACAGCATGGATTCCGCAAACGACGATCTTGCGAATCCCAACTCATCATCACCATTCATGATATTGCATCGAAATTAAAAAGTAACAGCCAGGTAGATATCATACTACTAGATTTTGCTAAAGCGTTTGATAAAGTGTCACACCATCGCCTACTACATAAACTTGAGTACTATACGGAGTAAATCCTAAAGCAAACAGGTGGATAAGATCATTCCTACAAAACAGAATGCAAAGCGTTATTCTAGAAGGAGCTGTCTCTGAACAAGTACCAGTACTCTCTGGTGTTCCTCAAGGAACAGTCCTTGGACCCTTACTGTTCCTGGCCTACATAAACGACATGCCAGAAACAGCAACATCATCAGACACCAAACTTTTTCCAGACGACAGCCTCCTCTATCGAACTATCAGTAACCAAGCAGAAAGTGACCTACTACAGAAAGATCTCACATCATTAGAGGATTGGGAAGATAAGTGGCAAATGAGCTTCAATGCAAAAAAATGCATTGTAATTAGAATACAACCCAAGAACCGTCCTGTAATACCAACTAATTACAAATTACACGGACACACACTGGACACCGTTGAAGCTAGTAAATACCTGGGAGTTACTATCAGCAATAATCTAACCTGGGACAGACACATCGACAACATAGTGGGAAAAGGAAACAAAACACTAGACTTCATACGACGTAACCTAAAAGATTGCACTAAACCGGTCAAAGCAGCAGCATATTCAACAATAGTAAGACCTTCAGTTGAGTATGCTAGCACAGTATGGGACCCTACGAAACAGGCTAAAATAAAAGCAATCGAGCAGGTATACAGAAAAGAGCAGCTAGATTTGTTAACAACAACTACACAGACCGCACACCTGGCTGTGTAACAAAAATGGTAACATCTTTAAAATGGGAAAGCCTTGAAGACCGCAGGAAACAAAATAGGCTATGCATGCTATTCAAAATCCAACATGATCTGATAGACATAGTTAGGCACCAATATCTAACGCCAAACGATAGCCGGACCAGAGGTAAAAACCGCTTCTCCCAAGAAAGGGCCACAACAGACGCCTTCGGACAATCATTTTTTCCAAGGACCATTAGAGACTGGAACCAACTGCCAACATCCGCAACATCAGCTGACACAGTTGATGGATTCAGAGCTGCCCTGAAGGCATGCTCTGCTAAAATTTAGACAGTAACATCCTGTACATAGTTTTAATTGTATATATATAGAGAACGTTTTATCCTGTAAATAGCCAAGAGAAAACTTTCTGTGTTGTCCGACATTGCGTTAGTTTTCGCGGGACCTCATACATTTTGAATTCGGTTCCTTACCTGGAGGAGGAAGAAGAAGAAGAAGAAGAAGAAGAAGAAGAAGAAGAAGAAGAAGAAGAAGAAGAAGAAGAAGAAGAAGAAGAAGAAGAAGAAGAAGAAGAAGAAGAAGAAGAAGAAGAAGAAGAAGAAGAAGAAGAAGAAGAAGAAGAAGAAGAAGAAGAAGAAGAAGAAGAAGAAGAAGAAGAAGAAGAAGAAGAAGAAGAAGAAGAAGAAGAAGAAGAAGAAGAAGAAGAAGAAGAAGAAGAAGAAGAAGAAGAAGAAGAAGAAGAAGAAGAAGAAGAAGAAGAAGAAGAAGAAGAAGAAGAAGAAGAAGAAGAAGAAGAAGAAGAAGAAGAAGAAGAAGAAGAAGAAGAAGGATTTGTATAGTACAATACAATCCTTGATAGAACTATTTACTAAATTCTGCAGTGAACTGTTACAGAATATTTATTAACCGAGACTTTAAGATTTAATAAAAAGAATTATACTTTTGAAAATTATATTAATTATAACAGAGACATATATACACGTGTATATATGTCTCTGATTATAAGTAGACTAGATTTTCAAATATTCATTTAATTATTGCTGCCCCTCCCATCCTATTGCACCCACTCAGTCTCAAGCATCCTTTTTATTTGCTTGGACTTTCGTCACCAGTTGATATCGTGCATTGTGTCTGAGAAACACTAGCCTTCTTGATGTCCTTGATAGGAATTATATTTGAGACATCAGGTCGGATGTGACTGTATATCTTTTGAATTTTTGTAATGTCCAAATTTTTAAAAAGTGTTATTTTGAATTTTAAAAAAATCATGGAAGAAAACTCATACTATATTTTTTTTCAGCTTTTTGTATGTCCATAATACTTTTCATAATACATATATACGTATTTATGTATTTTAAACGTATTTATTTCCCCTCGAAGATACATTAAGGGAAAAGGATGTACTATACTATTTGAATTATCAATTTGGTATTTAGTTGTATTTGTCTAAAAATATCAATTATCAAAGTAATTAATAAAAATGAAAAAGGTGCATATATTCAAACCACAAAAATACGTTTAGTGACATTCATATCCCTAATTTAATATTTAGAAATAAATTTCATATTATTTGTAGACAAATATTTACTGCTGAATTATGACCCACAGTAAAACAACAACAAGGAGAAGGTGCGAGACTTACCATAAATAATTCTTAAGGGCTACTAAGTTGTTGTCACAGATGAAGTTTCCGAACAGATGGTTCTTCAACGTAAGCTCTTTTAACTTTCAATACAACTAACAAGTTACCACACATAAACAGTATTGTACTGATTTTAAAATATATAGTCATCAGACCGTCACCAAGACCTTTTCTTTGCCTATACCTTGTAGATCACTGGCGTAGCACACGGTACGGTTGGTACGGTTCCGACCGTACCAATTTTTACTGCAGGTACGGAAAACCGTACCAAAAAAATCAAAATATTAAAAAAAAATATGCTAGAATAGAATGCAGACTTCCAAACAATAAATGTTTTACATTTACCTCTGCCTGTTTTCTTAAAAAAAGAAAAAAAAACGTCTTTCAACATTAAAAGTACTGAGCACGTCAATGTACGTAACCGTAACCAGTTTATTGATTAGCAATTAATGATTAATTAATCGAAATTGTTTTGGATGCTGTTGCGGATAATGGGTGTTGTTATTGGTTCATGCGCCAATCTGACACAGACTGAATAAACTGAAACTGATGGATAATCTGAAGAATGCTATAGCCAGCAATAATCGTCAGCTAATTCGGAAAATCTCCACATGATGTTACTAGTTCTTTAAGTTTAACGCATCAGTTTGGAAACATTTTCAAGGTCGAATAAGCCAGCAGTTTTTCTTTTGATTAATTGTTGCAAGTTTTGATTCCAGATGATGTAGATGTAAACCTAGCTCATAGCATTCAAAACAATTGGAATTAGTAATATTATTGTTTGCACAATGCCATATCCTTAGGTTTGCAGGTAACCGATATATGTAATGATTTCACTCGTTTTTTTTTGTTTTTTTTTTAATAAAACCACCACAAGTCAAGTTTAAAATCAGTTGATTGATTGTTTATTTTCTTAACGTACAGTTGCAAATATTTCAAGCATAATGTCAATTGAAATCAGAGGTGAGGGCTTTTTTTATAATGTAAGATACCGTATTGCAAAAGGGGATATAACCTTTATCGGGACTCCGGAATTGTTCATTAAAAGTCGGGATTGGTTATGTTCGGGACTTCGTAAGACCTCTAAGGCTTCATACCCCTTTCTGCACTGTGCTTTTCTTTGAGTGCCCTTCTGTAACATAAAACCCGAACATAAATCACCATTATTTCACATATCTATACTTCAACAGGAGGCGGTTTTCGTGAGACCGCCGATTTACTCTTTCCATTGTTTATTACAATAATTTAGAAAAACTGTAGGAATGGTGTAGAATTTATGTAGAAAGTGCATTGTATTTTTAAAAAAGAATCGCGATCAAGGGACAAAAGACAAACCAGAGAACAAATAAGACACACAAGGACAAACAACACCATTCAACATTGAAAACTATGAAATCAAATTTGAAACACAGACCTAAAGGTGCTCCAGAAGCGTAAGCAGGTCCTTTTTGCAAGACAACCGTTGTCCAAACAAGATACAAATTATCAAGAACACAGTGATTTATTGCAGTTCTTCATCTTGACAGATTTCTGGGCCGGCAGTCCTATAATAAAAGACTTCTGAGGTTCAGATCATTTACACTCAACGTTTTTTATCATATATTTTTTTTACTATCAGTGTTTAACCCGAGTTGGGGTTTGATAGTAAAAAAAATCAGATACTATCCGAATTCGGGTTCAACATTGATAGTAAAAAAGATATCTGCTAAAAAAACGTTGAATGTAAATGATATGTACCTCGGAAATCTTATACTATAGGACTACCAGGCCGGCTGCAGCTTATCCCATGCATGCAGTGTGTGAGGATTGCAGTAGTTATTTTACACATTCCCGATCCTCATTCATTTTTTTTTTTATTCACTATCGCTCAAAAGTTGCTAGCCGCACTTTGATTGTTTTATTTTAAAAATAATAATATTAAGATCTTATAATAAATAAACTGACAGAAATCACTTGTAAATCATGAATTTTGCACAATGATTTGTCGCGAGGTATAGTAGGGCAGGGTTGTTCTCATTTACAAATCTTGCTATGTAAATGACACAAAAATAAAAAAAAAACTACAAAACCTGCAAGACACAGACATTCATTTTTTTTTCAAATTGTCTTGTAAAACATGCTGCTGTTCAAAAACATTTTTTAGTGCCAGGAAACACTCAGAATGCAGGATTTTAACGCTATAAACCCCAGAGCTTCTGGGGGCCTTGAGCGGCCCCCATACCCCCTGCCGTAATGCAATAGCGAGGCTGGATGGGCCACTTCGTGTCCTATATGTCTAATTTGCCGAAACCGTACCATTATTTTTCGGCATGCTACGCCTATGTAGATGGCCCTAACAAGACTCAAAGTCCCACACAAAATTGACCAGCACTATCAGACTGTAGATGTAGACTGAGCACTGTACTTGGGCTGGTGTACAAGATTATATAGCATCTACATGTAGTCCTAATTCTATCAGATGTCATTATAATAACTAGATCAAAATAACTAGGAAACTACCATAAGCCCTGTCACTTTCAAGCACTTATAACATCAAATGACTCATACAACATTTATCTTTTCTATTCATATAATTATTACATGTACTGGGACAATTAACCCACTGCAATAATTTGGTTACAGTCTGTCCATATCTATAATTGGGAACAGCACTCCACTTCTGTTTTCTGTACTCTTATTTGAATACATACATTTGTAAAAAAAAACAGGGCCAAGTGAACTTTTTTTGGCATTTGTCGTCCGTCTTAGTCCATTTACTTTTGCAAAAATCTTCTCTGAAACTACTGGGCCAAATTTAACCATACATGTGCTTGGCCACAATCAATATTAGGCAATACCATGAATAATGTACATCAAAGTAAGATCTACAAAAAGTGACCCTTTTAAGGAGTTATTGCCCTTTATAATCAATTTTTATTGCTGCATTATTTTATTTCATGCATGAATTCAAGCGTCACTGATCAGTCTTTTGAAGACGAAACGCATGTCTGGCGTAAATATAAAATTTTAATCCTGGTTTCTATGATGAGTTTATTTGTCAACAAAAATATTAGGTGACTTTTGTTTGATGATAGAATAAAGTAAAAAAGTCAACAGTTATTTACCATCACTTTTGTATATATATATATATATATATATATATATATATATATATATATATATATAAAAAAAAAAATGCCACACTTCAATTTGTTTTTCTAAGGCCAAATAAAAAAGTATGTGTGGTTCCAGTTACATCTGAAAAAAAGTTAGGGTAGGTAGGAAGGGTTTTTTTTTTACATTGAGTCTATGGGAGCAACATTCTGACTTTTAACAGTGCTTAATGAAAAATGACAATAAAATCTTTAGGGTAGGCTATTTTTAAGCCGAAAAAGTAGGGACGGTAGGGTTACTGGAACCACACACATATTTTTATTTGGCCTAATGAATATCAAAGGCATCGCTAGTAACTGGTTGGTCATGTTGGTGGCACTCTGAAAGATCTATAACTATTGTATAATCAAGCATTGATCAAGACTTGCATACGTTTGGGTAATTTTCTGAAATACAGTTTGTTGTTTGTAATTTGATAATAACCAAATATTAATTTGAGAAGATTCTATTGATTGCTGAAGGTAATTTGAGATGGCATAAATATTCCTTTACAAAAATAATGAAATATGTTATTTTTTGCCATTTTATTCTGTTCACCCTGCTGAAAACTTTCAAATTTTCTTTATTTCAATGAAATCATCATGGTGACCTTTCATAATTCAAAAATATGCCACTTAATATGACTTTTAAAAAACTGTTCTAATTGTTCATGTTTTTATCTACATTTTGTACATGTATCAGGCCTTAATATGTACATGTGGCAAACTTATAACAGTTGAATACACAGAAAACGTGCATGATAATAACTATTCTCAGGATTAAATCAGGATAAATAATAGCATGTAATAGTGAATGTTTACTAGATAAATACATTTTCACATATAATTATCCCAAAATTTAAAAAAAGTGAATTAGAAGGTAACCTTTTTTCTGAAAAGTTGTATAAGAATAATATTGTAATACATGTATAACACAATGTAAAGCTGCATTTATCAAAGTTGTGGAGAAGCTACAAAAACTATTAAATACATGGATTGATCGATATGTGATAAACCTTTAAACAAATGTACAAGTATACGGGTATATACTGACTTTGATTTTTGAAGTTTCAAACTCTTATAATTGAAAGTTTATTTTTAATGTTGGAAAGTTCCATCTTTATAAGCCTAAAATAAAACTTCAAGCTTGAAGACCAAGCATTGAGACAAACAAATATTTTATAGTGGAAACAGCATAGACAGTCAGTACTTGTCTAACTTTCACAGTAAGATATTTGATTTTGTTCAAATAAAACCACCTTGAGACATTTGCAGATGAGTCGCATTTATAAAAGTGATTGAAATATAGTGTAAATGTTTTACAAACAAAACAGATATTTGTGCAATTTGAGTTATCTCCCATGTCCTGATAATTTTCTTTGAAAGAAGGTATAAAATTTATGAAGGACCTGGGACGATTTTGATTTCTGACCATTTTCAATGTACTAGTAAACAAATTGCATTATTTGATGATAAAAAAAAAGCTTTATATGAAGCCTAGGACACAGTAGGCTAAAAAAGAATCATTTATTAGTTTCTGATATAGAAATAAGACTATGAATCATCTAAAGACTAAAGACAAAAAAAAATTGAGCTGTTATACATCATCAGTAGACACCATGATAAAACAACTGGAGTGGCAACAATAAGAAGGGGAGATCTGATAAACAACAAAGATGTGTATGATGTACAAAATTACTAATTGCTTAGTTAATATAGATTCAACTTCTAGGCTTATTCCAATAAGCCAAGCATCAAGAACAACTGGTACTGGATGTTACCAGGTTCCCCTTGTTGAACTGATATAAGAAAAATGTCATTCTATCCAAAATCCATATACATGTATGGGAATGGAATGCCTGTATTTAAAGAGCACCTGTATATAGGATCTTAACCTTCACAAAATGTAAATATAATTGAATTTTCTTTGGACTTCATGTGCAACACACAGGGCAGAATAATCAGACAGTTGATTGCAGCCGCTCAATTGGAAGAAGAAGATGACGAATTTTAATCGCCACAATTATTATTTTTTCGCAAATAGCAAAATGTGGCAACCGCCAGCGGAAACCCTGTACAAGTATATACTGACTTTGTTTTTTGAAGTTTCAAACTCTTATAATTGAAACTTAATTTTTACTGTTGGAAAGTTCCATCTTTATTACATGTAGCCTAAAATGAAACTTCTAGCTTGAAGACCAGGCATTGAGAAAAATGCATATTTTACATTGGAAACAGCACAGACAGTTTGTACTTACCTCACTTTCACAGAATAAGATTTTTGATTTTGTTCAAATAAAACTGCCTTGAGACATTTGCAGATGTCACATTAATGAAATTGATTGTAATATAGTGTTAATATTTTATAACAAATAATTATACAGATATTTGTGCAATTAGAGTTATCTCCCATGTCATGTTGACTTTCTTAGAAAGGTTCGAAATGTACTAAGGGCTTGGGACAATTTTGATTTCTGACCATGTACTAGTAAACAAATTGCATTATCAGGCCTGCTTTCAATATCGTAGCTGCTACGTAGAATTTTACTATTGAACGTGTAGCTATAGACTAGCTGCTACATAGATATTGATAGCCGCTACATGTATGTAGCTGCTACGATGTTGAACTTAACCCTGATAATTAAAAAAAGCTTTATAGGAAGCCTAGGACACAGTAGGCTAAAAAAATCATTCATTAGTTTCTGATGTAAAAATAAGACTATATATCAGCTAAAGACTTAAAGAGAGTTTGGACACCTTCATTTTTTAAGGGGGTGGAAGCTTAAGGGAGGGGGAAATCTTCAGAGTTGATGACTTGAATTAATTCTTTTTTGAAAATCCTTTACTCGAAAAAAAATCTGATAAGTATGGTAGAGTTACCTCCCATTAAATCAAACATTATTGTTAGGAATTATTCTTTAAAGTTTAAACATTCATTATATATATATATGACAAAACAGTGAAAGAGGTGTACTGACATCTAATGAGTAATTCAAACATTTGAATATCTTCTCCTGTTCTATTATCAGCAGTTTCAGAGCTGTTGAAAATTGTCAGACTTATCAAACCATTACTTCACTAAATCTCTGGGTCATCTCAAACCATTACTTCACTAAATCTCTGGGTCATCTTGAAGTTTCATCATGTCAGATTCTTTGTTCCAATAAATCACTGGGTCATCTTGAAGTTTCATCATGTCAGATTCTTTGTTCCACTAAACCTCTGGGTCATCTTGAAGTTTCACCATGTCAGATTCTTTGTTCCAATAAATCACTGGGTCATCTTGAAGTTTCATCATGTCAGATTCTTTGTTCCAATAAATAATTCCAATCTATGAATTAGGTTGGATAAGAAATTTACCTATGTCCAATTTCAGTGTCATCAAATCAGGAAACAATTTGTAAATATGTAATTAGATTAATAGAAACTGACCGAGGCAAAGTTGACATCATCACGATCTTAGACCTCGGGAATAACAAACAAACTTTTTTACATCAGGACAATAAAAGATTTTGAGTAGACAGCTTTTTTTGGGTAGGTAGGGTTAGGGCAAACAAACATATCCTTTTTTATGGCCCAAAAGAATTTACGAATTACAAGACTGCAATATTATGCCAAAGCAAAATGAGAAAATAAATTATGTGTCACAATGTTTCATTGAGGTACCAAAATGAAAATATGGTAGAAGCTCCAATTTTATTTGTGACAACATATATTTTATAACACTCCTTCATGTATTTAATGTAAATATAAGCTTCTATTGACAGACTGTGGTAGGACATGTAACAAGAAAATACATTCAAATCAATTAAATGTGCATAAAGATTTACATATGATTTTAATAATTTTTATGTCTTAAAAACTATAATTTTCTTTAGTTAATACATCAGAAATTTCAAATTTTGATGTCAAATTTTTTGGGAAACGCTTGTGATGTCCAGCAATGGCAGACAAATAGCAATATGGTGTTTTGAGAAGAATTCTATCAGAAATCAACATCAAACCATATCTCTTCCAATTTCTAAAAATTTTAAAAGGAATATAGTGCTTGAAGTGGCTTACATTGTATGTTTTAAATTTCTGTTCTAATGACTTGATCCATATCGCTATGTTGGTAGTGGTGGTGTGTAAGTGTGTGCTACACGAACCTGATTCTGTATGAATAGGGATTCAGGAGTTTGAAAAGGAGGGGCACCAACAAGGCAATATTAATAGTGGGAATGTAAAGGAAAGTCTTTTCATTCACCATACAAAATGTATATATATGTAGCTCAATAAGGGAGGCCCATAAGGCAACGATAAGGGGTTGGGGTTGAGGGTTGGGATTTGGACCTTAAACCTTTAGACCATTTGGATAATCTACTGACTAAGATTAAAGAGGGACAGGGTTGAGAGTACTCACTGGTAACCAGATAAGTCACCTAGATCTTTATGTGCCATAAGATACATCTATCAGTATCTGGTTCAAGATTTGGAACTAAGTGAGACTTTAAAATGAGGCTATCTTTCAAATGCATCAGGTTTATCAACAAGAACTGTGCATTCATTTATTTTTTGTGGATACTAATTTTCAAGGATTGAGAAAAATGTTATATATTCTTGAATATTTAAATCTAGGTTTTTCATATGGCATGTACATTGTATGACTGCAATGCATATAAGCCTATTTATGATGAGTGCTTCGTTGAAGATTAAAATTTGGGGTTTACAAATATACCATTAAAAGTAAAGAAAATTGATTTCCTATAGATAATATTGAATCAACAGTATTAATGTAATAGAAACATGGTTACTTTGTTGTTGCACATATAACGAGAATATACTTGTAACTGTTTTGTTCAAATATTCATAATGTTTTTCTCATCTGGTGATGACCTTGACAGAGCTTGAGGGTCCCTATCAAGGTCATTTAAAAACCAATTTAGTTAGAAACAACTTGAGAAATATTAAATCTTTTTATAACATGAAAGAGAAATTCATTTAAATATTTTGGGTATTAAATGGACCTGATCATGGTGTGTAATTGGGTGCGGGATGAGACACACGATAAAATAATGATTTGTTTGTGTAGGCTTTTCTCCTATGACTGATTTTAATGATAAACAAAAACACTATAATCGCAGAAATCAATATGAAAGTCATCAAAAGATGCTACATTACTTTTAATACGGGAAATACCGATAGTTACAGTAAACACATTCTCAATAAACATGTTTACAAACTAGGAACAAAAATTTACATATATGCACAGGATGTGTTATTACACTCCTTATATTATATATAACAATATGTATCATTCTGTAATATGTTGTCTAGAAAATATTAACCATAAAATGTCATTTTAAGGTTGGTTAATCTTAATATGGAAGTTATTTCAGACTTTTAATTTGATAGTGTGTGTTTGGAAACTAATTTACTGGAACAAGGTAATTTTATTTTAAGTCCTTTGAAATAGTTAATTTTAACCTTGTGATAATGTTACCTTTGTCGTATTTTCAGGACAAGCATTGAAAGTACAATTGTAAAAACAAATTCCAATTTGGTATTAGGTCTTGTTAAATCATGTATCATTTAACAATGACCATACCTATAGCTATTAGGGGGTTCTGGAGGTTTAGAAGGAATCCCATTTGTATAAAACAGTACAATGTATATTGGTAATGTATATAAAATATATATTTTACATTGTACAGTCTCAGAGTCTTATTATTGTCTCTTAGAGATGATCCTTTTGTTTGTTTGGTTTAAAATCCACACCATCTGTCATTTCTGAAAAAGATCTCTTGCATGAAGATGGATTGATACATTGAATCCAGGGGCAAATATTAGATGAATATCACATCATGAACGTGTAACATGTAATTTAACTAAATAAATGTTACCTGCTTAGAATAAGATTGACTTGCGGAACCTTATTTTTAATTTGGTAGCTATAGTTTGCTAGTCGTAACAAGGTAATAGTAAACAGGAAGACTTCATCTCCTCAGTAATCCTCATGATCCTGGTCACATTATTCAAAATCTAAGTCTATCAGTCTTTGTTCTTACTCCTCAATGTCATGTGACTATTGGAAGAGCAGCAAGTGCCAGTTTTTAAGAACTTTAAATTCAGAAATTATTGCAAGTTTTGGTTATTGCTATTTTTACATTGCCAACCAAAATTTGAGATAAATGATGTTTTTTTCAGGAAAAGTTTTTTCTTACTTCTAAAGAAACAATTCAAACATGCTTTTTGTCGAGCCTGCAACTTTTGTTGCAGAAAGCTCGACATAGGGATAGTGATCCGGCGGCGGCGGTGTTAACTCACTTTTTAAAAGCTATATATTTTAGAAGGTGAAGACCTGGATGCTTCATATTTTGTATATAGATGCCTCATGTTACGAAGTTTCCGTCAGTCACATGTCCATTGTCCATGACCTCATTTTCATGGTTCAGTGACCACTTGAAAAAAAGTTCAGATTTTTATACGACCGCAAAATTTGAAAAATTTTTCGTCGTATATTGCTATCACGTTGGCGTCGTCGTCGTCGTCGTCGTCCGAATACTTTTAGTTTTCGCACTCTAACTTTAGTAAAAGTGAATGGAAATCTATGAAATTTTAACACAAGGTTTATGACCACAAAAGGAATGTTGGGATTGATTTTGGGAGTTTTGGTCCCAACATTTTAGGAATTAGGGGCCAAAAAGGGCCCAAATAAGCATTTTCTTGTTTTTCGCACTATAACTTTAGTTTAAGTTAATAGAAATCTATGAAATTTTGACACAAGGTTTAAGACCACAAAAGAACGGTTGGGATTGATTTTGGGAGTTTTGGTTTCAACAGTCTAGGAATTAGGGGCCAAAAAAGGGCCCAAATAAGCATTATTCTTGGTTTTCGCACAATAACTTTAGTTTAAGTAGATAGAAATCAATGAAATTTAAACACAATGTTAATGACTTCAAAAGGAAGGTTGGTATTGATTTTGGGAGTTAAGGTCCCAACAGTTTAGGAATTAGGGGCCAAAAAGGGACCCAAATAAGCATTATTCTTGGTTTTCGCACCATAACGTTAGTATAAGTAAATAGAAATCTATGAAATTTAAACACAAGGTTTATGACCATAAAAGGAAGGTTGGTATTGATTTTGGGAGTTTTGGTCCCAACAGAATAAGGGGCCCAAAGGGTCCAAAATTGAACTTTGTTTGATTTCATCAAAATTGAATAATTGGGGTTCTTTGATATGCCGAATCTAACTGTCATGACTGTGTATGTAGATTCTTAACTTTTGGTCCCGTTTTCAAATTGGTCTACATTAAGGTCCAAAGGGTCCAAAATTAAACTTAGTTTGATTTTGACAAAAAATGAATCAGTTAGGTTCTTTGATATGCTGAATCTAAAAATGTACTTAGATTCTTGATTATTGGCCCAGTTTTCAAGTTGGTCCAAATCGGGGTCCAAAATTAAACTTTGTTTGATTTCATCAAAAATTGAATAAATGGGGTTCTTTGATATACCAAATCTAACTGAGTATGTAGATTCTTCATTTTTGGTCCTGTTTTCAAATTGGTCTACACTGAAGTCCAAAGGGTCCAAAATTAAACTTAGTCTGATTTTAACAAAAATTGAAATCTTGGGGTTCTTTGATATGCTGAATCCAAAAATGTACTTAGATTTTTTATTATGGGCCCAGTTTTCAAGTTGGTCCAAATCAGGATCCAAAATTATTATATTAAGTATTGTGCAATAGCAAGTCTTTTCAATTGCACAGTATTGCGCAATGGCAAGAAATATCTAATTGCACAATATTGTGAAATAGCAAATTTTTTTTTAATTAGAGTTATCTTTCTTTGTCCAGAATAGTAAGCAAGAAATATCTAATTGCAAAATATTGTGCAATAGCAAGATTTTTTTTAATTGGAGTTATCTTTCTTTGTCCAGAATCAACTTAAATCTTTGTTATATACAATATACAATGTATATTCACTTTTTACTATCAACTGATAAATTAAAATAATCTTTACCATTCAGTGATAACAAGCAGTTTTTTTACATCTTAATATTTTATTTTATTTAAATGAGTAGTTATTGTTTCAAACTCCATTAGAAATTTTAATTGAGATTAGTTTTGGAATAAGGGAAAGGGGGATGTGATTAAAAAAATTGGGTTCAATTTTCTTATTTGAAATTTCATAAATAAAAAAGAAAATTTCTTCAAACATTTTTTTGAGAGGATTAATATTCAACAGCAAAGTGAATTGCTCTAAGAGAAAACAAAAATTTTAAGTTCATTAGAACACATTCATTCTGTGTCAGAAACCTATGCTGTGTCAGCTATTTAATCACAATCCAAATATAGAGCTGAATCCAGCTTGAATGTTGTGTCCATACTTGCCCCAACCGTTCAGGGTTCAACCTCTGCGGTCGTATAAAGCTACGCCCTGCGGAGCATCTGGTTTGTAATGTTAAATTCTCTCTTACTGTAAGTAATAGGATAACTATATTTCGTATGTGCGTACCTTGCAAGGTCCTCATGCCCGTCAGACAGTTTTCACTTGACCTCGACCTCATTTCATGGATCAGTGAACAAGGTTAAGTTTTGGTGGTCAAGTCCATATCTCAGATACTATAAGCAATAGGTCTAGTATATTCGGTGTATGGAAGGACTGTAAGGTGTACATGTCCAACTGGCATGTGTCATCTGACCTTGACCTCATTTTCATGGTTCAGTGGTTAAAGTTAAGTTTTTGTGTTTTGGTCTGTTTTTCTCATACTTTATGCAATAGGTTTACTATATTTGTTGTATGGAATGATTGAATGGTGTACATGTCTAGCGGGCAGATGTCATCTGACCTTGACCTCATTTTCATGGTTCAGTGGTTATAGTTAAGTTTTGTGTTTTGGTCTGTTTTTCTCATACTTTATGCAATAGGTTTACTATATTTGTTGTATGGAATGATTGTAAGGTGTACATGTCTAGCAGGCAGATGTCATCTGACCTTGACCTCATTTTCATGGTTCAGTGGTCAAAGTTTAGTTTTTGAGTTTTGGTCTTTTTATCTAATACTATATGTCATAGGTCAACTATATTTGGTGTATGGAAATATTTTATGATCTATATGTCAGTCGTGCAGGTTTTATTTGACCTTGACCTGGTTTTCACGGTTCATTGCTCAGTGTTAAGTTTTTGTGTTTTGGTCTATTTTCTTAAACTATAAGCAATAGGCTCAACTATATTTGTCATGTTTGTTGTATGGAAGCATTGTTAGCTGTACATGTCTGCCTGGCATATGGTTCAACTGACCTTGACCTCATTTTCATGATTCATGTTAAGTTTATGTGACAGTCGTAATAAAGCTTTATATTTAGGAGTATCAACATAATATCAATGATTAGTAAAGAAGGCGAGACATTTCAGTGTGTGCACTCTTGTTTATGTGTATATTGTTAATTTAAAAAATGCCACTATTGAAGCTTAGTGAAGCTTATTCATTCCCATATATGTCTAATTTTAAGCACTGTCTTTAAAAAGTTTCTTTTAATATTAATTAACTTTTTCACCACTTAGTTATTGTTACTTGTATTGTATTAAGCTACTGTATTTCAGGAAGTGAAATTTTACCCAAGGACAGTTTAGTGGTATTCTCAGGTGGACTTTTGTCTGTTATATTTGATTTAAATGAAATTATTTCAATTTAAAAGGTACAGGAAAACCTATTACATTTCCTTATAAAGCGATCAGCCTTCATCAGGTAAAAATTGTTTTTCAAATTCATGTTTATTGTTTTAAAATCAATACTATAAAAAGGATTGTACCCCATGTGAAGTTTTACAATAATATTTTTTTGTAAGGTCATTTAAAGTCATTTTATTCCAGTTATGAAGTAAATTATATATATAAGTTCTCAAGATTGTTTGGTTGTTTTGTATTTATTTGGTTCTAACCTTTAGTTGATATGGTGCATAGACATAAAAGTATACTAGATACATGTAGATACACTTTAGATAACCA
The DNA here is from genome assembly GCF_965363235.1 of Mytilus galloprovincialis. NCBI lineage: Eukaryota > Metazoa > Mollusca > Bivalvia > Mytilida > Mytilidae > Mytilus > Mytilus galloprovincialis. The sequence goes on from NC_134850.1 coordinate 48,498,068, forward strand.
CAGCACTGGCTATAAGGGTGAAACCACACAAGGCCTAAGGGCTGTTTACTTAAAACTGACTATTCCCAAAGAACTTTGAACTTGATACATGTATCCCCTTGAAATGCACTTTGATTGATCTGCCTGCACTCTTTTTATATGTCTATATATTTACTTACCTAGTTCTTCAATGTCAGTGAATTTTGTTATTACCAATTTCTTAGCAAATGGTATATTTTTTTCTCAATCAATCTTCAGAACTTATCAGATATATATATACTTATACATGTACATAATAAGCAAGTCTAAAAGGGTACAACATTACAAAATATATAGTAAAATCATTGACTTTTCTAATCACCAATTTCCAATTATTTTTTTTCGCCACATATGTATTCATTATTTATTTTTTTAGTAGTAGGGGATGTTTGGGATATTAGGTAACCCTTAAGTTGAATAAATGTAAAATGGAATTATTTACTAACATTGATAAAAAAAAACAATACAATTCATATAACTTCTTTTAGGGTTTTCTATTGCATAATCATAGATATTGATCAAAAAAAAAATTATTCAGACCACTTATGCCAACATTCCTACATGCAGTATTGTCTGTCAGTAGAAGTTGGGGGTTGGATCTTTTGCAAAGGTGTGGAGGCCTGAATACAGTCTTCGTGATTAAGCACAAGCCAAATGGCATGGGCCAGTATAACTATTGTTATGCCAATCTTCCTCAAAATGCCTATAGTTAGTACTTCGTTTGGCCAATCATTAACTGTTGTTCTGTTTATTTTTCAGTCACATGAACAATATATTAAACATACTGCAGCTGGTCACTAAATATAGAAATGCCAAGTTTATTTAAGATATACTCATTAATTAGAAAAAGTCAAATATATGACTTTATATCATGCAAACATTAATAAATTAGGATTAAAATATTAGATTATTCACATTGTCCTGAGGCTATTTACTAAAATAATAAAATGTTATGGTAATAGAATAAGAATTACACATATAAATGAAGGTCTTTTTGACAAATTTACACTTTAAGTTATAAAGGTGAAACCACAGCATCTATGTTTAGTGTTGCTCGTTACTAAATATGGACTTGTGTTGTTTCCGTATACTGTTAATCTACAAGTACATGTAATTTGAAGTAAACAATATGACAGAAAAGAAAACCATATGGTTTTATAAATGTTAACCTGTCGAAAAAGTACAAGTTGATAGAACTATTGCACTATAAAACCAGTGATTTAATTTGAATTAAGAATTCATAAATTGAAAAAAGTTATAAATTGTAGAATTCAACTAAATATTCAATAAGATTTATAATCACACATTTTTAACTTGATTTATGAAGGAAATATCGGTTATTAATTTGGGGCTGTACAGTGGGCAGGAGTATTTCCTCAATAACATAAAACTCATTGTCAAATGTTTTTTTTGTAAGTATTTTTATCCCCCTGCCGTAGGTAACAGGGGCAATAAAGTTTACCCTTGACCTTCAATTCATCCTTTTGTCAGTCTTTCTGTCCATCCCATTTTTGTTCTCACATTAAGTCTGCTTCATGCAAATTTTATGAAACAAATACAAAATGCTTGGAACCAAGACTCGTAGACAGAGTTTAAATTTGGGCAATAAGCTCAAGCCATAGGCGGATCCAGGGGGTGCCCCTTTTTGTGGGAAAAATTTTATTGATCAGCATGACTGGAGCAGGCCCCCCACTTAGGTCAGTCAGTGGGCCGCCCTTATAAAAGGTTATGGATCTGTCACTGCATAAGTCACATATTATTCTAAAGTTATATAAGCCTTTTGTACATAACTTGTAAAATTGCAAAAAATAAATTGTTCACTTTTACTTAACATGCTTAAGTTTCCTCAATTCAATTTTATATAAAATTCATGCACAAAGCTAACAAAAAAAACCTTGCAGACAGAGTTGAAATGTTTGATGTCAGTAATTAACTGTTACTAAAGTTAATCCCCTTTATAACTTTATAACTATTGCAAAGCTTGAACAGAGTTTTCATTGTTCACATTCCTTTTTTATTTACAAAATTTATCAGGACATGACTCCACTCAAGAATCCATTTGCTATTAAATTGTAAGTGTTTTACTGGTCTTAAAAGTCATACCAAGTTGTACAAAAAAATATAAGATTCAGTATTTACTTCAAAATAATGAATCTGTGGGTATAGGTTAACAATTGAATTTAAGTGAAAAACAAAATACAAATTTTTTTTAGGCTTTTGTATGCATAATTTGTAAGAACAATATGCTTAGCATGCTTAGTATTCAATAAAATACTGTGTTCAGGGATGGGTCCAGGGTTTTAGGTTGGAGGGGGTGCATTCTAAAAAAAATCGGAGCTAACTTAGTCAGTTAAATATTTTTTGAGGTAAAATTATCGAAATATTCTCTATTAAGCTGATAAACCCATGCTTTTCAAATTTATTTTTATTTTGGGGGTCACGCCAGCCACACCCCAACCTTAATCCACCCCTAGTGTTTCACAAAAAAAAAGGTTCTTATTAAAGTTGATGACTCTACATGCTGCTGATGCAGTAATGACCATGCAGAAGTGATATCAGTAATCTTGTTTAGTTCAAAACAATTTAAAAGGAGTAAAAATGATATTTAATTTCGTTCATTCTCATATTTCATGAAGATGCATATCAAACCCTCTCATGGCCTACAAGGTTAAATAAACAAGAAAGGTCGTATCATAGAAATGCTTTATATGTATACATGTTGTGATCTATCAGAAAAATTCAAATAAATTAAATTTGAAGAATTGCTGTAGGTTTCAATATGTCATTTTAATGTCAGAATGTGGCTTTTATGTACCTAGGACATACCAGTTCACACCTGGTTAATGAAGACAAACAAAAATGTCTTTAGAAAAGTGCTGTATTGTCAGATTCGTGCTGATACAAAAGTTGTGGTTTGAACTGTACTATTGAGGGTCAAAAGAGAAAAATATTGTGGATTCATTATTATTCATAGGATACAAATTTTCAAGGATTTCAGGGGTAAATGTGAACCACAAATTTTAATATTGAATGAAGTAAAATTTTCTATAGGTGTGAATGCAGGCTTTGACAAAACCACAAAATTAAATATTCAAGAAAAGCTGAACATTCATCCTGACATGTGGAAGAATCTGCAGCTCTTTTCATGACATATCTAACTACTAGAGATAAAATTGATTTAAAGTTATCACGAAATAAAATTTGCTGGTGCAGAATCGGGATCTTACCATTTTTAAAAGGGGCCCATCACATACAAGTCATATAAAAAGTGGGTTCCAACCACAAGTCTCCATACAAAACCATAAGTTGTCAAAACAAAAAAGGGTCTGTCTCAGGGTTAGAAATCCTCAGAAAACCCCCTGCATCATCCATTTCTTCAGATAGTTTGAATATGGCTACTATGTGCCTATCTGTGCATATATTACATTGCTGGGGTTGAATTAAGGATTTCTGGAAGGGTCAGTACTTCCTGCTACAATAGTATTACCCATTTTGTAACTCCTATTTAGAAAAATGATGAAATAAATAAGTTGTTTTCCAATAAGTTTTAAAATGTACAGTATTAAATGCATGTGAATTTGGTTTAAGCCTAATAAGGACATAATGTGTTTTAAGGGAATGTTTCATTACACTGAGATCAACATGCATAGCAATATAACTATTTTACTCTAGATTTTGTTGAAATATTCACCTCACTCATTATGTTGATCCTTTTGAGAATAAATAGTTCCGACTAGATACCAAGCAGCCAATAAACAATCACTTCTATATATGAAAACAACTGTATCAAAGATATTGAATATTTTTCTAGAGCAATTTTTGGAATATATATGCACATATTTTAATTGTATTCCATACAATATATTTACCTAACTTACATAATTCCTCTCGTTAAACTTTATCCGCTTTGCCTCCTTATTATATACACATGTGTGAATGTAAATAAAAATTCACACAGTTAGAACTTATTTGACGAAAAATTATACTAAACCAAATTTAAAAGCGAACCAGAAAGTTGGGTATGGTATAGACTGTACTACAGGCACAAATACATCAAATTTTATGCATAAGAGTATGATTCTCCTCATTTTTCTTTGAAGTTACCCAGTTTTAACATGTACATAAATTTCTAAATTGCACAATTTAAAAAAAATATATACTGCTCGCTCCACTTGTAGAGCACCCGCCTCAACAAAACTCATTTTCAAGAATTTTTCACAATCAAAAAAATTTCGCTCGCTCGCCCCATATTTTTTGGAGCTTTTGTCCAAAGAACTATAAATCAAATTGGTGTGGCCTAAACAAGTTTTAGTTCCCAGAAAATGAATAATTAAAAGATTGTTGGAATTCTTTCAAATTGCTGCTCCTTAATTATAAATTAAAAGCTTGGGGAATTTAAAGTTTGTTGTGAAACAATAAGTGTACTTAAATATATATTTTTTTAAGGATAGTGCTGCTGAACAGATCAAAACTTGAGATAAAAATATGCAAAGAGTGTTTTCTACTTTGTAAGAAAGTGACAATTTTTTTACCTAAATTTTGAAAATTTGAATTTTGAATTTGTTTAAAAGAACTCTATATATATATATATAATATATATAGCTGTGATTTAGTTCATGAAATTCTATGAAATTTTGAATACCCCATTTTCCGGAAAAGGGATTGATATAAACAGTAAATATGATTTGGAAAATATCCATATGTGGAAAAAATATTTGACTTAAAAATTTTAGTTTCATGTGAGGTCAATAGGACGTTTACCTTTCGGTCATATCTGCAATTTATCTTTGACCACATTCTTATTTGTGAATTTGAAAACATGTTGTTTATTTATTCTAATTGTACCAAATGGCCTTATAGTTTAACCACAAGGCTGTCTGGGTTAATATGTAATGAAGTGTAACTTAAATTGTTTGTCATTCTTGAAATGTGGACAAACAAATATCTGTACTTTTATGCGTTGTATTTACTGTTCGAAGTGAAGAAGAAGTGTTCAAGTTTTGACAGAGTTTTTTGATTATTTTTTAAAGTCTGCACAGGTTACCTTGCCCCTTGGGCATGTTTTAGTGATTAAATTCTCAGACTTAGATAATTGTTTTCGCATAAATTATGTGGTACGACTAGTCTATATCCATCTTAAATGCAGGTAGCACATAATTTAAACTCAGTCTGTTGTTGTTCTTTTGAATGTAAACAATACAAGTTTTTCATTCATTACTTAACAGTTTTCAAAAGCTAAGACTTCATAATAAAATATCTAATTATATTGAATATATATATGTGAGTATTATTTTTAACACAAGTGCATTAAATGCAACTGTTAATTAGTTAAACATTGAAATACTTTAATGTTTTTATTTTACGATTATTATACTGGTCATGGAAACTGTCATGACTGTTATAAGCATTATTTTTACTTCTTATATATTTTGATTCAAAGATACGATGATATAACAACAACATTGTTGACTGACATATATAAATCGAAACGTAATTTTTCATTTAATCTTCAAGATATGTTCTCTTCATTCATTAATGTTTATTTATTTTTGTTATTTACACATATATTTATAGATAATTGTCCTTGGTTTTCAAATTATTTTAAGAATCACTATTTACACAATCTTTACCCTTGAGGAGGTGAAGGGGATTCTTAAAACTCATCCAGGAAGCAGAATACTGTTCTGTTAAGAATTCACTTGAGGAGGAAAAAAACATAAATTTGTATTCGTTACCTTGAGATTTTGTTTTAAACAGGAGATAGAAACATCAATTAAAAACTTGTAATGGTAATAAAAGACCGTTATATTGAACTGTTTTGTTTTTCAGTTTTACAACTAGATTTAAAGAAATAAAGATATAAAGATGCCTCCTAGTTCAGGAGAACTATGGGGTCATCATTTGATGCCCTCAACTATTCAGGTGGACTGTTTATTACCCACGGGGATCATTATTCAGGTGGCTGTGAGTCGTGACGAAACACTTGAACGGATTAAAGCAGATCTTTGGGTAAAGGCAAAGCTTTATCCACTTTATGAAAGACTATTAGAACCTGCATCATACATATTTGTCAGCATTACCCAAGATGCACGGAAAGAGGAGTTTTATGATGAAACAAGACGATTTTGTGATTTACGCTTGTTTCAACCTATTCTGAAAATTGTTGAACCAGTAGGAAACAGAGAGGAGAAAATGTTGAATTTTGAAATAGGTATGGATATATTTTTTCCTTGTTTTTGACTTAAGAACATCCTAAAGAACTTGATATGTATGACTGTGGCCTAGAAACAAGAAAAAATTAAAATAATGATATAATTATTGCAGTGAAAAAAATTGTATATCATAGAGAACAGCAACATTTTTTCACAAAAAAATCTTACAATTAGAATGCTAGAGTCCACGAAGTGAACCATAATATTTTGGCAGGAAAAGTTGCAATACTAGTCAATTAAGATCAGAGCTGAAAGCACCTTGCCACAATCAGTGCTCCTTCAAACAAACTCTGTGTTGTCTAGGAAAGAGAACACTGACAAATACAATACACAAGTTATTTTTGTCATCAAATTTTTATATGTTCTGCAGAATATGTCTTAATAAGTTATTTGAGCTGTTGTACATGTATCTTATTTTATATTTAGAGTCCTATAATTTTTCTACCAACAGGTGTAACTATAGGTGTTTCTATAAATGAATTTAATGAAATGAAAGACTTAGAAGTGATGACATTCCGGAGGAATATTTTAGACATTTGTAAGAATGCAATAGACGAGCGACAGCGAAGGGGTAAGGCAAGCGAGGCCTTATATGCCTACCCACCAGATATAGAATCATCACCAATTTTACCGTCACATTTACAGACAAAAATTAAAGAAATGAGTAAGTAGTTAGATATTTCACTTTGGAAGCATTTTTTTTTTCTTCTCTTGTGTCAATATTTTGAAAGCATATAAAAAAAAAAAAGATTGGGGGTGGTGTTATGGTTTGTAGGAGAATATGGAGATGAAACTTACAAATGCAATGACAAGGTGTAAGAAAATAATAGGAGAAAAAAGTCAATATCAGATTAAGCTAAGCTGAACTGATTAACCCTAAAAAAAACCCAACATTGCTGATAATGATAAGACCAAATTGAATGAAACCAGCATCTTTATGCCATTCGTTTTAATATTTTAAGAATGAATACATTTAGAATGCTATACACAATTGTTCTACACAAACTTTTACTATTTAACAAAGACATAGGTCATCATATGGCCTTCCACAATGAGCAAAACCCATACTTCACAGCAGCTATTAAAGGCCCATCAAAAACAAATGTAAAAAAAACTGAAACAAGAAATCTACCAACCTGACTTATGTACAAAACAATATAAGAAATACAAATAAGAAATACAGAAAAGCAACATATGGCATCCACTGAATAACAGGCTCCTGTATGCATATTCTCATTAAAACTTGATGTATTTCAGAAAATGATGTAGTGGCATGTGTTTGGGTTGTATCGGAAGACAATAGTCGTAGTAAATTTAGTGTAAAAGTTTCACATGACGCCTATCCAATTGATGTTATTGCTGGAACAATTCGGCGGAGAAGCAGAATGATGGGAATTTCTAAAGAACACGCTGAACGTTGTATAGAAGAATATAGTGACACTTATGCACTTAAAGTGTGTGGTTGTGATCAGTTCTTATTAGAGGAGCATCCGTTAAGTCAGTATAAGGTTAGTATCATGTATTATAATAGAAAAGAAACATACCTTTGAATTGAAGGGGAATTGTTGACAAGTTAAAAAAAAAATTTAAAAAAAAGTGAAATGTCACTTCATGCAACAATAATGTATGAAAAAATATAAAAATATGGTACTGAATTTTAAACACACTGTATATTATAGATCAAATAGGAAAATTTTCTGGACTTTAAGATGCATAACCAAAATTTTCATAAAAATGTGTTGAATTGGCCAGTTAAGAAGCAAGGAATCAGAACATATTTTTTTGGCCTAATCAAAATAGTAATAAATATATTTATATGATATTTTTCAGTATGTGAGAGAATGTATAGCGAGAGATAATATACCACAGTTTATGTTATTAACAAAGGAAAGTTTATATGCAGCGATATCACCTAATATATTTATAACACCATCATATACACAAAAAGGTACGTACCAATTTAACATAAGAAGATTGCTATAAACAGCCAATAAGTTTGTGATTATCACATTTTGTAAACTGATATTATGGACCAAGATGAAAGTCTCTTGCAGATTGACATATGGATTTACTGGTCCCATTGTCAAACAATATATCATGAATACCTTGGATTAATTTCATTGCATCAATTTTGATTTGTCTATTTTTTATTTCTACTTTAGAAATTTTCCTTTTCTTAAGAACAAAATCATTTAATTGTCAATTATGACAAAAATATTGAACTAGGAATAATATTCTACAATATTCATGCCCTAACCCTTTTATTGTAAAAATAGGAAGATATGGTATGATTTCCAATGAGACAACTCTCCACAAGAGACCAAAATAACTCAGGACTCATGATACAGAATTGTACAGCATAGCTTGAAAAACTGTAAAAAAAAAATAGTTTATGAAACTGTCAATGTACAGAATTATTATACCCCATGCAACAAAGTTGTGGAGGGTATAATGTTTTTGACCCGTCAGTCCTGTTTCTTGTCATCGCAGATATTTTCTTTATTACATGAACAAATTGTGATTTTGTGGGTTTTAATCCTCTCAAAACTTAAACCAATACCAAATTCAGCGATAACATTTTTTAAAATCTTTTTTATCTTACAGGGATGCAGTTACTAACAGAAATTAACCAACAAAAGACATTATCTCTGTGGGAAATTCATGCCAAACTTAGAATTAAAATATTATGTGCCACTTATGTCAATGTAAAAGAACTTGGAAAGGTAGATAACTGTTGATAGATTTTTTTTTTTTTATGAACAAACACTATTCTAATGTATATATTTCTATTTATTGTCTGGCATTTAATCTCTTTGTTAATAGGCAGATCTTACCTTTAATGAACGTTTTATGAACATTCTTTCCTAGTGCATGTACCTTAAAGAAAATGTAAGGGCTATCCCATCCTTGATAGCTGAGAGTTCTAAGTATCTCAGCTACAGTATGTCAACACTGAGGTTGGGAGTTTGAGCCCTGATTGTGGCAGAAATAATAGACTTCTATCTTCATTGACTAAGATTTATGGTTTTTCTGCCGAATGTCTGTGTTTTCTCCTGGTACTAAAACTTCATATACAAATAAGAACACCACAATATAGCCAAGAATGTCAACAGCAATCAGACAGTTCAGTTGTGCAAAAACATTCCTCTCACAATATTTGCAATAATAAGACGTCACATAGTTTTCAAAATTTACAATACTCTGAAAGGTTTATAAGGATTACCAAAAAAAATTCCTACATTTATAATTTGAAATAATGATACATATTATTTATCGAATTTAAACATGAATTAAATAAGTAAGTATATTAAAGTTTTGCTCTGATTTTGTAATTTTTAATTTCTTATATTGTTGTTTCAGATATATGTTAAAGCAGGAATTTACCATGGAACAGAAGCTCTATGTGAATTCCAAGATACAAAAATGGTTGACTCAAACAATCCCCAGTGGCATGAATGGTTAGAGTTTTTGTACATACAGGACTTACCTAGAAGTGCTAAACTATGTTTATCTATATGCTATACATCCAAGAAAAAGAGGGTAGGTTTTCTTTAATTTAGTTCCAGTGAAATAAAATCAGTAAATATTTAACTTTGAAACAGAGAATGGTGAAAGTTTAGAAATAGTGTGGATTTCTTCCACATTTAGGTCTAAAATAAGATTGACCTTATTTCATTGAATTTCCAGGAAAATAAAAAAATGTACTAATTGCGACTTTATGAAACGAATGCCAATATTTGAATTGTCAAGGAACTACAAAATTCCTATCTATTCATTGTTTTAGTTTTATGAAATGATCTCTGATTCAATTTATTATTGTTATAGTCAAACATTTAAAAAAAAATTGATAAGAAAAATAGCTGTGCAAGAAATCTCACAACAACAATATTTTTCAAAGTCCTGCACAATATCTGCCTTGTTGTTCTTCAGATTAATGAAAAAAATATATGAATCTTATTATTTATAGGAACCCTTATCTTTAGGATGGGCCAATTTGCAGCTATTTGATTTCAACGATAGACTTATGAACGAAAAGGTCAGCTTGAATCTGTGGCCGTTACCTCAGGGAATGGATGACCTCTTGAATTATGTTGGTCTCCCAGGTAAAGAAAAAATATGAAAAATTGTTATGGACCCACTGATGTATTTTGTATATCATATTCAGAAAGAAATGTATGGATTTCTTTATTAGCTCTGACAATTTGAATGATTGCTATTTGGGATGATAAATAGTTTGATTTTTGGTATATTAAATCTTACATCTAGAAAATATAGCCATGCATATTCAGGATTTGCAGGGATAACCAATAGGTATATCAGTTCATAGAATAGAAAATATTTTAATATTTTGTAAAGAATAGGCAAGATATTAAATGCCACCTGTTGGTAAAAAATTTAACCTTACAACATTCCATATAAATTGGTATTTTCAAGCTTATTGGTAGATCCCTGATTATAAAAGGGACAGCAGAAGGTTATTCAAGATGAGCTCTTTTAAAAAAAAAGAGGAGGGGCAGTTAAAAAAAAAAAAAAATTCACCTTAACTAAAAGATTAAAGACTTCATCAGTAGGATTTGGCTTGGTTAACCAACTCCTTGATATGTTCCACATTTCCATTAAATACTTAAATATACTAATCATATCACAACATATTAAAACATATTATGCCATCATAATTTCAATATTTGCATTTTACATTCAAAATTGCAAAAAGGGAGACATATGTCTGTTGCAACAGTTTATTTTATTGATCATTTACATAGGCTTCAATTTATTGTATTAATATACTGTTTAAAATAACTATTGTTCAGGTTCCATAAATGATTTGTTTATTTTTAGGTTCCAATCCAGACCAAGAAACCCCATGTTTAGAGATAGAGTTTGACAGACTAAGTCATCCTGTTTCATATCCTCCAGAGAAACAGATTGAAGATTTAGCTCAATATGCCATCAGCAAAGAACAACCACTCATTTATCTGGTTAGGGAATTTATAATTTTCACTTATCAGTTGATAAATCAGTTCTTCATTGGTCAAAATTTGATTATCACCTCAAATTTATTTTCGTGCTTCCATATGGTTCGGCTATTCTCAGTGATTGTTAGGTCATGAAAAAAGACAACCTGATGAATTGAATAGATAAAACAAGATCTTCTCTTAGATCAGTGGAATAATGCTGACACATCAATGTTTTAGAGAAATAGACTCAACTTGAGCATCTCTAAGAATATCATATTTCTGGATTAGAGTCAGGAAAATTTAGAATATGACAATGGAGTAAGAATATCTTATCACATATAAGACAACTCTCCACAAGAGATCAGGTGACACAGAAATTAACAACTATAGGTCACCATTCAGCCTCCAACAATGAGTTCACCCTAACCGCATTGTCAGCTATAAAAGGCCCTGAAATGACAAATCTAAAAAAATTCTAACAAGATAACTTACAGCTTGATTTATGTACAAAATAATGAATGAAAAATAAATATAATCTATAGCAAAAACAAAGGACATCCACTTAATTACAGGCTTTTGACATATATATGGTATATGCATAACTTTATGTTTTGAAGAAAAAAATTGTATACATTATATTTGTGACCATTGTAATTTGTTAATTCTTTTAAATGAAATCATTGAATTTTACCATGAAAGGTGAACTTATAATTATGCATTGATGATATGATTTTAATTGAACAGGACACACCCCAAATACAAGCAAAAGAGCAAGCTATGGTGGATGATATAACAAGTAGAGATCCACTATCAGAAATATCAGAACAAGAAAAAGATATTCTATGGAAATTAAGGTACAAGCTAAAAATATCTACAACATTGTAATTTATATTTAGAAATCGATAAACTTTATCCAAAAAAAAAAAAAAAACTGATCTGAAGTTGTTTAATGTATTTTCATACATACAAAGATTCTAAATATTAATAATTTAATTTTGGATGTAACAGGTCTTCTGATTGGCTGACATTGTTTTGTTTATCAGCTCATAGACATATTTTTGTCATGTGACCTTGATGTCATCAACGTTTTTTCATTGTTTTTTCCCGTTTAAAATGATTTTTTGGGGGTTATTTTTGACACAAAAACCTATATCAAATTTGTTTATCATTTGAATTAATGATTACACTATACCATGAAAACCACAAAAATTGCTATCCCATAAAAAGGAAAAATCTACCTTATTCCTGATTTTATGAAGAAACATTTTTCTTACTAAATCAAACTAATTACAATTTATTATAATTTAAATTTGAACAGAGAATACTGTATCCAAGTTCCTCAATCCTTACCTAAACTCCTACAGTCAGTGAAATGGAATGAGAGGGAGTATGTAGCACAGCTGTACATGTTGTTACGACGATGGCCCCGTCTGATTCCAGAATTTGCCATGGAGTTGCTTGATTGTTCTTACCCAGATCTGTGCGTCAGACAGTATGCTGTTACCTGTCTGGACCATGGATTCTCTGATGATAAATTACAACAGTATATGTTACAGTTAGTGCAGGTTAGTGGTTAATTTTTCATACCTTATATACATTTTCACAAAAGGGATACTATTTGTACATTAAAAAACGGTGAATTGCATGATATATATTATTACTTATATCCATAAACTACTATGATTTCATCATGTGAGCCTCCATCTGATAGGAATCAACCTTATGCATATAAATATCAATAATTTGCTTACTTTTTTTTTGGGGGGGGGGGGGGGTAAAAATCTCTATGGAAAGTCTGCAACTGTTTGAATTTAGTTGTTATTAGAACCCTACAACACTGACTAAAATTCATCTGTTATTTAGTAGTTCAAAAGTCAGTCAGTCTTATACATGTACATGTATAAGTGTACTTGCATAAGGTCGATTTTTATCTGACGCAGCTTACGTGATATTTGATTCATCTCTACAAGTGAACAAATAATGTTTAACTGAACTAAGGCATACCTTAACCTGGGTGATTAAGAGGTCTTGATCACAAATAACCTACCTTAGAGACATCCTGAAAACAGGCCTGCAAGGAAGATGAACTAATTGTACACTTTCTGACCATAAAGTCACACCAGATAATTAGTATAGATTGCTCCAAGCGCAGTGCACTTGGCTTTTATCCCATTTAGATTCATTTTACTATGTCATCTTACCTTATGGCAAGTTTTGTTTACATGAAAACAATCTTGCATGTCAATAAGTACTGTAAATTCAGGAATTTTTAGGTGCATTTATTATTGGAATGTTTGACAATGTACACAAATACCAAAAAATAATAAATGCCTTTGAATATTGTGTTGTCCTTTCCCATGTTTGTGTCAACTTCCAATTAATTGATTTTTGTAATAAAAAACATAGACAATATTTTCGAACTTCTACAAAAACTTCACAATAAAGCATCTAGAATAGCTTGCAGAAAATATAAGTTTATTTTAGATACATTGAAAAATAAAATATCTCTTCAAATTTTGAGAAAAATCATACAATCGATGAACTTAGATATTTATCATTATTATATACTTAGTAGTAAATACAAACAAATTGTATGTGTAATACAATCAATTGCAAGCGTGCTGTATCAGCCACCCGTGATGATATCGATATCAGCACGGTTGCAAAAGCTTTATCACACCTTTAATCTGTATGACGTCACGTCATCCATTGCAGTCACTGTCACTATAATCTGTGTTACGTCATTTCAATCCTCCTTATCTGTATGACGTCATGTCACATAAAAAACATCTACTTGAGATATATGTATATGATAAAGTGCATATGATATGGCTTTTTCAATATCACACACTGTATCAACCCTCAACCAATATAATCCTTCGAGCAGAGCTCTTGGGATTATATTGGTGTCTCGGGTTGATACAGATGCGATATTGCCATATGTTATTCTCTGTTACTTTGTCTTGTTAGTACTTGAAGATAAATATCTTTGATAACTGTATGTGCCTTTCTTTTATTTTAGGCACTGAAATTTGAGCCATATTTAGACAGTCCCATCACAAGATTCCTTCTGAAGAGAGCTCTTCAAAATCAGAAAACAGGGCAGCTGTTCTTCTGGCATCTCAAGTAAGTATGATAAACTTTAGATCCTACAGAAATTTGATAGTTTATTTTTATGATGTAAATAAAAGAAGATGTGAAGCTTTAATAAATGAGACAGCAATCCAACAACAAAAATAACCAAAAAAGACATCTAGAAATCAACATTCAGTCTTCTGCAATTGACAGATGTCTATACAACTTGTCAAATTCTTAATCATACTTTTGTAAATGTTTTAAAAATTTGTTGGATACCAATACTGTGGATTTTTTGGGTACAGAGGTACCACAAATTTAAATGTTCAATGAACTACTAGTTTTCATAAGGAATGTATGCAGACTTTTCCAAAACATTAATGGAATTAAATATCCACCCAAAATGCTAGTTTTCTTCAATCCACGAAAATTGGTACCCATCAAAATAATTGAATCCACAGTAAATTTGAATCACTTGAGGACAAATAAAACAGACACAATACTACACCTTTTTGGAGGCCGAAATTATACTGGAACCAAAAGCTCTGAAAAAATTCATAGGTGCACAATTTTCACTTCACTACTTTAAAATGTAAATATATTTTATTTATTTGACCAGGTCAGAAATCCATAATACATCAATCCAGTTAAGATTTGGTTTGGTGTTGGAAGCATTCTGTCGAGGGTGTGGATCCAACCTCAAGATGTTACTGAGACAAGTGGAGGCTCTAGATAAACTCACTAAACTTACTAATATGATCAAAAATGAAGTCAAGGATGTAAGTGATTAAAAGGAGAAAAGAAATATTTGTAACATGAAAAAATCAAACCATGTTGGTGTAAGGGAATCAAAAAAGATTTTTTTAAAAACCAAGTGGAACTGGTCTTTAAGAAAATTCATAAATGAACAATTATTCGGGTGAAAACAAAGATAAAATTAGTTTATTGGGATACAATGTTTAATTAGGCAAGAAAAGTCTTATGATAAAATGTTATACCATGTATATATTTAAGTTCAAAATGACTACATATTTTTCATGAATAATTTTTATGGCCCCGCAACGAAGTTGTCGGTGCCATATAGTTTTACCCTTGTCTGTAATTCCAAAATTCCGTAATTCTAAATTTTGAAATTCCGTAATTCTGCAATTCTGAAATTCTGAAATTTCCTAATTCCTTAATTCTGTAATTCCGAAATTCCGTCATTCTGTCATTCCGCAACAAAACATTATACAGAGTTTTTTTCTAAACGCCTTCAGATATTGGGCTGATTTTTGGTATGTGAGTTAACCATGATGAGTTACAGATCAATTTTAAGTTTCGTTCTGTTCTGCTAATTTTTGCTGAAATTATGGGCTTTGATTAATTGTTGAAAATCATAGTTATACAGACTTTTTTTCTAAACGCTTTCAGATATTGGGCTGATTTTTGGTATGTGAGTTACTCATGATGAGTTACAGATCAAGTTTAAGTTTTGTTCCACTCCGCTAATTATTGCCAAAATTAAGGGTTACAACTTTGAAAATTGTTGAAAATCACAGTTATACAAACTATACGCCTCCAGATTTTGAGCTGTTTGTGTCCACATGTGTTATTGAAATTTGCAGATTTTTCAACTTTTTGAGACGGAGCCATTTGTGTCACTTTGACACATCTAGTTTTCTCAAGAATAATTCAAAAAACTGATAAAGCAATGAATAATAACAACAATGAATGAAAAAATCATTATAATTTATTTTACATAATTTAAACAGTACATGTGAATTTATGTATATTCCATTCTCAAGTTTATAATGCTTTGTTACAGACTAATTGCTTTCTAGTGAAAAATTTAAACAATTTAAATTATTGAATTTATTTAATCTTACTTTACAGGACATTAATGAAATTATGAAGTTTCTCGCCAACCAATTGCAGCAACCAGACTACCAAGATGGACTTAAAAACTTCTTATCTCCCCTTGATAACAGTCATATACTAGGAGATCTAGAGTAAGTCATGACTAAAGATAAATGTGGTTTGATTTTGATTTTTCGTGTATTAACGCCACTTTTAAGTACCGCATTTAGGTGCGCTATTTCGTGGCAGTCAGTTTTTATTGGAGGAAGCCGAATAAAACCACCGACCTTCCATAGGAAAACTGACGATCCAAGTCAATTAAGATAAGAGTTGAGTGCACCTGCACGAGCAGGGTGCGAACTCACAACCTCAGTGTTGACTGGCTAGTGATTACAGTAGTAACTACTTAGACCACTCGGACACCGACACCCCAAGATAAACGTGTATGCATTAATTTTTTTCTCCATTAATTTCAGCTTTATAAACAATTTAATATCAGTAATCATGTAATAGATAGCAACCAACCTATACACAATAACAAAAAAATGAAAATTAAAACAACAACATCATATGACTCATAGCTGTGAGGAGACTTATGCTACATGAAAAAGTATATTCTACTGAAAAAGCAATATTTTTGTAAACAGGTATCTGTTTTCTAGGAATTTCAAAGAAAATTCTGTTTTTATGCCCCACCTACGATAGTAGAGGGGCAATATGTTTTTATGCCCCACCTATGATAGTAGAGGGGCATTATGTTTTCTGGTCTGTGGTTCCGTCTGTTCGTTCGTCCGTCTGTCCGTCCGTCTGTCTGTCCTTCCTGCTTCAGGTTAAAGTTTTTGGTCAAGGTAGTTTTTGATGAAGTTGAAGTCCAATCAACATACAACTTAGTACACATGTTCCCCATGATATGATCTTTCTAATTTTAATGCCGAATTTAAAGTTTTGACGCCAATTTTACGGTCCACTGAACATAGAAAAGGATAGTGCGAAGATCAGGTTAAAGTTTTGGTTAAAGTTTTTGGTCAAGGTAGTTTTTGATGAAGTTGAAGTCACATCAACTTGAAACTTAATACACTTGTTCCCTATGATATGTTCTTTCTAATTTTAATTCCAAATTTAAGTTTTGACCCCAATTTCATGGTCCACAGAACATGGAAAATGATAGTGTGAGAGGGGCATCCGTGTACTATGGACACATTCTTGTCTTTTAAAGAGTTCAGATTACTTCACTCTATCACTAGAAAAAAAACATGCCAAAATCACGTACAATATGCAAATGATTATTTAGGATATTGAAACCATCTTTCCCTCTCTGAATTTAGGGGAATGGAACATATTCTGATATAGATCCACAAAGTATTTTCTTAGAAAGGTGTATTATGGGTAAAACTCAAATTAACTACTTTCAAACAAGTGTCACTTTATACTCCACAAACACATTCACTTCACAATATGTTATGTATTCTATTATTGATTAATTTGAACTAAGTATTATATACACTAATATGTACTAAGTGCAATTATTTCTCTCTCACTTTTTCAGTATTTCGCATTGTTCAGTAATGACATCTAAAAAGAAACCATTGTGGCTAGTGTTTAGCAACCCAGATGTTATGGCTGATATATGGTTTACAGACTACAAACTTATATTTAAAAATGGAGATGGTATGTTTTAAGTCTTATAATTCATTACATCAGAAGCATGGTTAATGATTTTGTAATCTGACAAATATTGGATAATGATGAAAAACAACTGCACATTGTCAGTAACACACAGAAATACATTTAATAAATTTCTCTATAAAATTAAGATGCATGAAAACTCTATGATATAAAAGAAATTTGTAGTAAACCAATGAAGTTTCTTGGAATCCCTTAGAATGCATCGGTTTTTTGTCGAGCCTGCAACTTTTGTTGCAGAAAGCTCGACATAGGGATAATGATCCGGCAGCGGCTGCTAGGGCGGCGGCGTTAGCTCACTTCTTAAAAGCTTTATATTTTAGAAGGTGGAAGACCTGGATGCTTCATACTTTGTATATAGATGCTTCATGTTACGAAGTTTTCGTCAGTCACATGTCCAATGTCCTTGACCTCATTTTCATGGTTCAGTGACCACTTGAAAAAAAAGTTCAAATTTTTTGTAATGTTGAATTCTCTCTTATTATAAGTAACAGGATAACTATATTTGATATGTGCGTACCTTGCAAGGTCCTCGTGTCTGTCAGACAGTTTTCACTTGACCTCGACCTCATTTCATGGATCAGTGAACAAGGTTAAGTTTTGGTGGTCAAGTCCATATCTCAGATACTATAAGCAATAGGGCTAGTATATTCGGTGTATGGAAGGACTGTAAGGTGTACATGTCCAACTGGCAGGTGTCATCTGACCTTGACCTCATTTTCATGGTTCAGTGGTTATAGTTAAATTTTTGTGTTTTGGTCTGTTTTTCTCATACCATATGCAATAGGTCTACTATATTTGTTGTATGGAATGATTGTTAAGTGTACATGTCTAGCAGGCAGATGTCATGTGACCTTGACCTCATTTTCATGGTTCAGTGGTCAAAGTTAAGTTTTTGAGTTTTGGTCTTTTTATCCAATGCTATATGCCATAGGTCAACTATATTTGGTGTATGGAAATATTTTATGATCTTTATGTCAGTCGAGCAGGTTTTATTTAACTGTGACCTCATTTTCACAGTTCATTGCACAGTGTTAAGATTTTGTGTTTTGGTCTATTTTTCTTAAACTATAAGTAATGTGTCAACTATATATGTTGTATAGAAGCATTGTTAGCTGTACCTGTCTGCCTGGCATGGTTCATCTGACCTGGACCTCTTTTTCAAGGTTCATTGGTCTTTGTTTAGTTATCTTGGTTAATGTTAAGTTTATGTGACAGTTGTAATAAAGCTTAGCTTTATACTTAGGACTATCAACATAATATCAATGATTAGTATAGAAGGCGAGACATTTCAGCGTGTGCACTCTTGTCTGTTTAAAGATAGTCTTCAGATGAAAGGGAGATAAACCAAAAATATAAATATTTTAAAATGAAAAAACACGATTATTTCCCTTTAAATATGCCTTTTATCTCTAAATAACAATATTTTTATTTCACTGAAAATAAGTTCATCATTGATAACTTGAATTTCAAAGCAACAGAAAATTAACAATTTGAATCATTGTTATATAAAAATTAATAAATAAATGTAGATATTTGAGTCCTCTTAATGTCTGAATTTAACCTTGTTTATTGTTATGAAATTAAAATATTGAGTTCTTTGTTTTTGTGAAATTAGTCCATTTATATGGATGAAGCAGATAGTTTATGACACTTGCATGAGTACTTTGCATACCTTACCCTATGAGAGATATTGATATGACTTGAGGCTAATTGTTGTATTGTATTACCTGAATACCTATAAAAAAAAATGCATGCATAGGAGTGAAAATCTAATTTAATGAATAAATAGTTGATCTTACTATTGTATAAAGTAAAATCACAAAAATACTGAACTCAGAGGAAAATCAAATTGGAAAGTCCCTATTCACAATTCAAAATCAAATAACAAAACACATCAAAAACGAATGGACAAGAAATGTCATATACCTGACTTGGTACAGGCATTTTCAAATGTAGAAAATGGTGGATTAAACCTGGTTTTATAGCGTATATAATAGTCCTTTTGTCCTCGAATCTCTCATGGAGATTATGAGAAGTTAGCCTTTGTGAAATGATCTGGTAATTAGAGTTGTGGTGTTGAATGTTGAAGCTGGGACTGTGTGAAATGGCTGAAATCTTAGGAATTTAACTTGAATAGACCAACATGTTCAAAAATTAATGAATATTTCTACATCTACAAATAAAATGATGCCACTCTCAACAATTTCTATTTGGGCAATGGGTATATGTCTAAGGAAATATGACTTTCTTATAAATTAGGAAATATAAATTTCTCTTGATTCAAACTTTAGATTATTTTTATGCCCCACCGATGGTGTTGAGGTCCAATCAACTTGAAACTTGGTACACATGTTCCCTATGATATGATCTTGCATAATTTAATGCCAAATTAGAGTTTTTACCCTAATTTCACGGTCCACTGAACATAGAAAATGATAATGCAAGTGGAGTATCTGTGTACTATGGACAAATTCTTGTTCCTTATAAAAGCTCTTGATATTAACCTTGTTGAATATATTTTTTAGATTTACGTCAGGACATGCTTACTGTACAGTTATTTAAAATTATGGACACTTTATGGAAAAATGAAGGTTTAGATCTGAGGTAAATTTAAAAACAGTAATGTGTTATGTTTAATGTAAAAATCACTTTTTATACCGTCAAGTTCATTGAAGATTATATATTAGGTCTCTGCGCAATGCTAGACGGTGTTTTCGTAGAAGTTAGAAATAACAAGTACAGGTTCCTGCCCCGCTTGGGGAGGAAGTTACAAATCAAATCTACTCTAACATCGCTAGGTTGATTTTCTGGGCACTTTATACATATTCTAACCCCTGGTATTTCTTAATCATAAGAAATCTGATGGACAAGGTATAATTTGCAGTTCTCACTACACATAGGCAGACATTTACATATATTAATTTACAGTGATTGTATGCTTCTAAAAATAGATTAGCATCCTGAAATTATACTGAAGAGATGAGTAGATGATAATTTCTGTACACTAAAAAGAATACTTTGTGTATTGTATCAGAGATCCTTGTTTAATTTCTACTAGAATTGTTTTTGATCCATGATAAATTCAAGGGGCTTATGATGTCCTTCTGTCAGCTCTGCCCACAGTATCTCTAGTTGAAGGTAGTAATGGGTGTACTTTCATGATGTATAACGGTAGAAATTCTTGCCAAATGACATTTACGGTAATTTTTAGTGCATGACGATAAAATGTACACTTTTTTTTAGATGATAAAAAATCAGCTGAATTTGACGAATCACGCTATTTTTTTTCCAAAAATAATGGTAACAATAATTATTTGAGACCTCTGACGAATCATGATAAGGATATTTTGATGAATCACGGTAAAATTTTAACCAATTTAAAGCTAACAGTACTTAGCTGAAAATGACCATTTGATGCCTGATGGTAAAGGGCATTACCACCCTCCTTGTTGTCTATAAAACTTCCATTATGGTTAGGACGATTCAAACTTTTAAATTTAAGAGAATTTGAACATTTCAGGTTGATACCATATAGTGTGGTATCTACTGGCAAAGATGTAGGTGTGATAGAAATAGTACGGGATTCTTCGACCATTATGAGTATACAACAGAAGAATGGTATCCGAGCAGCGGTACAGATGGATTCTCTAGGGTTGTATAACTGGATAATGTACCATAATAAAGATAGGTAGGTACAGTAGATAGACGCATAGATTCATTTTGTCTGATTTAATAAACAACACTATTTTCTCCTAATATTCATTAAAATGCTCTTGCTGTATAATAGCAATTGTTGCTGGTGTAATATATTTGATAGAAGAAGAAGATATTTTATTTCCAATTATGGGCCCCAAAGGGCATAAACATTACAACATCAATAATTTTCATAATACAATGATAAGAATTAAGCCTCAGATAAAATAAGGATTACTATGAATTTGAATTTTATTCATATAATATTCTGTTAATAAATGACAGTGCATCATAAACCTATAAATGCTGGTTAGTATAGATATACATGTTTATTGACTGCATATGTTTAAATTTGTAATATATTGTATTTCATGTATACGTACCAAGTTGTACTTAAAAATAAAAAATATCTATCTATCTATCTGACTTACATAAAGCAAATATCAGACAAGCCATTAGTCTAATGTCCATAACCTTTCTGGAATCATACATTTAGGGAGGAAGTTAAAAAAATATAGGGTCCATATAAAAGTGAGAAATATAGATTCCACCACTGCAACAAGTGTTTTACGATATTTCTCCAATCGAGACAGTTAAATTTTAATATTTAAAGAACGAGGCTAGATGAGCTATTTAAATAATTAAAATTTAACTCTTGAGAGTGGAGAAATATCGTAATACACAAGTTACAGTGGTGGAATCTGTTTCTCTAATGATTTTTATCCTTCCTTTCAAAGATATGAGGAAAGATGTGTACTTTTGATGTGACATCATCAGGCATGGTTGCCTTTTTTAATGACGTCACAATAAGAAAATTTAGAAGAAAACAAGAAAATTCAACGTCACAATTAAATTTCAACCAATCATTTGCCGAGAACAGATTTTTCACTAGTGAGGAGAAATATTTTTCTCACACCGGTCAGGAAATGTGAAAATAGCACAAAAATTAGAGAAGATGTTGTTACGGCTGCCAGTGAGTCAACTCTCCAACTGAAACAAAACAATAGTTTCTCCAACATGTTTAGTTTGGTAAACTAGAAAAAATCAACAACTTTTTCATTAGGTATTCATGATTGAACAGTCATGCATTTGTATTTCCTGCAGCTTAGGGTCGAGTTAAAGTTTAATATTTTTAACAATTATCTGTCAATTTGTGCTCCATTAATCTGAATTGTGTGAAATATATTGGGATTAAACTTTGATATTTTATTTGCTTATTTTTTTCAGAGAAGAACAAGCTATTTCTAACTTCACAAGATCCTGTGCTGGTTACTGTGTAGCTACGTTTATACTGGGTATCAAAGACAGACATAGTGGAAATATAATGGTCAGGAAAAATGGACAGGTACATTAAAAACCACATATAATGTACATGCATTAATATACTTGGAATATCTGATTTTTGTGTATCTGTATGATAGAGTTATAGCTCTAGCAAAGATGTCTAATTTTTCAAAAGTAGCAAATTCGTTGTCTAATTTTTCAAAAGTAGCAAATTTGTTGTCTAATTTTTCAAAAGTAGCAAATTCGGAAAAAGTTGTTGATCTTTGTATGGATAGAAGGGTGAACATATCATAGTTAGGGGCCTTTATGGAAAGGTCCACTTGAAAAAATGCATAGTCAAGGCTAAATATTCCTGTATTTTCGACCAGTAATGAAAGAAATGTTTTGTAATTAGAATAAGATATTTTTATGAACAAATGTCTGCAGTAAATAACAAAGAAAAATAAATAAAAATTGGTATAACAATATAAAATATATATGGTATTCAGAATAAGCTCCTTTGATGATGATCTTAATTTAACATCAGCCTAAAGATTAATTTTTTTATACAACATAGCTTGTTTTACTTTACAGGTATTCCATATAGATTTTGGACACTTTTTGGATCATAGGAAAAAGAAATTTGGAATAACTCGAGAAAGAGTACCATTTGTATTGACAATGGACTTTATAAGAGTGATTGCTAGAGGATCAGATCAACCATTAAAGCACAAAGAATTTAAAAAGTAAGTTAACTGATATATTGATGTGATTTGGCTTTTATTTATCTTAATACTTACTGTTTTGGTTTTTTAATTTGTCTGAAGAAGCCTGATTGTGATAACAGGAAACAACAACAGTACATCTACCTAAGACTCAAAAATAAATGCACAAACAACAAAGAAAAATATATGTGGTCCAGATAGGCAAGTTTGGTACAGGCACACAAATTGGTGTGATTATTTTTGTACACAATTCACCAATATTTTTGTTAACATAGTTACCATTAGTCATAAAAAGGAAACTGAAATTAAAACTTGCAACATCCAACTACCAAAAGAATGACCACGAACTAGGATAAAAAATGACACATAATTTGAAATGCAATGTCAAACAAAATGAGCTTCATACATCAAATAATAACCAAGCATGCATGTTCATTTCATTTCAAAAAGCATAAACAAAATTAAGGTTTTGACCCAAATTAGCAATTTACAGAAGATCAAGCTATGATAATGCAAGAATGTCATGTGTCCTATTGATCAACATTCTTCTTTATTAATTGTAATCATTTGTCTTTTTTTTCAGATTTCAACAACTCTGTTGTGAAGCTTATTTAATTATTCGTAAAAATGCCTATTTATTCATCAATCTTATGACTATGATGCTGTCATGTGGTATTCCAGAGTTACAATCTCTAGATGACATAAGTTACCTTCGTAAAACATTAGCCGTTGAAGAGAAAGACGATGAAAAAGCCTTAAAATATTTCATAGCTAAATTCAATAGTGCTTATTCCGATGCTTGGACTGTCAAAACTGATTGGTTGTTCCATTATATGAAAAACAGATGAGCCAATCACAGAGGAGTTTAGTGGAAACGTGCAATAGAAAAGAGTCTACAAATAGACACCACAACAAGGAACTTCGTTGAATGTAGAAACTGCTGTTGGAGTTAGAATTCTTCCAATTTTCTGAAGTTATGGTTGTACTCTAATAAAAAAAATACTAGGCTTACTTACAAGGGACCATAAATGTTGATATAATTATTTTTTTGTTTAAAAGGTTTCCCCTGAGAAATAGTGCTACTTTGTTGATGTAAAGGATATTTCATATCATGTAAAATCTTTAGTTTTTATCCTTTTTTTTTTAACTTTTGTTTAAAAGGTTTCTCCTGAGAAATAGTACTACTTTGTTGATGTAAAGGATATTTCATATCATGTAAAATCTTTAGTTTTTATCCTTTTTTTTAAATGGAGTTTGATAAAACTTTATATTTTGTCCATATTTATTAATGGCAACTTATTTTGCCAATTTCTTTTGTTATTATAAAGGGAAAATGTTCAGTGAACAGTTATACAATTAGAGGAAGCAAGTCCTAAAAATTATATTGCAAGAAAATTAGTCTTAGACAAGAACGACCTGCTGGAGGGTTATTATTACATTTCATCATTGTCCCTTCTATGCCTTGTAAAGTCTTTCGTTCCACAGTGCTATATTTTATTCTACCTCAGTGGGGTATTTTCTGGTACAGTATATTTTTTCCAAAACTCCATTTACAAGACTTAGTGTGTTGAGTTCTGTCTATTTTGACTTTGTTTAAAACTTGCATAATAAACTTGCAAAGAATCATAAATGGAGTTTACAATTTGAAAAGCTTAATTACAGAAATACTCAAATGCTAACAAAACCTTCAATGAGTGATCTATCCTAAAACCTATGCTTAAAAATCCTAAGATAGCTTTGAAAATTCTTTCATAACATATTATTGTAAAAATTGAAAAAAAGGGTTTAGGCTATGTTTAATTCATATCATTTATATTAATATTGAATTAGATTTATACATTAGTTAGAAATGGGTTGGCACTTTTGGATTTTCCAAATGTCTTTGATATCAGATAAGATATTATTAAGGGGTATTTATATGTTTTTTTTTATATTTTCCAACATTTTATGCAATACATTATACGAAGGTTATAAAAACAATTGAACAATAGGTAATCATATGACTATATTTTTATAAAAGGAGAATGGAAATTAATTTGTTCAAATTTTTTTTGCAAGCCAGCTACCATATTAATGACATGAATGTTTAAAAGTATAAAAATGGATTTGCTTAAAAAAAAATTGTTACCCTCCTTTGCAAATTGATGAACAAATTTAAACCAGATTGAGCAATTTGAAAAAGTACTTTTTGTACCAAGTTACAGCTTGTCCCTTGTTTGGCATTACACATGTGATTAAAATTATGATTAAGAATAGCTGCTTTTACATACTAATGTGAAAACACTATTTAGCATCAATTATTAAAAATTAAATGAAGTTTGAAAGGTTGTCTTCTGATAGACAGATTTTTGAGGCATTTTGATGCTTTTTCTGAAAGATATTTATTATTGTTAAATGTTTTATATAAATATACACGAATTTAATATTTTATAAAGTAATGTTGTTAAATTTCTGAATGTTTTTATATCTTTGACTTCAAGTAATTCTGTTTGAAATTTTGAATTTCTATTTAAATGTCCTATTTGTGGAAACAGGGCATTTCATGTTTGTCTCCCCTGTGATGAAGATTTTCATCTGTTTAATCTTTTATAGATGTTTAATATGTTATTGCATTAGCATCTCTGCATTTCATATTTCATATTTATGAGAATGCGATGCTCTTTCCTCCTTTCTAGCTCAACGTTCGGAAGGAACGATGAGCTTAAGCCATCACTTGGCGTCTGTCGTTGTCGTCGTCCATCTGGTGTAAACTATTTCAAACATCTTCTCCTCTGAAACTGCTGAACCAATTCCAACCAAACTTAAGCTGAATGATCCGTAGGGTGTCTAGAATAAAGCTTGTGTTTTATTTTCTGTTTCGTCAAAAAACATGGCCGGCATGGCTAAAAATAGAACATAGGGGTAAAATGCAGTTTTTGCCTTTATTTCATAAACCAAAGCAGTAAGAGGAAATCTGATATGGGATAAAAGTGTTTATAAGGTAAAGTTCTATCAGCCCTGAAATTTTCAGATGAATCTAATAATCCATTGTTGGGTTGCTGCCACTAAATTTGTAATTTTAGGGAAATTTGGCAGTTTTTGGTTATTATCTTGAATAGTATTAATGATAAAGATAAACTGTAAACAGCAAATATGTTCAGCAAAGTTGGATCTACAAATGAGTTTATATGACCAAAATTTTCAATTGACCCCTTAAAGAGTTATTGCCCTTTAAGGACAATTTTACACAATTTGTTTATCATGTTTTTTTTACTTTAAAAAATCTTCTTCTCTAAAACTACTGAATCTTCAAGTCAACTGCAGTTTATAATCACCTTTTAAAAACAAACTTCGAAATCTCACACCAAACACCTTTTTTTTTTGAAGTAAGTATGACAAAAAACTGCATTTTCAAACACTTATTATTATACATTAAACCAAAAAAACAAACTACGATGAAATTGGACACTTAAATTTTTAAACGAAAGATAAATGCTAAAATAATCAAGGTGAGCGATTCAGGCTCTTGAGAGCCTCTTGTTATACTTCACATTAAAACATTTTTGTCCTGATATGTATGTAATATTTGCCACTGTACGTTTGATACCAATCCATCCATTTGTCCATCTTTTAGCGACTGAAATATTCACATAAATCTTACAATAATTATATGTATTTAAAGGTTATGAAAACTTGCAAATACAAATTGCTCAAAATGTTTTCAGCCATCTCACAAAGGTTAGACTATGTCAAAAAATATCTACCAAAATAAGTTGTTGTATGGTATCTAAAATCATATTGTAATTGTACATTGTTGTAACTTGCAAATTGTAAGATATCCTATGACAATGAGAATAGTGTCAAGGGTATTCTTAGTAAATGTTAGCTTTTTTTTTTTATATAGATTGAATTCAAAATTGATACTCAGCTATGTCTAAAGGTACAAGAGAACCATTTTCAAAATCAGATACTCGACCATGTTTCAAATACAGTCATATAGTCACTTCAGTCCTGGTATCTATGATGAGTTTGTTTATGTAAACACTGGTTTATTTATGCAGCAGCGTTTTGTAGAATTTGATACATTTGTGCACCACATTTATATGACTCTCTAAATGACAGAATAACCTGTTAGTTTTCATGACAATAAGACATTCATCTCCACTGCAGATTTTCTACTGTTGTATTCTCAGGTTGTATAATTTGTGTTACATTTCTGACATTTGAATAAGTAATGAAATGCATCTTCATTGTTATTGTAAAATGAATGTAAAGAAAAATTATTGTTTATACACATGTATTTATATTTCTCATAGATTTGTATGATAACCACACATTTTATACATAAAAAAAGCAAACATTGATGTGTTTATTTTTCTGTTGCCATTTTAACTGATCACTTTGAAATAATTTACCTTATTTGTGACCATAATCACATTAATACTCTTTTCCTCCTTTGAGTTGCTTACAATTAGTATTGTTTAGAAGCTTGAGGTGATAAGGAGTAAGATCAAACTGATTGTCTCATAGAATAATGTGCTTGAATGAATAGCATACAGGCAAACGTGTAAATAAAGGTGATACTAATGTACTTAGAAAACTGACCTTACAGTTTTGATTTAGGTTTCAAAATGCAGAGATACTACCATAGCAGGAAAAAAGAAGGTGACAGAGACAGGTTTTGGCTTAAAACAGATGACCTTTATAGCAGGTTTGACGGTATTTCCCTGCAGTTTGTTACCTTGTGTTCTTACTAGTCCCCTACTGACGAATAGTAAGTCCGTCAAATTAATTTTCCACACATTTTTTTCTTCGTGTTTGAAGATATTGATTTGATATTTGGTATACTGTTTTATCATGACAAGTTGCAGTCAAGTTTGAATTTTGTTCTGGTCTTATAACTTATGCAGAGTTATGGTCCTTGGACCTTCTGTGATCATCTGTATAATAGATATTCCATAACAATCAAACAACTCTTGACGGTGTCCCTGATATCTATGAAGGGATGATTTCAACTTTGCCACTTAGAACTCTTGGTTTAATTGCTTTCTTACAAGCAGCAACCCTCTATAAAGGAAATCATGATGATAAATGCAAGCTTTGGAATATTGAAGCAACTGGGAGGTATACAATGTATCTTTCAAAGGCATTACAATGCTGGAATGTTGCTCTTAGAAATAAAAGTTCACTGTTGAGGGAACAAACATCTCTTTTGTTGAAAATTTTCTCAACACTTGTCATTTTCGTCGAGCCTGCAACTTTTGTTGCAGAAAGCTCGACATAGGGATAGTGATCCGGCGGCGGCGTTAGCTAACTTCTTAAAAGCTTTATATTTTAGAAGGTGGAAGACCTGGATGCTTCATACTTTGTATATAGATGCCTCATGTTACGAAGTTTCCGTCAGTCACATGTCCAATGTCCTTGACCTCATTTTCATGGTTCAGTGACCACTTGGAAAAAAAGTTCAAATTTTTTGTAATGTTGAATTCTCTCTTATTATAAGTAATAGGATAACTATATTTGATGTGTGTACCTTGCAAGGTCCTCATGTCTGTCAGACAGTTTTCACTTGACCTCGACCTCATTTTATGGATCAGTGAACAAGGTTAAGTTTTGGTGGTCAAGTCCATATCTCAGATACTATAATCAATAGGGCTAGTATATTCAGTGTATGGAAGGACTGTAAGGTGTACATGTCCAACTGGCAGGTGTCATCTGACCTTGACCTCATTTTCATGGTTCAGTGGTTATAGTTAAATTTTTGTGTTTTGGTCTGTTTTTCTCATACTATATGCAATAGGTCTACTATATTTGTTGTACGAAATGATTGTAAGGTGTACATGTCTAGCGGGCAGATGTTATGTGACCTTGACCTCATTTTCATGGTTCAGTGGTCAAAGTTAAGTTTTTGTGTTTTGGTCTTTTTATCTAATACTGTATGCCATAGGTCAACTATATTTGGCATACCTGTCAACTGACCCGTATTCTGCGGGTGTGACCCGAGATTTTCACAATTCTGAGGGATCACCCGGAACACCCGCCGGATCATTGAAATAACCCGGGAATTCCGAAAATGACCCGATTTCACCCGTATTTCTTAGCCTTGAGATTGATTTCATAAGTAATATTCCTTTGAAATACCGGCAAATTCGTAATTCTTCCATGAACAGGAAGTTCATCTAGCTATGTAAACTGTCAAATTAAGTGACCTATTAAGTGCATGGCTTCACTTGACAGCTTTGGTGTCAAACACACTGTTAATTAACACCAATTACCTTTAGCTTTTATAGGTCGTAAATAAATTGCACCATTGGTTTACAAACTGAACTAGAGTTACTTCCCCTTATTTGTCACCATTCAAAATTATTCCTTATATTTACGTTTTATGGGTGAAAAAGATTAAATCATAAAAATATAAAATTCAAATACATATTGAAAAATAACTTTTCATTATCTTTATACCTTTATACAATTTTTTAAAAAAAGTTGAAAATTATTTTTTACATTTATACTTCCTTTAACTGTATTACTATATTTTATCATAGTCTAATTTCCTAGTTAATGAAAAATATTATGTTAAAGGCTACACAGTCAATAGTCTCAAACATTAAAGAATTACATTAAATTCTAGTGTTTGATGATTGTAGTAATTTTTGTCAAAAAGTAAAGCACATAAGACTGAGTTACACAAATTTATAAAAATCTTTAAAAGTGCAATGAAATAATATTTAATAAGATTTAAAATGACTTAACAAAGTGAACATGCATTAATGTTTTGGTATCTTTGATATACATTATAAGAAAATGTACCATAAATACTGAAATTCAGCTCGAAAAAGTTCGTACGCGTTATGACCTGAGATTTGATTCTTCAATGCAGGTCATGACCTGCATTTTCATCGTCACAGTTTGAGAGGTATGAATGCTTCCTTAATAAGTTTTAGATAAGTAATCCCTAATGTAAAACTTTTTATTTTTAAAAATCTTGAATTCATTGAAATCTGCGACATCACTGAAATTAATTAAACATAGAAACAATTTCGAAATGTACAATTAATAGAAAAATAAACAACAGGGTTTAGTTTCACAAAAAACTAACGATTAAGATTGATCGTAAGTCATGAATAATTCAGTATACTTACAATTGATCGTAAGTCATGAATAATTCAGTATACTTACAATTGATCGTAAGTCATGAATAATTCAGTATACTTACAATTGATCTTAGTCGTAAGGTTTTTTG
The DNA here is from genome assembly GCF_965363235.1 of Mytilus galloprovincialis. Lineage (NCBI taxonomy): Eukaryota > Metazoa > Mollusca > Bivalvia > Mytilida > Mytilidae > Mytilus > Mytilus galloprovincialis. Next base: position 48,528,759 of record NC_134850.1, read on the forward strand.
TGAAACCGACTCCAGAATACCACATATTAGAGGGAATTCACAATTGAAAAGGAAAAGGGATCTAGTCTGTAATAAGGTTGTGTATGAGAAATTCTTACTTGAATACTTTTAAATCTTCATAAAGTAACAAATATCATCAGATTATTACAGGAGTGCACACACTGAAATGATTTGCCTGCTTTACTTAACATGATTGAACTTATGTCGAAAATCTGTAATAAGAAGGTTTTACTACAAATATTGAATAAATCTAGCATTACTGATAAAAGTAGATGTAGTGAAGGTCAACCGAACCTGCCAGACAGACATGTACACCTTTGAATCATACTGAACACAGAAAGTTAACCGATCGATTATAGTATCTGAGAAACAGAGCGTAACCACCATGCAATAATTCCACATGAGAAACAAACAAAAGTATGAAAAAATGCCCAACACTAACATTTGTTCAATGAACCATGAAAATGAGATCAAGGTCACTTGAGCCCTTTTAGACTGACGTTTATACATTAAAATCATTCCATTTACCAAATAATGTTATAGTTTTTGCTGAACAGATAAAGCCATAAAACTCACAATTGACAAATGAGACATGTACGATCGTTTCATATTCAAAATATAATTATGACTATAAAGTCTGACAAATAGACCAATTCAGAAAAAACAAATATAACACTGACAAATGAACCCTGAAAATGAGGTCAATATGAATAAGAAGATGAGGTATGAGTTACAATGAGACAACTCTCCATCCAAGTACAATGTATAAAGGTTAACAAGTTATATGAAATCTGCCAGACAAACATTTACATTTTACAATCATTCCATAGTTGCATTGTTGCTTACAGTATCTGAGCTACGGACTTAGCCACAAACATTTTACCCGTCCTGTATCACTGATCCATGAAATAAGGTCGATGTCTGGTCAACCCTATCTGTCAGACATATAGACATTGCAATGAACTAAATATAGGCATCATGTTACCCATAATAAGCCAATATTTTATATGACAAAAAAGTAAGTAAATTCCAAGCAGTCGCTCTATCTGTTATTTATCAAAATACATGCCTTTGATCAGGAGGGTGGTTACCTGACATTATGTCAGGTGGTGACAGGGGTTTGATGGACCACGAAGCTCTACGGTATTTGGGTTTTAACTTCTGTATTCTTGTAATTAACAGACACTTTTTAACAATACTTTAACAGTAAGCTATACTTTTAAATTGTAAAATAATATTTAAGGTAGGTTGTTTTCTATCTGGGTTAAAACACTGAGATTTTAAGGGTCAAAACCAGAACCCCACCCCACTTCATTAGTAGGCAATCATTCTTAACTGAATCGTAAAGATAACCTGCCAATCGGAGGCGGTTATGTATCCAATATGTAAACTGAACAGCCGAACTAACCAAAGAGCTGTCGTAATGGATGTAAACTTGACAGGAATAAGTCGTCCAGTTAGTTATGTTTGGTGTGAAATCTTGACCACATCCATATGACCTGTAAGGTTTGTTTTTATTTATAGAACGTCAGGTTCAATCGAAAATTAAAATTCACATATTTAAATAATTCTATTCGTAATGTGGGATATTAGAGTTGTTGTACAAAACCATGTTTACAAAGAATTTGGTTAAAATGTTGTTTTGCCAATTTCTTAGAAAGTTCGCTCAAACTTTACACCTAAAGGGACATGATATGCAAATTCAAATGCATGTTCACCGATTTGACTCAATTTTCTTAAATACAATTCTTATATTTGATTTATAACATACTAAAACATATATCAAAATTCTTAAAAGTCTAAGATAAACAATTTACTACCAAATACTGCCTACAGTAAAATAAGTATAGATAGTGAAAACGTGCAAATTTTCTAGGTCTGTTTGATTTCAGATTATAGATTAAAAACTATGTTAATAATTTATCTGTATATTAAGAATGATTTTTTTTTTATCGAATCAGTAAACCAAATGATTTACGCTTGTTTTACTATCAAAGTTGACATTCGTATCTTTTGATAGCTGACACGTCAAATGTATGTGTAACCCATCTCTATTCTAAGGGGTTAAATTGCAGGTCACATGATTGTTTCAATCTGGTCAAATAATTCACTTATAAGTAAATAATTCATCAGCGATGCCTTTTTTTTTTCTTATTTTGATAAAACTTAACTTTTAATAATGAATCATTATGATGGAACTTTTTTTATCTCGTAGCAAATGCCCTCTTATAATTGATATTCTACAACACTTACGTTTGTGGAGTTTCTGTCTTGTTATGAAAAGGTTAAACTTTTATAAATCTTAACAGTGTTCGAACCAAGAATTACAATCATTGATACAAATCATAATAAAGTAATCAATATGATATTTATAAATGATTGAAATATTTTTTCGAACCTACCAGTTAAAATCACAAACACGATAGCTGTGAATTCATTTATTTTCGTGGATATTTAATTTCGTGGCTTTGCTAAAGTTTACATACAACCTTAAAGACAAGTTGTTGAACATCAAATTTGTGGTTCACATGAAAACTTGAAATCCACGAACGTTGGTATCCAACGTATAATACTAAATCCAAAGGCGATAAAAAAAAATACAAAACAAAGAGAAATATTACAACCAAATGCAGTCAAATTCAACTATAAAGAATGTAAAACTAGAGATGATTGAAGCATAACAAATTAAATAATAGGAAACAAGAGGGCTGATATTATTCTAAAGAGACGATGAGAGTCAGATAAGAAAAATACAATACTTATTAGTTATTATCTCTTTTAATTCATTAGAAAAAATACTTTAAATATACTAGACTGTAAGATAATGTTGATATTTTAACACTTCAATGATTACTATGATTACAAGTGAACAGATTTTGATATAATCTGTTAATTAGCCATATATTTGTTAATTTTATGTATTTACAATAGTAAATAAAGGATTGTCACAGTTATCACCCTTTATTTCGTCTCATTGAATATTTTTTGTGCATACAAAATTTAAGACATTTTATAGCTAACTGAACATAATAAGGATAAAGAACATGAAAACAGTGATATGCAAATGAAAACAAAAAAAGTTGGCTATTCATACAGGTTTATATTGCAAATTGTAAAATGTAAAAAGACCGGTGAAGTATGAAGTTTTCATTGCAATAAAAGGCATAGGTATTCATTTATAGTGTTGTACTCATACCTAATGAAGGTTAACAGAAGGGACAAGTACCAACCTTTCCCAGACAATGGTAGACAGTGGCGTCCTCCCCTATGGACTGTGGTATCCACAGCCCTGAATGAGTAAAACACCGAATGAGTAAAACACCTGTATTGTCATAGCCATTTTGAATGTCTGTCATATTGATATTTCTCATGTGGATGGGAAACAGTCGTATACAGAGGACTCACTGGGAGAATGGTTATAGGGTTAGATAGGGTTAGGGGGAACGTGGTTAGGGGGGAATGGGTATAGGGTTAGGGGGAATGGGTATAGTATAGGGTTAGGGGGAATGGGTATAGTATAGGGTTCGGGGAAATGGGTATAGGGTTAGGGGGAATGGTTATAGGGTTAGGGGATTAGGGTTAGAGTAAGGGTTAGGGGAAATGGGTATAGGGTTAGGGGGAATGGTTATAGGGTTAGGGGTTAGGGTTAGGGTTAGGGGATTAGGGTTAGAGTAAGGGTTAGGGGGAATGGGTATAGGGTTACGGGTATGACGGTTACGGGTATGACGGTTGCGAGTGTGTGTGAGAGTCATCGAGTGAGAGACAGACTGAGTGCGTGTGAAAGTGTGTCAGAGAGAGACGGAGTGTGTAAGAGAGATGAAGTGAATGAGAGGGAAAGTGAGAGAGAAAATAATTACTTTTGGTAACGTAATTACTTTTGGTAAAAAAAGCAATTCTTCATGTAATCGATTACATTTAAAAGTAATCGTGCCGGGTAAAACATGCAAAGCAGGTAACGTTTATTGTATTGATGCAATCGACCTCGATTATTTTAAAGAAAAGACGATTCCCTCATTTTTCTATTTTTTGCTTTTACGGAGGAAATAATTTACTCTATCATCCACTCCGCTATGTGTTAAATATAATGTATACTTATTGACTGGGTATATAATTTTGTTCTGTCCCTTGTTTGCATTTTTAAATGAATCAAAAATATATTGACTGTGTACATATAATGTATACTTATTGACTGGGTATATAATTTTGTTCTGTCCCTTGTTTGCATTTTTAAATGAATAAAAAATATATCGACTGTGTACAGCTAATTCACCCTATTAAAACGTTTCCTTGAAAGCAAAGAATACTCAAATACTTAAGAAATTAGAAGTTAGAATGATACATTGACATTGAATTCCTTTACAAAATCTAATCACACACTTTTAGTTACCCGCGTTAAACTAATAGCCAAAAAGTATGAATTGAAATTACAGAAAGACCTTTACTGTTTGTTGTCAGAAATCCTGACTCCTTTTTGAAATACATGTTATCCTTCATCCTTCTAAACATCACTTACACTCAAATGCCAAAGAGGAAAATACTCTCTATTGTCACGGTGTGCAATCCATGTCATTCAATGACCTCAACTGGTCGTTTTTCTCATGTCTGTGATGTATGAATTAATTTTGTTGAAGGTAATCTTAGGCCGTGTTCACATTTACCTAAACTCGGTGTTGTGTTAGTGTAACTCACACGTAAACTAAACACAATTACGTTCCCATTGATAAAACCAGTCTATAGTCAATGTAGGCCTTGTGTGGGTTAAGTGTACACAAAACTAGGCATTTAGAACATTTATTTTACCATGTATATTTAAGGAAGAAACGATATTTATAACAATTATTGATAAAGTTCTTTACAGAAATATGTTTCTAAACTTGATATATTAATTTGTAATAAAAAAAACCTTAAGGTAGTAGCTTTATTAACCCCTTATCAAGACTCAAAGTATCATCATTGCCGAACACATAATTCATTTGAAAAGCAGGGGGTCCAGGGGCGGGTTTCCGCGGGTTGGAACCACCTTTTTGGGGGGATAACCAATGCATTTGAATCGGGACGTATAGTTGGAACCCACCTTTTGTCGTGGGTTGGGACACCCCCTTTTATAAACGGCTGGATCCGCCCCTGAAAAGGTCTTCCCGAATCGACTGGACGTACATTGAAATATTTGCCACTGGCCTTTACAAAATCTAATCACACACTTTAAGTTATACCCGCGTTAAACTAATAGCCAAAAAGTATGAATTGAAATTACAGAAAGACCTCTACTGTTTGTTGTCAAAAATCCTGACTCCTTTTTGAAATACATGTTATCCTTCATCCTTCTAAACATCACTTACACTCAAATTACAATAAGGAAAATACTCTCTATTGTCAACCACACGGTGTGCAATCCATGTCATTCAATGACCTCAACTGGTCGTTTTTCTCATGTCTGTGATGTATGAATCAATTTTGTTGAAGGTAATCTTAGGCCGTGTTCACATTTACCCAAACTCGGTGTTGTGTTAGTGTAACTCACACGTAAACTAAACACAATTATGTTCCCATTAATAAAACTCAATGTTTACATGTAGTGTAAATTATGTTTTGTCTACATGCAGTCGATAGTCAATGTAGGCCTTGTGTGGGTTAAGTGTACACAAAACTAGGCATTTAGAACATTAATTTTACCATGTATATTTAAGGAAGAAATGATATTTTAACAATTATTAATAAAGTTCTTTACAGAAATATTTTTCTAAACTTTATATATTAATTTGTAATACAAAAACCTTAAGGTAGCTTTATTAACCCCTTATCAAGACTCAAAGTATCATTATTGCCGAACACATAACTCATTTGAAAAGCAGGGGGGATCCAGGGGGCGGGTCATATAGTTGGAACCCACCTTTTGACGTGGGTTGGGACACCCCCTTTTAAAAACGGCTGGATCCGCCCCTGGAAAGGTCTTCCCGAATCGACTGGACGTTTATTGAAATATTTGCCACTGGTCTTTACTCAAACAACGATTCACTCATAAATGCAATACTAAAAAAGTGTGAGGTAAATTTTATTGTTTGTCTTGTATCTCAGATCCATTCAAATACACTCCATTTTTTCTCGTGTATCTAGCCACCAGTTTATCATGTGGTTCATAGTTCTTGTTATCAAACCCGTATTTAATTTCTTCGATCTGTGTAATAATTCCTGATGAGAAATCTGATGTTCCAAAACAAATATGTTAATGTCTTCTTTAATAATTGCATTACACTCACTCATCTACCAACTAGTGACCGAGATTTGTTAAATGCTGTATATACTCCATGACATGAAGAACAAAGTAAATTATGTTATGGGAGGCATGAACCTTTAGTTAGGAAACAATTCATCTGCTGGATCTACTCGTTTTCTTCATGTTATGATATTGTAATTATTGTATTTATGTTGGCCTGATTTGTGTTGTGTGGCCTGATAGTTGTTTACAGAATAATCTTAGAACTGTGCAGTTTAGAAATCACTAGAACAATTACAGAATGATTGGAATTTTCCAGAATGATCCTAATAAAAGATGCGTTATATAAACTTCTACATTTTACTAGAAACTTCTGTTGTAACTTTCTAGGATGTTCCATTATAGACTGTTCTAGAATCTTCCATGACAACTATATATATACAGACACTAAAGTTAAACTCACTCTTGGATTTGGACTTAGACATCGATAGACATTAATATTCATAGCATTTGGATTGACATTTTTATTCTGCAAACAACATCATACTGGATTGTGACCTTAGAAGTCAACGTAATATTCAGATTGGATTCCGAAAGATTTCCGGATACAGATAAAGATAAAAGATTGGACTCATATTTTGACAGTTAAGTTGACAGTAATATTTGTGTAATACTTCTTGTAAACTTTTGTATAATAAATATTGTTCAATTTTATTATTGATTTGTGTCTTTTGTTAGCTACAATTTAAAGGTAATTTCTGGCCGTAACAGAAATTGGGGGCTCGTCCGGGATTTCTGTTACGGCCAGAAATTACCTTTAAATTGTAGCCAACAAAAGACACAAATCAATAATAAAATTGAACAATATTTATTATACAAAAGTTTACAAGAAGTATTACACAAATATTACTGTCAACTTAACTGTCAAAATATGAGTCCAATCTTTTATCTTTATCTGTATCCGGAAATCTTTCGGAATCCAATCTGAATATTACGTTCACTTCTAAGGTCACAATCCAGTATGATGTTGTTTGCAGAATAAAAATGTCAATCCAAATGCTATGAATATTAATGTCTATCGATGTCTAAGTTCAAATCCAAGAGTGAGTTTAACTTTAGTGTCTGTATATATATAGTTGTCATGGAAGATTCTAGAACAGTCTATAATGGAACATCCTAGAAAGTTACAACAGAAGTTTCTAGTAAAATGTAGAAGTTTATATAACGCATCTTTTATTAGGATCATTCTGGAAAATTCCAATCATTCTGTAATTGTTCCAGTGATTTCTAAACTGCACAGTTCTAAGATTATTCTGTAAACAACTATCAGGCCACACAACACAAATCAGGCCAACATAAATACAATAATTACAATATCATAACATTCAAACAACTTATTTTTTTTCTCTGGTAGATAATAATCATTTTTAGGTATTGGATGACCTCCTGGTAAAAAAAAGGCAATTGTTCTGTGTAACGGTCATCATTCTAAACCCTTTTCTATATACGACTCTGCTTTTTCAATATCACAGTGACAAACACTTTCATTATCAGCTGCTAACAGATAAAGGTCTGAATTTATATCCTCTACATTCTTTATATTTGAAGAGATCTCGACCTTACGTGTTGGGATATGTCTTTTATCTGCAGGATTGAAGGATTCCATGCTCCCGTCGTCCATTTTTATTAAAGATCTCATAAATGTCCAACATTTTGTTCCATCAACAACTGTGAAAATATCTTCAATATTTATATCCGGTTTCTTGTTCAACATTTTGGCCTAGACTAAGTCCCAACACATATCTACAGTTATAAATGCATCTGCTGTTGCATACTCTTTCTGTTCTTTGCCAGCTTCCAAGTTTCCATATTTTATATATTTACTTTCGAACAATATTCTAAATAATCTGAGTTTGGCACTGTTATTCTTATTACGACAGGTGTGTAATCCTCTGACTCTTTTAATGACATTTTTTAAATCTACAAATCCTGTAAATACATTGTGTGCTAGTCCATAATCAAGGTAAATTTTGTGTCATCTTTATACACAGCATCTCTCACTTTTAGTATGCTTATATCTGCAATTGGGTAAAAATCCATTGGATACAAACGAATCAATGCACTGTGTCTACTTTGTATTGTTAGTTGTGACAAAGCAACATGAAACCTCCTACCACTTAAACATTTTCGAGTTTGCATTCTTGTCAAAATTTATAAAACTTTTGTAATATTTAACTGTGACTATAAAACATATTTTGTTTTGTTTTATGATAGTTTAGACATTTCAGTTTCTTTAGGTTTAAAGTAATTACCATGTCAGAACTAACAAGTTATCACTAAACCGACTGTGTTCATTGTAGTTTTAGCTCATAAACTCATAAATATACAAAAGTTTCAGTATTTTACATATTTTCTCATGGGTGCATAATTCTAAGCAAATAATACACAGATACATTACAAATCTCTTCTAGTATGTCATATTGATTAGATCAACACTATTGTCATAAATTGTGTGTAAATGAAACATGGTCATCGTAATAAAACAAAATAGCATCAGTTCTGCAAACTTCATACGTTTCAGATTCATCACCCATCAACTGCTTGTTTATGGAAAATATATTCAAACACATCATTGCCATATATAACAACTCGTTTTTCGTAAGACCTACACTACAGAACACACTGAAATTTGGTATCATTATTTAAGAAAACATGCTATACGTGTGATGCATTTTCACACTCATTGCTCATCAACGTCCTGTTCATCAGATACATAAAGTGCAAGTAGCACTTGTGAGCAAAATCTCATACTATAAATTGTTCTTTCTGACTTGTGATGTTCTGTTCTGTTCCCTTCTTTGCTGTCTTTTTTTTTACTGGTTTAGTTTGATTTTTATTTGTTCTTTTCCAAAGCTCATTATGTTTTTGAAATCATGGACACTTGATGTTTAAAAGTTTAGAAAAAAAGGTTCTTAGAGAATTTATCAGAAACGAAGTAAAGTCCACATAAGCATTCGGCAATCCTCGGTAGAATCCTCTACTCTCGTTAGATGAAGATACTGAATCGACCGAGATGTGACGAATGTCCACATAAGCTGTCAATCTGAATTTTACGACATCCAATATGTTGGTATTTGAAATCAATGAAGAATCTAAATTATCTTTTGTCTGAATGTCGTCGTCTGTTCAATAAACATCACAAAATTTATAGCTTTGCAGTACGTTTTATTTTTGTTTAATGCAAGTGAGGCCGTAAAACGTCTAGATTATATGATTTCCTTCCTGGTAAATATAAGTTACCTCCGGTCATAAATACTTGTTCGATTATGTCAGTACGAATCAGGACAGATAATCATACTCATAACCTTTAGAGACTGGAGTAAAACATATAATTGTGTGTCTAGGACTAAATTAAAAACATGTTTTGCTCATGTCAAGGGCTTGCGTGTTTCTGGTCATGAGCCAATAGGAAAATGTATGCCAAAGACTGCAAATATAAATTTTATTTTCAAATTGAAGAACTACAATCTTTATCTAAGGAATTGCGAACTCAAATGTTAGAAATTGAGCTACTCGGCCTATTTGAGAAATATGTTATTTCCAGTATGACCTGTGACCCATTCAAAGCCTATTTGTCGCTATTGTTGTATTGGAGGATTTTAAAATGCAAACACTTCATAAAAGTTGACAACATACTATGTTGTGCAATTTACACGTTAAGTGTACCGACCGTGCGAGGGCTGTATAGCCAGTCAAGGTCGTTAAAAACTTCCATCCCCATCGTGAAGTTTACATCATATACATTTACAATGTTTGGTTTTAAAGTAAATGAAAAGTCCACTTTGGCACTCAATATGTCTTCAATTATTTCTAACTACCTCGGAAATCTTACCACTCAAAATGTCTCTAAAGATGCTTAAACAACGTCGATAAAAGGAAGATTGTGAACGCATCGTAAATAAAATACAGGTCAACCACGGACTAGGAAACGTATGACAAATATTCAGGTTTATTGATTAAATTACATAACATCAAATTAGAAAAACAAGATGGAGTTTCTTACTTAATGAACTAATCCCCGAACTTAATCGTGCATTAAAGTTCCGGAATCTTTCAGATACAATATTACGATTTGTACGCTTTTCTGGGTTTTTTACTGAATTAAACAGAATTGAGCAAATTAAATGGAATACTTGATAGTTCGAACGTAACGCTTGGTATCATTCTTGAATATGATGTATGTCTTAAATGTATAGATCCGATAGAGTTGTCTAATTACGCTGCCCGAATCTGACAAGTGCACGTTACGTTGTAGTGGTCTTATGAGCCGGTGGGGATATGCACTATAACCCGGAATACAAATCTGGGAAATACATCACGATTTCCATAAATTTTAGGTTAAGCTAATGGATACAATTTCTTGTTATTGACGACAGATGTATGACATTAACGCTAAACTGTTCTTGTCCGTAAATTAGGCTTAAATTTTCATCGACTGCACAATTTTCAATCTCAAGAAATTGCCCCTACGACAAAAGATTGTTCAAATCTGTATTATGTTGCTATAAATCACGACCGCATAAGATTGGTCATTTGTTGGACCATTAGACATTCGGCAGAGAGCAATCAATAAAAATTACAATTCTGTTTTATTGGGTTATATAATTAACGACATCAGGAATTTTGCTCATTTCGTTCCTTTTAAATTAACATTTTATTCATTTACGTTTTATTATATAGACGACATTGATGGAGTTTTATGTTTTCAATGTTCAGCTGCAAATATTAAAAAAGCAGTTAATGAAACAGAAAGTATAAATGATTATTAATCGAAATGTAGAATTTAATGTCACTAATCATGAAATGAAAAATGCCTTAAAGAGTTACTAATACGCGTGTTACTTCATATTAACTCAAAACGCGATGGTTATATTGCGAACAGTTTAGGTTGAAAAATAAATTTTACAATATAAGGATAATACCTGAACAAACACACAGTCATTTGAAACTAAGATATGTTTTGAATCTTCAACTGCCTCAAAAACATCGGAAAACTGAAACTTCCAGCAACTGAATAGCAAGAAGACATGAAATCGTCACAAGGCTTCATAGGAATAATAGAATGAACGCTTTACAAGGCTACATAAGAATACAGAATGAACGCTTTACAAGGCTACACAAGAATAAAGAATGAACGCTTTACAAGGCTACATAAGAATAAAGAATGAACGCTTTACAAGGCTACACAAAAATAACAGAATGAGCGCTTTACAAGGCTTCATAAGAATAATAGAATGAACGCTTTACAAGGCTATATAAGAATAAAAGAATGAACGTTTTACAAGGCTACATAAGAATAAAGAATGAACGCTTTACAAGGCTACACAAGAATAAAAGAATGAACGCTTTACAAGGCTTCATCAGAATAATAGAATGAATGCTTTACAAGGCTACATAAGAATAAAAGAATGAACGATTTACAAGGCTACACAAGAATAACAGAATGAAATTTTTACAGCGTTTCATTAGAATAATAGAATTAACGTTTTACAAGGCTTCATAAGAATAATAAGATGAAACCTTTACAAGGATACATTAGAATAATAGAATGAACGCTTTACAAGGCTACATAAGAATAATAGAATGAACGCTTTACAAGGATACGTAAGAATAAAAGAATGAACGCTTTACAAGGATACATAAGGATAATAGAATAAAATCTTTACAAGGATACATAAGAATAATAAGATGAAACCTTTACAAGGATACGTAAGAATAAAAGAATGAACGCTTTACAAGGATACATAAGGATAATAGAATGAAACCTTTACAAGGATACGTAAGAATAAAAGAATGAACGCTTTACAAGGATACATAAGGATAATAGAATAAAATCTTTACAAGGATACATAAGAATAATAAGATGAAACCTTTACAAGGATACGTAAGAATTAAAGAATGAACGCTTTACAAGGATACATAAGGATAATAGAATGAAACCTTTACAAGGATACGTAAAAATAAAAGAATTAACGCTATACAAGGATACATAAAGATAATAGAATAAAATCTTTACAAGGCTACATAAGAATAATAGAATGAAATCTTTACAAGGCTACATAAGAATAATAAGATAAAATCTTTACAATAATATTATGAAATCTTTACAAGGATACACAAGATTAATAGAATGAAATCTTTGCAAGGTTACATAAGGATAATAGAATGAAATCTTTACAAGGCTACATAAGGATAATAGAATGGTATCTTTACAAGGCTACATAAGGATAATAAGATAAAATATTTTACAATAATATTATGAAATCTTTATAAGGATACACAAGATTAATAGAATGAAACCTTTGCAAGGTTACATAAGGATAATAGAATGAAATCTTTACAAGGCTACATAAGGATAATAGAATGAAATCTTTACAAGGCTACATAAGGATAATAGAATGAAATCTTTACAAGGCTACATAAGGATAATAGAATGAAATCTTTGCAAGGCTACATAAGGATAATAGAATGAAATCTTTACAAGGTTACATAAGGATAATACGATAAAATCTTTACAAGGATACGTAAGAATAATATTATGAAATCTTTATAAGGATACACAAGATTGATAGAATGAAACCTTTGCAAGGATACATAAGGATAATAGAATGAAATCTTTACAAGGCTACATAAGGATAATAGAATGAAATCTTCACAATAATATTATGAAATCTTTACAAGGATACACAAGATTAATAGAATGAAATCTTTACAAGGCTACATAAGGATAATAGAATGAAATCTTTACAAGGCTACATAAGGGTAATATAATGAAGTCTTTACAAGGCTACATAAGGATAATAGAATGAAATCTTTACAAGGCTACATAAGAATAATAAGATATAATCTTTACAATAATATTATGAAATCTTTACAAGGATACACAAGATTAATAGAATGAAATCTTTACAAGGATACATAAGATTAATAGAATGAAATCTTTACAAGGCTACATAAGGATAATAGAATGAAATCTTTACAAGGCTACATAAGGGTAATATAATGAAGTCTTTACAAGGCTACATAAGGATAATAAGATAAAATCTTTACAATAATATTATGAAATCTTTACAAGGATACACAAGATTAATAGAATGAAACCTTTGCAAGGTTACATAAGGATAATAGAATGAAATCTTTACAAGGCTACATAAGGATAATAGAATGAAATCTTTACAAGGCTACATAAGGGTAATATAATGAAGTCTTTACAAGGCTACATAAGGATAATAAGATAAAATCTTTACAATAATATTATGAAATCTTTACAAGGATACACAAGATTAATAGAATGAAACCTTTGCAAGGTTACATAAGGATAATAGAATGAAATCTTTACAAGGCTACATAAGGATAATAGAATGAAATCTTTACAAGGCTACATAAGGGTAATATAATGAAGTCTTTACAAGGCTACATAAGGATAATAAGATAAAATCTTTACAATAATATTATGAAATCTTTACAAGGATACACAAGATTAATAGAATGAAATCTTTACAAGGCTACATAAGGATAATAGAATGAAATCTTTGCAAGGCTACATAAGGATAATAGAATGAAATCTTTACAAGGTTACATAAGGATAATACGATAAAATCTTTACAAGGATACGTAAGAATAATATTATGAAATCTTTAGAAGGATACATAAGATTAATAGAATGAAACCTTTACAAGGATACATGGAGAAAAAACTCAGAAGACAATATTTCAAAAAGCTTTTATTAATAATAAGCAGGATACTATTCCTCTACATGCCGGTGTAGCTTGTTTGTGTACTATTTATCTCACATTACTTAACTCATATATATTAAAACATATTTTTTTTAATTATCAAATATCTTTAAATATTGTTCCTCAGTTTTAAATTTAAGAAAAAGTAAAATCACAAAACTACTAAACTCAGAGGATGGAAAATTTAAAACGAATAGTCCAAAGGCGAAAGATAAAATTAAAATCTCACATGCATCAAACGAATGGACAACAAATGTTATGTTCCTGACTTTGTACATGCGTTTTCTTATGTAGAAAATGATGAAGAAAAACCTGGTTTTAAAGCTAGCAAAATCTCCCACTTTTATAAAACCGTTTATAACTCTATATTATAATTTTCTTACAGTCCAATTTTTACCAATGTTTTAAATTCTATATAATAGTGAGACATGACGTTCCGAAAATAATGTAATCATAGTGTGTATCTCATTTATCTTTCAATTATGTAAATTTTGGCTACAAATTGTGAAAATATATTTATCAACAGTAAAAACTAACACCAATGGCATACAACAACATGAGACTGCAACCTACCAACCGCTGACATGTTTAAATCCGCCTTATCATGTATGTATGTTCCTGTCACAAGTCAGGAGCCTGTAATTCAGTGGTTGTCGTTTGTTGATGTGTTACTTATTAGTTTTTCGTTCATTTTTTGTACATAAATTAAGCCGTTAGTTTTCTTGTTTGAATTGTTTCACATTTGCTATTTCCAGTGCTTTATATCTTTTAACTGTGCATGCTTCTGCAGACAACAAAGATTTCCTGTCAATTCAACAAACAATTGCAGTTATTTAAATGTATCGTTTGTAAATACGATGACATAACATATAATAAATACAATAATTATACTGTAAATAGGAATTATTATTGGCAGACAACGTACAAAATGGCTACCAAATATATATGCAATTAGCCGACTTAACAGGCTCATTAACTAATGTAAATGGATTTTTAAAATATTTGGAACAAAACCCTGGTGTGTCTTCCATTTGTCATACAATGTTTTCAATGGATACTTAATACATGTTAATATATAATCAAACTTGCTTGCAAACAGTGAATGTTTAAACAATATTGAATGAACACATTTTTTTGGCAAATATTGTTCGAGACCCATACGTAAGACGAATTGAAAACTAAATATAAATTTGACAAAACCATTACTTCGGTTTCCGGTCCAGCAAAATTGTATCCGATATTAGACAGGGACAGCAAGTCGCTGATTATATTGTGATCAAATAGCCTTAGCATAAAGATATGATTTAAGTAAACAAAGAAAGTTCTGGAATTGTTTTTTTGATTTAGTTCCATTGTGGCAAAATTCTACAGTACACGAAATTAGGCGATATTTCGGATTTTGATGAAATTTTCAATACGCAGTTAGAAAGAACTACTCTTGAGATAAAATCAAATATCTGTAAGAAAGAACTGTATAAATGTAAGGGTCGTAGTATTCGTGTTTGCTGTCTCAATCACTTAAGTAGGAATGATGTATTAAAATAAATGGAAAAATACAATTTCGTGCTTTTTGACATAATTTCCTCTCGCCGCAACATAGCATGAGTGTGTTGATGCAGAATTTAACAATCCAGAACCTCTCGTTTCATCTTAAATAAAAAAAAATGCTTGTTTCAATAGAATTGGTGACTCGTCGCTTTAAGATTTAAGACTACGAACCTTTTCTTATTTGGATTTCTAGACAACAAATAAGTATGTCTAAACATCTCGAGAGGAATCACAGGCACTTGTCTCAGAAAAACATTTTTTATGTACTTTAATGTTCTATTAAAGTATATAAGAAATTTTTTTCTGAGACAAGTGCCTGTGTTAGGAATGAATGAAAAACGAAAAAAGACTTAAAAGCAGATGATCTTCATAAAAATAGATAGAGTTCAATGAAATTGTCTCAAATAGGCACAAAATGTTGTAGACAATCATCATGGCTACTTGATGAGATACTACCAATGTATAGTACAGTGGAGATCACTTTTAACCCCTCATTAGAACTGTCAGAATAATCTGTCATAGAACTGTTCTAAACTGTCCTAGAACAGTTCTACACAGTTCTACCTAGAACTGTTCTAAGTAGAACTGTCAGGGTTTAACTTAGTTCTAGGGTAGAACTGTCAGGTTTAGTTCTAGGGTAGAACTGTCTAAAACTGTTTTCTTGGGTAGAACTTTCTAAAACTGTTCTAGGGTAAAACTGTCTAAAACTGTTCAGGTAGAACTGTCCAAATCAGTTCTAGCCGTAGAACTGTGAGCAGAACTGGATAGAACTGACTGAATCAATTCCAGCCGTAAAACTGACTGAATCAATTCCAGCCGTAGAACTGACAAAACAGTTCCAATCGTATAACTGTTCTAGTCGTAGAACTGTTCTAGTCATAGAACTGTTCTAGCAGTAAAACGTTTCTAGTCGTAGAACTGTCTAAAACCGTTCTAGGGTAGAACTGTAAGGATCAGTTCTAAGTCAGTTCTAGGTAGAACTAAACAAATCTTTTCTAGGTTAGAACTGTTCTAGCTAGAGCTGTCTAAAAGGTGTCAGAATGACAGTTAGAAACATACTGTGCTAGAACAGTACTGACATATTCTAACAGATTTGATGAAAGGTTAGAAGTGATCTCCACTGTACGTCACATCCTGTTTCATGTTAAAATGGGATACTAATAATCTCGTTGAATTTTACAGTTGCAGGAAATTAACCCTTAAATTTATTTCAGATTTTTTAATGTGAGGAATAATCATAAAGTTTAGTCTTTTTTTTTTATTTAAAAAATATTTTTGGATCATACGGTTTCCTAGTAATTATTGATTGAAAAAAGAAAGTTGAGAGAAATGACCTGGTATACTTCCAGAACTTCCAGAGAAGTTGACCTTCTTATATATGTAATAAAACGGGGGAGGATAAAACTGTGTTTTTTTAAATTGAACCAAATGTTAATTATACACAAATATTTGAAAAGTGTCAATAAATAATAATGAACAGTGTAGAATTACCTCTTTAGAATAGATGTTAAATTTGTACCAAATTTTCTTCATATGTGTTTGGCATTTAATTCCTTTCACCATTCACTATAGTTTCTTTATCTCTAAAAATATCTATAATTCATATGATAAATTCTTAATTTTGTCAAAACCATATTACAATGATGCAGGAAGAATATGCTTTTCACAACGTAATTAGATTCTAAGTAAGCGAAGAGTGCTCAAATACCATGTAAGTGGCGGTTTATTGTTTCATTTTATTTCTGTTCTAAATATACTGTTCCTATGGAACTTCTCGATTACAACTACCTTCATAATTGTACTAGTTTGTTTGGAAATCTGAATTCATCATTCGCCTATTGTTATGGAGTTAAAGTGTGGCTATTTTCAGGCTCCGGCAATGACGTTTTTGATGAATCAATTATAAAACACTTTTAAAGAAACAAATAGGTAAAAAGCTGCAAGAAAATTATATTACTACCACATAATACTGAGCACGTCGCATCCGGTTTCGTGTTTAAATAGGACAATAATAGTATCCTTGCATTTTACAGTTGCAGAAATTTTAATGTGTGTGGAAACTAGTCTTTTTTTATTTGGATTTCCTATAAAAAATATTTGATTTTTAATGATAGGTGATCATGACTTTGAGTTTCAGAACTTCAAGAGAAGTTTGCTTTCTTATATATTCAATGAAACGAGGGAAGAATAAAACTGTATTTCTTTAATCGAAACAAATGTAAATTATACACATTGTTTTAAAATTGCCCAGATAACAGATATCAAAATGTGAAATGGTACTTATTACCCCTTAAGAATATATGTTAAAAAAATGTTTTGTTCTGTAATTCATGACTTATTTTTACAATTTTTGTTTGGCATTTAGTTTCTTTCCCAATTCACTATAGTGTCTTTATCTCTGAAATAAATATCTATAATTCAAATAAAAAATTATGAATTTTGTTAAAAGCATATTACAATGATGCAACAAGAAGATGCTTTACTCAACGTAATTAGATCCTACGTAAAAGATGGACGAAAGATTCCAGAGGGACAGTCAAACTCATAAATCGAAAATAAACTGACAACGCCATGGCTAAAAATGAAAAGGACAAACAGACAAACAATAGTACACATGACACAACATAGAAAACTAAAGAATAAACAACACGAACCCCATCAAAAATTAGGGGTGATCTCGGGTGCTCCGGAAAGGTAAGCAGATCCTGCTCCACATGTGTCACCCGTCGTGTTGTATATGAGATAACAAATCCGGTAAATAGTCTAATTCGGTAGGTCACATTCATGAAAGGGAAGGGGATTGTAGTTACAACGTACGGAACATATCCGATATCATTTAGGAAATGGTTATTCCATAACGGTCAACCAACTCGTGATGCCGTCCGTAAAATTTAAGAAGAGATGATTTTAACTTCACCATTTGGAACTCTTCAGTTAATAGCTTCCTTGTGAGCAACAACTCTCTAAATAAGCGAAGAGTGCTCAAATACCATGTAAGTGGCGGTTTATTGTTTTATTTTATGTCTGTTTTAAATATACTGTTCATTAAGGACTTCTCGATTACAACTACCTTCATTATTAAACTAGTTTGTCTGGAAATCTAAATTCATCATTCGCCTATTGTTATTGAGATATAGTGTTGCTATTTTAGTTTCTGGCAATGAAGTTTTTAATGAGTCAATTATAAAACACTTTTAAAGAAACAAATAGGTAAAAAGCTGCATGAATAAGTGTTTTTAAAACGACATTAGCATTAATTCATTGCTACAAACTGAAAATTGTCATCAATATACTATACTGGCAAGTATTTACAAACATATTATCTTTGACTTCATATATTTTAGGAAGAAAAAGGTAGCATACTCATATTTGCAGGGTATAGAAGTCATGTTCGAATAAACTACTTGGACGAGGACTGGAACATGTCTCGACATAATAAGATATGATGATTAATCAGTGGATTATTCGCAGCTTGAAGATTGGTAAATACGAGTTGTTTTTTTTTTATTTGGATTTCCAGACATCAAATAAGTATGTCTAAACCTCTCATTACAGGGATTCGTAAAAAAGACAAAACCTCAAAACCAGATACTCGTCATAAAAATATAATACTACCAAACTATACTAAGTACGTCACATCCGGTTTCATGTTACAATAGGATAATAAAAGTCCCCTTGTATTTTACAGTTGCAGAAATTTTAAAGTTTAAAGAAACTAGTCTTTTCTTATTTGGAGTTCCTAAATAAATATTTTATTTTAAATGATAGTTGATCATGACTTTGTTTACTTTCAGATCTTCAAGAGAAGTTTGCTTTCTTATTTATACAATGAAACGAGAGAAGAACAAAATTGTATTTCTTTAATCGAAATATTTCTGAATTATACACATTATTTTAAAAGTGCCAATATAACAAAGATCAAAAGTTATAATGGTACTTATTATCCCTTACGAATATATGTTAAAAGAATATTTTGTTCTGTAATTCGTGACAATTTTCACCCCTTTTCTATGGCATTTAATTCCTATCACCATTCACTATCGTGTCTTTCCTGAAAAAATATCAATAATTCAAATGATAAATTCTAAATTTTGTCAAAAGCATATTACGATGATGCAACAAGAAGATGCTTTTCTCAACATAACTTGATTTTAAGTTAGCGAAGAGTGCTCAAATACCATGTATGTGGCGGTTAATTGTTTTGTTTATTTCTGTTCTAAATATATTGTTTATTTGGGACTTCTCGATTACAACTACATTCATAATTAAACTAGTTTGTCTAGAAATCTAAATTCATCATTCGCATATTGTTATAGAGATATAGTGTAGCTATTTCAGGCTCCGGCAATGAAGTTTTATATGAAACAATTATAAATCATTTTTAAAGAATCAAATTGTTTAAAAAAAATGCATGAAAAGTATAACTAAAGTGTTTTTAAAAAAAGGCAATAGAATTAATTCATTGCTACCAATTGAAAATTGTCATCAATATACTATAATTGCAAGTATTTGCAAACATATTATATTTCACTTCATATATTTTAGGAAGAAATGATAGCATATCCATATTTGCAGTGTATAGAAGTTATGTTCGAATAAACTACTTGGACGAGGACTGGAAAATGTCTCGACATAATAAGATATGATGATTAATCAGTGGATTATTCGCAGCTTGAAGATTGGTAAATACGAATCTTTTCTTTTTATTGGGTTTCCAGACATCAAATAAGTATATCTAAACATCTCATTACAGGAATGCGTAAAAAAGACAAAAACTCAAGAGCAGATACCCTTCATAAAAACAAAATACTACCAAACTATACTGAGTACGTCACATCCGGTTTCGTGTTAAAATAGGATAATAAAAATCCCCTTGCATTTTACAGTTGCAGAAATGTTAAAGTGTAAAGAAACTAGTCTTTTTTTCTTATTTGGAGTTACTATAAAAATATTTGATCTAACTGATAGTTTATCATGACTTTGTTTACTTTCAGAACTTCAAGAGAAGTTCGCTCTCTTATATATACGATGAAACGAGAGAAGAATAAAGCTGTATTTTTTTAATCGAGACAAATGTAAATTATAGACATTGTTTTAAAATTCCCAAGATAACAGAGATCAAAAGGTGAAATGGTACTTATTACCCCTTAAGAATATATGTTAAAAGATTGTTTTATTCTGTAATTCATGACAAATGTCAACCATCTTTGTTTGGCTATCAATTCCTATCCCAATTCATTATAGTGTCTCTATCTCTGAAAAATATATCTATAATTCAAATGAAAAATTCTAAATTTTGTCAAAACCATATTACGATGATGCAACAAGAAGATGCTTTTCTCGACATACTAGTAATTAGATTCTAAGTAAGCGAAGAATACTCAAGTACCATGTAAGTGGCGGTTTATTGTTTTATTTTATTTCTGTTCTAAATATATTGCTCATTTTGGGACTTTTCGATTACAACTCCCTTCATTAGTAAACTAGTTTGTCTTGAAATCTAAATTCATTATTCGCCTATTAATTGTTATAGAGATATAGTGTAGCTATTTTAGTCTACCGCAATGAAGTTTTCAATGAATCAATTATAAAACACTTTTAAAAAAACAAATTGGCAAAAAGCTGCATGAAAAGTACAACTAACGTGTTTTGAAAAAAAATATTAGAATCAATTCATTGCTACAAAGTGAAACTTGTCATTGATATACTAGTACTATAATGGCAAGTATTTACAAATATATTATATTTAACTGCATATATTTTAGGAAGAAAGGGATAGCATACTCATAATTTGGAGGATAAAGAAGGTATGTTCTCTTGAACTGTTTGGACGAAGCATGGACAAATGTCTCTAAGGTATAAAATTTGCAATATTTAAATATATAGAACATTAATTGTGTACTCCTTTAATTTTGAAAGAAAGCAAAAGTGTCTTAATTTTTAAAATCAAATTGTCGAGCTTATATGTTAAAATTTCAAAAAGAACGTGTTTCCACAAGGGACCAAATGAAGTATCGAGTAAACTATATATCACCGTACAGCCTATAAGAATGAGTTAAACACATACCACATAGCATTGCTTGATCAGTGATTGTAGACTTGTATAAACAGCCAGAGAAAGCATAATATTGTGCAATGCCAAAATATAATTATCATAATTTGTCTTCTTGTACTATATGTATGTTGGCTTTTTAGTATTATTTGTTTTTAACAGTTATTTAGTTTTTGTGTTACTGTCACTTTTAAAATTATGTCAGCTTAATATAAAAATGTAGAATGATATTGTCCCACTAACCGTTCTGTTAACTGTTTACCTTCTATAACTTGTTATCATCAAAGTAATCATGAGTAATATTATGGTTTCAATAGTATTCACTTGACTTTAATATCGTTTCAAAGGATATTGGTACATATCTTCGACGTTCTTGAATCAGAATAGTTCCCCTATCATTATCATCTGCAGCCCCAGTGACATATTACAATTCAGGCTGATTTATTTTCCAAATTCTCTTTTATAACTGGTGTAGAACTCCTCCTAGCACTTTCGTATTAGAGAACAGATTTTCATGACACAATTGTCGTTATCACATGATTACGGTTTAGCGGAACGCGTCTTTACGTGCATTGGATTTCTTGTAATTTGATTCGTTTTTTAACCATTTTAATTCAAATGTAATCATATAAACTCTCGATGGATAGGTTTCTCTTTGGCTGTTGGTTATTTCATTATATTCACGAAATCGCTTAGGTCTTCCTTCACAAGTTACTTTGTAGCCGATCCATCATCCAAGATGGCCGCCAGCAGGGGACTTAGTTTAACAAAGGACCCTACGGGAAATACATACAAATGTCTTCTTTTAGAGAACCACAGAATGGAATGAAACCAAACATAGAATGAATGTGTCTTATGAGAAACTGACCAAGTGTTGCTACTCTGTAGGTGGTCCTTCATCCAAGATGGCTGCCAGCGGGGGACTTAGTTTAACATAGGACCCTATGGGTAATGCATACAATAGTCTGCTTATAGAGAACCACAGAGTGGAATGAAACTATCGTAAAGTGGTTTTACTAAAACTGCATATGTAATAAGAAAAACGTCTAACCAGTTATCAAAGGTACCAGGATTATAATTTAGTACGCCAGACGCACGTTTCTTCTACATAAGACTCATCAGTGACGCTCATATCAAAATATTTATAAAAACAAACAAGTATGACGTTGACGAGCATTGAGGATCCAAAATTCCAAAAAGTTGTGCCAAATACTAAACTGAATGAATTTGTATTGATGACTGAAGTACAAGATAACGTCATAATTAAACGACGTTGGATATACAATAAAGCCGCGTTACGTAAACGTTCTCTTCTGTGTGTGATTTCCAACAGAAACAAAACATAGCATGAACGTTCTTATGAGGTGCTTATCATCCAAGATCGACGCCAGCGAGGGACTTAGTTTTAAATAGGATCCTATGGGAAATACATACACATGTCTTCTTTTAGAGAACCACAGAATGGAATGCAATATTAAACCAAATTTGGCCTCTATGATTATTTTAGTATCTGTTATGATTTTTATCTTTTTTATATGGTTTCAAAAACCAAAGTAGAGTCAGGTGAGCGACACAGGCTCTTTCAAGAGAGCCTCTAGTTTTAAAAAGTGCCAATATAACAGAGATTTTAAGGTGAAATGGTACCTACTACCCCTTAAGAATATATGTTAAAAGATTGTTTTGTTCTGTAATTCATGACCAATTTTTACCATTTTTCTATGGTATTTAATTCCTTTCACCATTCTTTATCGTGTCTTTATCTCTGAAAAAAATATCTATAATTCAATCAAAAAATTCTTAATTTTGTCAAAAGTATATTACGATGATGCAACAAAGAGATGTTTTTCTCAACATAATTAGATTCTAGGTAAGCGAAGAGTGCTCAAATATCATGTAAGTGGCGGTTTATTATTTTATTTTATTTCTGTTCTAAATATACTGTTCATTTGGGACTTCTCGATTACAACTACCTTCATGATTATCCTAGTTTGTCTGGAAATCTAAATTCATCATTCGACTATTGTTATAGAGAAAAAGTGTAGCTATTTCAGGCTCCGGCAATGAAGCTTTTGGTGAATCAATTATAAAACACTTTTAAAGAAACAAATGTGTAAAAAAACTGCATGAAAAGTATAACTAAAATGCTTAAAAAAAAACCATTAGAAATATTCATTGCTACAAACTGAAAATTGTCAACGATATTCAATAATAGCAAGTTTTTACAATTATATTATATTTCACTTCATATATTCGAAGAAGAAAATGATAGCATACTCATATTTGCAGCGTATAGAAATTGTGTTTGATTAAACTACTTGGACGAGGACTGGAAAATGTCTCGACATAATAAGGTATGATAATTAATCAGTGGATAATTCGTAACTAGAAGATTGGTAAATACGAATCTTTTTTCTTTTTTTTTTTTTTGATTTCCAGATAACAAATAAATTGTCTAAACATCTCATTACAGGGATGCGTAAAAAACTCAAAAACTCAAAAGCAGATACTCTTCATAACAATATAATACTTCCAAACTATACTGAGTACGTCACATCCAGTTTCATCTTAACAGGACAATAATAGGCCCCTTTCATTTTACAGTAGCAGAATTGTTAAAGTATTAAGAAACTAGTCTTTGTTTTATTTGGAGTTCCTATAGAAAATATTTGATTTTTAATGATAGTTGATCACGACTTTGTTTACTTTAAGAACTTCAAGAAAAGTTTACTTTCTTACATAGACAATGAAACGGGGGAAGAAAAAAACTGTATGTCTTAAATCGAACCAAATGTAAATTATACATATTTTTTTTAAAGTGCCAATATAACAAAGATCAACAGTTAAAATGGTACTTATAACCCCTTAAGCATGTATGTTAAAATATTGTTTTGTTCTGTAATTCATGACAAATGTTTGCCATATTTGTTTGGCATTTAATTCCTTTCCCAATTCACTATTGTGTCTTTATCTATAATTCAAATGAAAAATTCTAAATTTTGTCAAAACCATATTACGATGATGCAACAAGAAGATGCTTTTTCTCAACATAATTGATTCTAAGTAAGCGAAGAGTGCTCAAATACCATGTAAGTGGTGGTTTATTGTTTTATTTTATTTCTGTTATCGATATACTTTTCATTTGGGACTTCTCGATTACAACTTTCTTCATTATTGAACTGGTTTGTCTGGAAATCTAAATTCATCATTCGCCTATTGTTATAGAGATAAAGTGTAGCTATTTTCAGGTTCAGGCAATGAAGTTTTCAATGAATCAATTATAAAACAATTTTAAAGAAACAAATTGATAAAAAGCTGCATGAAAAGTATAACTAAAGCGTTTTAAAAAAAACACATATAAGAATTAATTCATTGCTACAAACTGAAAATTGTCATCGGTATTCCTTACTTCTATAATGTCAAGTATATACAGATATATTCTTTATTTTACATCCTATCAGTAGGAAGAAAATGGTAGCATACTCATATTTGCAGGGTATAGAAGTTATGTTCGAATAATGAACTACTTGGACGAGGACTGGAAAATGTCTCGACATAATAAAATAAGATGATTAATCAGTAGATTATTCGTAGCTTGAGGATTGGTAAATACGAGTCTTTTCTTTTAATTTGGATTTCCAGCCATCAAATAAGTATGTTTAAACATATACTCATTACAGGGATGCGTAAAATAGACAAAAAATCACAAGCAGATACTCTTCATCAAAGTATACTACTAAATAATACTGAGTACGTCACATCCGGTTTCGTGTTTAAATAGGTCAGTAATAGCCACTTGCATTTTACAGTTGCAGAAATTTAAAGCGTAAAAAAACTAGTCTTTTTGTTATTTGAAGTTCACATACAATTATTTGATTTTAAATGATAAGTGGTCATGACTTTGAGTCTCAGAACTTCAAGAGAAGAATGCTTTTTTATATGTACAATGAAACGGGGAAGAATAAAACTGTATTTCTTTAATCGAAACAAATGTAATTATACATATTATTTTAAAATTGCCAGGATAACAGAGATCAAAAGGTGAAATGGTACTTAGTACTCCTTAAGAATATATGTTAAAGGATTGTTTTGTTTTGTAATTCATGATAATTTTGTACCATTTTTCTATGGCATTTAATTCCTTTCACCATTCACTATCGTGTCTTTATCTCTGAAAAATATATATACAATTCAATTGAAAATTTCTTAATTTTGTCAAAACCATATTGCAACAAGAATATGCTTTTCTCAACATAATTACATTCTAAGCAAGCGAAGAGTGCGCAAATACCATGTAAGTGGCGGTTTATTGTGTTATTTTATTTCTGTTCTCTATATACTGTTCATTTGGGACTTCTCGATTACAACTACCGTCATGATTAAACTTGTTTGTCTTGAAATCTAAATTCACCATTTGCCTATTGTTATAGAGATAAAGATTAGCTATTTTCAGACAGGCAATGAAGTTTTCAATGAATCAGTTATAAACACTTTTAAAGAAACAAATTGATAAAAAAAAACTGCATGAACAGTATAACTAAAGAGTTTTAAAAATGACATTAGAATCAATTCATTGCTTCAAACTGAAAATTGTCATTGATAT
The DNA here is from genome assembly GCF_965363235.1 of Mytilus galloprovincialis. NCBI lineage: Eukaryota > Metazoa > Mollusca > Bivalvia > Mytilida > Mytilidae > Mytilus > Mytilus galloprovincialis. The sequence goes on from NC_134850.1 coordinate 48,554,969, forward strand.
ACAATAAAGGAGAGTATTAACAAATAAATTGTAATAACTTCACATTTCTTAGGAAAAAAGGGATATCAAACTCATAATTTGTAGGGTAAAGAAGGTATGTTAGCTTATAATTTAGGAAGAAATGGATAGCATACTCATAATTTGCAGGGTAAAGAAGGTATGTTCGCTCGAAAAATTTGGACGAGGGAATGGGCAAATGTCTCGAAATTACAAGATATGATGATAATGCAATATTTAAATATGTACACATGGAAAAAGTATTGCAACACCAAATTGAAATTCAAATTAAAAAAACACTCTTTATTTTTTTGTGATATAATTTGTTAAAATTGAGCTAGTTAAACACTATTTAAATCTCACCTGAGTTTTATCAATAAATATCGACTCGATAAATTCTTATTTGCTCATGCAGCAACTGTGCTCGTAAACAATAAAACAGATGTTTTTATCCTCATTGTTTTCAACACTTTAAATAATCAAGTTTATAAAGTTATGTGATTGACACCCTGTAATTGGTCATCCACAACTCTTAACTGCAGCAAGATGGCAGATTATCATCATAAGAGAAGCAGGTATATCACTGTGACAATTGCACGTATTGTTGGTCATCACCATTCCACTATAAGTCGTTTTGAGATTAAAAATCAGACACAAACGATGTTAAAGACCTTCCGAGATCAAGGAGACCCCTATCATCTGCTAGGGAAAATCAAGCATAATGAAGGTTGGTCAGAAGGAAACCCATTGCAAACAAATCAATCATAAAAAGAAAGTGGTGGCCATACATAAGCCTTTAAACAAGAACTATTCGAGATCGACTCATTGCTACTGGGTATCGTGCGATTAGACCATTTCGGGGGCCTTTGCTTATGATCAGACACACAGTTGCCCGTATCCAATGTAGCGCAGAGCTCGCAAAAGTTAGGAATTAGCATCGTGGAGGAAAATCCATTGTTCCAATGGATTTATGTTTATCTTTCTTGGCTTGATCATACCCCGGATTTGAACCATATCGAGCATATATGGGACACTATTGGGCGTCAAGTGCGCGAATAGTTATCAAAGTTACCAGGATTATAATTTTATATTTACGCCAGACGCGCGTTTCGTCTACATAAGACTCATCAGTGACGCTCATATCAAAATATTTATAAAGCCAAGCAAGTACAAAGTTGAAGAGCATTGAGGATCCATAATTCCAAAAAGTAATCTATGCCTGGGATAAGAAAATCCTCAGTTTTTCGAAAAATTCAAAGTTTTCTAAACAGGAAATTTATAAAAATGACCACATTATTGATATCCATGTCAACACCGAAGTGTTGGCTTCTGGGCTGGTGATACCCTCGGGGACGAAACGTCCACCAGCAGTGGCATCGACCCAGTGGTGTAAATAGTTATCAAAGGTACCAGGATTATAATTTTATATTTACGCCAGATGCGTTTTCGTCAACGAAAGGACACCCAAGTTCAAACACGTCATGAATTAAACAGTGCCCTTCGTCAGGAATGGTTGCTGCTACCTTTACAACAAATTAGTCGACTTATGGCAGGAATCAGAAGCGTTCAAAGACGGTTATCCGTTTAAATGTAGTCTGCGCACACAGTACTAATTCTTTGGCGTATATCGATAAACCATGATGTGAACAATCATCTTAAGATTGATTTTGAAATGTCTGACATTGTAAAGTTCGCTTACAGTAAAAGTTGTAAAATGCATGTTTTGGTACAAAAACACTTCATTTTGTTATCCAAAATTGTGGTTAGATAAAACTTTTTTTTTCATACATTTTTGTTCGTTTTAATGCCACTATGTTTGAATATTATTTTACAAATATTTTATCCTATTCCATCCAAAATAAGAGGATGATTTTTCAAGTTTTAAAAAATCAAGGTTTTGCAATACTTTTTTTCATGTGTATATATAAAATTATTTGTGTACTTCTTTAACTTTGAAAGAAAGCAAACGTGTTTTAATTTTAAAAAGAAATTGTCGAGCTCATCTTTTAAAATTTCAAAAAGAACGTGTTTCCGTATTGATCTGATAGAGTGAGGCAAAGATAGACATTTTTGTCATAAGAAGATGTGGTTTGATTGTCAATGACACACCATTCCACAAGGGACCAACTGAAGCATGGAGTAACCTATATGTCACGTACGGCCTATTAGAATGAGTAAAACACCTACCGCATAGTATTGCTTGATCAGTGATTGTAGACTTGTATAAAAAGTCAGAGAAAAGCATAATCTTGTGCAATGCCAAACTATTCTTATCGAAATTTGCCTTCTTGTACTATATGTATGTTGGCTTTTTGCAAACAGTGTATTAGTATTATTTATTATTTGTTTTTTAACAGTTATTTTATTTTTTTTTTTGTACTAGTGTCAGTTTTAAAATTATGTCAGCTTATATGAAGATATCACAATAACTGTTCTTTTACCTGTTTACCTTCTAGAAATAAAGACCTTGTTATCATCACTATTATCATGAGCATAGTATTATGGTTTCAATATTATTCACTTCACTTTAACATCGTTTCAAAGGCCATTGGTACATATCTTAGACGTTCTTGAAGTCAGAATACTTCCCCTATCATTATCATCTATAGCCCCAGTGACATATTAAAATTCAGGCTGATTGATTTTCCTATTTCTCTTTTATAACTGGTGTAAAACACCTCCTAGCACTTTAGTATTAGAGAACAGATTTTCATGACAAAATTGTCGTTATCACATGATTACGGTTTAGTGGAACGAGTCTGCACGTGCATTGGATTTCTTGTAATTTGATCATTTTAACTAAATGTAATCATATAAATTCCCGATAGATAGGTTTCCCTTTGGCTGTTGGCTATATTATAATTTTCACAAAATCGCTTAGCTCTTCACAATTTTAGGTTCTTAAGGCTTATTGCCTTATCGCCCTTATGATTCAAATATTTGACATTGAACGTTCCTCATGAAGGTAAATCAAGAAAAGCAGCACAGGTATAAAGTGTCATTTCCACTTTTTTTTGGTAAAATGATTTTTGGTTCAGTAGAAGTTGTGTCCCTTTACCTGTAAAATTATATGTCAAATATTGATAAAAAATAAATGTTTTATGATCTTTTATATTATAACTGTTTCAAATAAACTACCGTTTATGTGTGAATGAATGATAAATGGATGTTTTAATCTATTTTTTTAAGTAAAGATGACGAGTCCCTAGCGTTGGATATTTATACAGTGTGGAGGCTGTACCTATGAAATGCTACACTGCTCAAATGTCAAATCTACTTTTGGAATTAAAAATACGTATTGTGGATTAATTAATACAGTAAAGTTATCAAATGAATTACATTTGTCTCATCCATATTTGCAGTAGACTGAATCTATAGAGAAATTGCGTGGCAATTACTTATTTTTTTCAAAAAAAACAAAGGTTCATATCTGATTTTATGAATATTTTGTCAGGATCAATTAACAACCTTTGTCTTCTTTTTCCAAAAAGGTAAAAAAAAAAGAATGAAACGTCCATTGTGTATCTACACACATCTGTCATATGACCGCACGTGAACATAATGACGAATATTCGATAGAATCTTCGAATGTTACATATTTTATGAGTACATTTTTTAAGAAGATTCTCGCAAGATTGTATGATTGGGTTTTTTTTTTTTGTCATTTAAGGGCCTTTTGATGTAAAATCCCGTTTTTACATTTTCGCGACGATTTATATTCGCGTTTATTTTTCAACTCGCGAAAGACGCGAAAATTAGTTGGTTTGCAGTATTACCTTTATTGTTAAGTCTATTATATTCATTTGAAGTGGCAAAGTAGTTGTACAGGCGTCGCATTATTGTGTTATTGTGCTATTGTGACCTGTTGGTATTCTTGCTTTTTTTATTATTTTTTGTCTGCTTTGTCTTTATGCTGGTTTTTTACTTGTTTATTTGTTTAGTGATTAAGATTATAACTCAACGACGGCTGTACCACTTTTTTTACTTTTCACCTATTATGTCTGTTTACTTTGTTCACACATCGTTATCTATATGATAGAATTGTATGCGACTGTCATACAAGTTAGAGGTTTAGCTAACTATAACACCATGATTAACTCATCATTTTCTACAAAAGAAATGCCTGTATTCCATCCGTTTAATATGTTAACGTTTTAGCTTTGGATCTTGCCATTTGAATAGGAACTTTCAGTTTTGAAATTTGCTCGGAGTCTGGTATTTTTATGCCTCATTTATAGGTATTATGTTTTCTGGTTTGTGTGTCCGTTCGTTCGTTCGTCCGTCCGTTCGTTCGTCCGTCCGTCCGTCCGTAGTCCCTCTTCAGGTTAAAGTTTTTGGTCAAGGTAGTTTTTGATGAAGTTTAAGTCCAGTCAACTTGAAATCTGCTTACCCTTCCGGAGCACCTGACATAACCCCTAGTTTTTGATGGGGTTCGTGTTGCTTATTCTTTAGTTTTCTATGTTGTGTCATGTGTACTATTGTTTGTCTGTTTGTCTTTTTGAGTTTGACTGTTCCTTTGGTATCTTTCGTACCTCTTTTAGTACACATGTTCCCTGAGATATGATCTTTCTTATTTTGTTCCCTGAGATATGATCTTTCTTATTTTAATGCCAAATTAGAGATTTTGTCCCATTTTCATGGTCCACTGAAGATATAATGTGATAGTGCGGATGGGGCATCCGTGTACTATGGACACATTCTTGTTTTCCAATTTGTTTTCAAGTTTTCTTTTTTCAGTTAGCTAATTTTGGAAAATTCCGTAATTCCGTAATTTCGAACTCTTTACAAAATAAACTAATCATAGATACCAGGACTAAATTTAATATATACGCCAGACGCGCGTTTCATCTACAAAAGACTCATCAGTGACGCTCGAATCCAAAAAAGTTTTAAAAAAGTCAAATAACTGTATTAATCTACTGAAACGAAAGTTAAGACTTCTATTTTCTAAAATGTAAATGACATATTTTGCGAGTTTATCATTCTAATATAGAAAATTAACAATCAAAACACTCTCATTGGATTGGGAAAATGTTCAAAAGCCAGAAAATAGAAACCCACCTTTTCTTTGATCCTTTAGTTACTTATATATACGCTTATAACAATATCAAATACAAACAATGATTAATTTCCGTGCTATTTTTATTCATGGGAACACCTTTAATATGAAATTATAAACATAACATCGCGTTTATATTACAAAATATGTTTACGATTTTATCAGCTGTTACCATGCTTGCATCAGGTTATTCAGATCAGTTAATCCAATGGTCAATGCGTTTATAGGGTAAAGAATATAAACCCAGCTTGACGAAAAGTTACTGAACATGGTTGATTGATTGATTGGCGGCTGTTTAACGCCCAACGGCAAAACTTCATATGCATGACGATGACATGTTAACGAGATATGACTATAACCCTGCTTTGTGGTAGCTATGAAGACATATCACTCTAAAGTATATGCCTGCAAATCTTCATATTCTCAAAAAACCAAACATATATATCAAAAGAAAACTCTGTGGTATTTCCTGGGTGTAATTATCTAGCGGTGTAAAAGCGGAGAAACAAAGAGTTATACATCATTACTTATATACATCATTTTAGGTGTATAAAATCTGTTTCACAGGCTTTCGAACCCTTTGTTTCCAAATTTAGAGAATGTCGAGCCATAGTGAAAATGATTTAGAATGCCAACCTCTTTGTTTCATTGTTTCGACAACACTGAATTATAACAAAAATCCCAGTAAGACTCATACTGACACCGAGACGACTAATCTTGCTCTGTTCTTCCCATACCCCAGGCAGACACACTGAGATGAACGGTTCTTTACACTTTCTGAAAATTTCATTGGAGTTTTTTTTTTTGTTGTTGTTTTACTTTTTGTTTCTAAAGAAAGAGTAGAAAAAGGACCGACCCAAGCCAAATACAATCGTTTAAAAAATAACAAAAGTATAAACACTCAGATCTTTTTTATGATGATAGCCTCGTTTTGTGGTGTTTGCTCTCTCCGTTTGATGTGTATTAGTGTTGGTGTAATGACTAGCAATCGTATATATATGTAACACTCAGAAACGTGTCCTTCCCCCAAACGTGTCCACATCGACGTCACTGAACTGTAAAAACATGTCTAGTTGTCAATGGGCGCCAAAGCGTGTTATTTGTATAAACGCTCAAACGTGTCCATTTAAGAGATAACTGTATTGTATTTGAAGCTTTAAGGACGTCCATCGGTAGTTTTACTGTCGTAAATTTAGTTTACCTGGCGACGCGTAGCGGAGACAGGTAAACGGGTATTTGCGACAGTAAAACTACCCATGGACGTCCTAAAAGCTTCAAATACAATACAGTTATCTCTATTCAAATGCAAAACAAGTTCATAATTAAATTTCAATCATTATTTCAGTGTAAAATCTTCATTAAAGAAAATTCCGCGAAAATATGTTATCTTCTTTGGTCCCTACACTAGGTGACGTCATAGGTATGCTTCCGGCGTCAAACATAAACACCGGGCGTTTTCTGGCTTCTGTGCCGCTTCAGAATGTAATAAAATTTGATAAAAAGAGGATTTTTTGGTGCAACATGTGAGTTTTAGGGCTTATTATTGTAGAAATTACACATGTCAATACATTCAGCAATTCAAAATGTCGGCTACCTTAGTTACAGGCAAGGAGATAGAGAATTTTACGCTAACTGTCATCCAATCAGAACCATTAATACAAACTAATTGCATTAGAATTTTTAATAAACCCCCAATCGTGTCCAATCCCCCAAACGTGTCCATACCAAGCTTTTTATTTTACTCGAACTATCATTCGTGTTCATATTATAAAAACGTAGGTTATGTGTGTGGTTTTTTTTATTATTATCATTGTATACTCATTTTACGATCTTTTACTATTTCATTAAAAGATCAAAATAAATTACTTAAATTCTTTTTCGATGCGCATTAAAATTGTTTGTAGCATTTCACTCTTTATAATGTGCCATACGTTGTATTTTGGAAGGCAACATTTTTTTTATTTGAAACGGCCTCTATATTACATAACAGACATTGAAGTAGTTTCTTACTGAAGTCATAAACAAATCGGTCTTTACTCGCATTTATTTTTCTTTAGATTAAAATCCAAACTAGTGGTCATCCCAAATAACCGTAAAAATTAATGACCAATTTTAAATTCCTGGTTTGATAACTTAACCTATCTACAGTATATATCGTTAATATGATATCGTTCAAATAACGAATGGAAAATTTGGCACTGGACGTTATTTCTCTTGTTCGTGTGTCTTTAGTGACGCTCGTAACCTAAAATTTATTAAAAATTAGAACTGAAAGCCCACCGTGCAATATTCTGATTAATATAAAAGGCATCATCGGAGTTTATTAGTATAAAATAATTTACATAGTAAACGATTTATTCAACTGTACTAGAATTATTTGTATGTTCGCTTTAAATGAGCATGATATACTTGCAACTGGACAATAAGCAAATTAAGTCAAAAGTTAATGCATATGTACATATTAAATTTTCAGTAATGATAATCATTGAAAACCGTCATTTAACAAATTAATGCTAATAAATTACCACTTCATCAACTGTGTCCCCCATCATAGAACTGCCGTGACCGTTATTGATGTCGCGTTTAGGACATGTATTAGCGCCAGACGTTCTGGCGTTTAAAAGTGGACACGTTTGGGCGAATAACAATAGTATCGGGCACATTTGGGGGTTCTGAAATCGGACACGTTTGGGGAATATTGAATATTATGGACACGTTTGGGGAGAATAGACACGTTTGGGGGAATCGGACACGTTTGGGGGGAAGGACACGTTTGGGAGTGTTACACATATATTCTATATATTCTGTAATAAGTGACACAAGTTTTAACTTATTTACTACAAAAGGCATACATGTATTGAAGTATTGATATAAAACTTAGCATACTGCTAGCTGAGATTTGGTGGCCATACAACATCAAGTTTAAAGTTTACAAATGCTATTATTATTTGGGACCTTTAGCGACAGCATTAAGATTAATTAGGAACTTTTGGGTGGAAATAAAAAAATATGAAATCGTGTTAATTAACACATTAATGCTATCTGTTAGATAGCGATATTGTCTGTTTCACAATGTTACAAATTGATTCTTTAATCAATATGAAAAGTTGGTCTTGAGATGGTTTCCTTGGGGCATTTTTATATGTTCCGGAACAAAGCGGAAATCTTAAATCACGTGACAGTACCCATAAAACACTTCCTATTGAATTATATGGACACGTGCTAAAATTTGATTATCATGCTCAATGACAGATTTTATTCGATCCTATTCAAATAATATCCGCAGCTCAATTGATAATGTTATTAAGCGAAGGAATGAATATTTGGTCTGGTTTTATCATTATGTTTAACGAGTTTCATTTACAGATCCATAACCTATAACGCGTTTACAGCGCTAGGAACAACTGGGATACAATAGCGTGTTCCCCCATAAAAAGTTGGCAATTGCCCATTTTACCTAGCATTCGAACGTATGAACAGTTATGTACATTAAGGCATTTTCATAAAACGTCTGAGCATCAATATTTTACATCCATTACATACCCAGAACATGGTAGATTTAATGATTTGTGAAATGAAAAGACCCCTCAGAAAAAAGTTGAATTTCTAAAGTTAAGGGCATACGATACAGAAAAGATCTATCATTAATTGTTCCTTAAAATTTTGACACAAAGTCAATTTTGATATGAAGTTTGGAAACACTTAAAGAAAATTATTCTTTCTTGACTTACTTTTTGAGGTATTTCAGTTTGAAATTTGCATTGTTCATGAAAACGCAAAATTGTATTTTTCTATACCTTTCCGAAAAAAAAAGCACAAATTTCACACGGAAAAAGATATCTTTTAGTAAGTTTAAAATGGTATTGGTTAAAGCGAATTTGAAATAACCCTCTTTTTTTTAATGGTTGGGATCGTATTCCTCTTTTCTAGCATTATATTCTTATTGCAACATTGTCGTTCAGTTATTCCCGTTTTACATCAAAACTCTGAAGGAACTACTGTCATGTACGAATTTAGTGATGATAGGATAGTACTGACTGTTCTTTTGCCTAAAATGTTATGGTTATTTCTGCATTATCTTAAACACATTGTAGAAATTAAATGATTTGGAATGGGTTTGTGTTGTTCAGTGTTTATGTTTTCTATGTTGGGTTTTGTTTATTATTGTCGGTTTGTCTTTTTTTCTTTTTAAGCCAAGACGTTGTCATTTTATTTACACTTATGAGTTTAAATGTCCCTCGGGTATCTTTCGATAAAGAAAGCTACAGCACAATTCTGCCCAATAGCACACATGTGTTACGCCATAATGCTATAAATCGAAACCGCAAATGAAAGTAGTTTACTTTTTTGAGAAATTGCATGCAGTTATGAATAATGTGTCGATTTTCCTATAACTGTTGGAGGGGTTGGATCAAGTCTGCTAGAAAACTTTATAAACTGTTTTCAATGTCATCATGATTGGAATACTTCTTCTTTGTACATAAACGGCAAGAATATACTATTTCAAGATAAAAGTGTAGATACTCGATCAAGTAGAATAATTGATTTTGAGAAAATATTGATACCCTAGCTATTAAACATGAAGTAGTTGTAAAATCGGGATTGACAAGACAGGTACGAGATAATCCATTTAATATTTATGGTGTTTTGTCTCCTGAGAAAAAATATCTGATTTAATACTGTAGTAAAAGTTCTTGTCAATGCATCTGAGGGAATTATTTGTAATGCTACCAATAAACTAATCATAGATACCAGGACTAAATTTGTGAACGTCCGCCAGACTCGCGTTTCGTCTGCAACAGATTCATCAGTGAAGCTCTTATAAAAAAAATAAAAAGGGCCAATTAAATTTCGAAGTTGAAGAGATTGAGGACTCAGCATTCCGAAATGTTTTGTCAAATACACACCACATGACATATTTCTCCAGTAGAATATCCTTATTATTTCGAAAAATTGACGACCCAAAATTCAAAAAGTTTTAGCCGAATATAGCTTAATGAATCTGTTCTTGGCATGAATTTTATAGATATGACAACATCGATCTTCATTGATATTCAGTGCCAATCTGTCTAAAAATCAGACAATGGTAAACATTTGACAAACAAAAACCCAATGAAGGTGACATTAATGTATGTTCAAATTGAATATTCGTGCACGAATATAACATTCGTTTCCTTTTCCTGTTCTGGTAATTCATGATATAATTTGGTTCAAAGGCAGTAGAAATTAACGATTAAGGGGTGCTAACTCTGAAATTTGCTATTATTCTAATCAAAAGTTGTCAAGAGATTTCTCGAATTATCAGACACGTAAAAAAAAATACCTTCCATTTCTAACTTAGGATAAAGTTAACGTTAAAATAGGATGGTTTGGTTGATGGGTTTTTTCGGCGTAGATTTGATTTTATTCTACATTGCCTCATTCTTACAAAGACTGACACTTCGTAGAGGACTACTGGATTGATGATACCCTCGAATACAGGCATCATACTGCAAGGGGGTGCATATGGCTTTGTTTGTTCTAGTTATACATATCGGAGACTTTTAGGTAGTGAATGTTAATGTTAATGTTTGTCACACTGACAAGAAAAGATACAATACTGATGCATAAACACTCGTCATGAAAAGAAGTTATTCATACGAAAGGATACCTACCAATTTTTGAAGGTGTTAATGCAACACCTAGATGAATTTACAAATCTAATGGAAATTTGGAAATAAAATTGTTGAGATACGTTTAATAGGATTTCATGACTGAACACCAATCAAAGAACCCACAAGTGATGATCCACAGGCAAATTGTGGTAAATGAAATATAAAATTAAAGTTATAAATGTATCAGACAAAAATCATGCACTCCATGCGTGGTCCGCTCTGATTGTCTTAATCTCGGATTACTGGACACTTAACGAAAAGACCATAAAAGATGCGTATCCAATCCCGAGGATTGGTGATAACTTGGATGCTTTTTATGGATCTCAGTGGTTCTTATCACAGGACTTCGATGTCTCTAATTATGAAAAAAATGAAACCAAGTTCCATAGAAACGACTGTCTTTTCAACCCAAAGCGCCGGACGTTATCAGTATAGTCCAATGACATTGGGACTATGTAAAAATGTGGAATTAAAGTTCCTGAAAATAATCGAAGCCTCAGATACCGCACTTCAGTAGCATATACAGTGTTATGTCTTGACAATATATTTAATTTAATATGACATCATTTGATGACAATCTTAAGAACGTTGTGTAGATAACTTTATTATTGTCATCGTATTAATTCAGTAACCTTTGGAAATGAAGTGCAAAAGGTGGTATAGAAATGGCATTGCTTGTTTGTTTTTGAAAGTGTTTGCTGTGTTTTAATAAAACCGTACCTGGAATCTCAACGGCAAGAGTCAGTATATTAGTGAGCGCGAGAGTGTAAATTTAGTGTTTTAAAACCTAGTACAGAAGATCAGATGTTTCAGTATTTACAAATGTGAATGACAGTATATGAATGCATGTGCATATTGTTAAACACGTTTTATGTTATAAAATAATGATAACATTGAAACTTACATAATAGATTTTACATAGTTTCGTTAACAATTATGTCATAGTCACCAGCCAACCTTATAAAATGAATCCGCTACATATACTCTTCGGATTCAAAAAAGTACCTGAATTTAGTTTTATAAGAATGAAACTGAATCTTTAATGAAATGCATTGGAAAGTATTTTAAAATCCCAAAATTTAATATAGTATGAGCTGCCTTAAAGTCCATGATTTAATATTGGAAATGGCAAATTGCGTTCCTTTTTATATATATATATAAGTTCGCAAATGGTGAATTGTGTACCTTTACCGGCAATTTTTTTTTCGTTTATTGGGCCCCACGTGTGAGTAACTGGCATAAGCTATTCGAATTTTTTGGTTTCTGATAAAGTGAATTTAGAAATGTGCATCAAAGTAAGGCTTTGGAAGATTTATAGCTGTAATACCACCTTTGTTTTTCAAAAATTAGCCTTTGGAAAATTTGCGCTTTTCAGAAACTTGCAGAATGTATCTTAGTTTCAAGTTAAGAAATACAAGGCATGAGTAAAGTTTTATCCTGTCCAGTATTAGAAAAACTGTTACATAACATTCCATTGCATATAAGATAAGATATAAAATATTTCATTGCACTACTGATTTCGACGGTAGAAATTGTTTTATGTAAAAACTATGCAAAAATTTAATAGTGCTCACTGCCATATAAATAACAAGGAAAAATAAAAGACAACAAAATTCAATTAGACTTGCTACGTATCTGTAAAGACAAGCAAGGTATAAAAGGAAAATGTTAACCAAAAGCATGCTCCATTTTCATTGAACATTCATCGAGTCTTAATATTTAATATGAAACTTAAAACTTTCGTACATTGAAAGTTTAACTTTTTGCCTATATTTCAAACACATAAAAATAGTATCGCACGCACTGCTTTTTTAAACTTGAAACACATTATAACATTTTAAGATAGTTTAGTGTAATGCCACTCGGATAATTATCTTCAAAAGTATCACAAGAGTGGGTAGCAGTAACTAATAAAAAGTCATATTTACGTGCAACGATGTAACTTACGAGCATAAATTTCATTCCCATAGACATTTGTTATGCACTAAAATGTAGGCCTGGCTATCGAGTTTCTGCTTCTTGTCTAGTAAGTCTGATTATGTAATTAGGCGGATATTCTAACGTATGATAAGATGTCCGAAATGGGAAAATACGACAATGATCAATCATTTAAAAGAACATATATCAATTATAAAAGGTACAGTTGCAATTTGAAACATATGTTGGAACTTTAATTTACTCTTTTTTATTATTAGCATATCTTAATGACAAATGTTTTATTAATATTTAAACGTAAAGAGGTTAAGGTCGTTACTAATAAAATGAATTGTTGTCTCATTTTTTTTTCCTATATCGAAAGAATATTGGTTGTGTCTATTTTAAAGAAAAACAGCTGATTTTAGAAAACATGTTTCATCAATATACGGTACGTTAAAATCCACAGATAATGAGGACAATACTTGTGGAGGTTCAAATGGATATAGGAGGTGTGGAGCCTGATAGATTGTATATGTACTTGCATGTCTATTGTCAATACTGAATGGTGACCTTTACATGTCATTGGGTTTCTAAGTCATTGACAAATACTCCACATACACATTTATAATTCCTTACTCCAATGATAATTATGAAGAAATTAACAGGGGTGGGATCTCAAAATATTCGGCAGTCCAACTCCGACATATATTTGACTTATTTAGTTTTCACGTGTTCTTGGTGAATGTAACCCCAACACATGTCCAGCTGGTTGTTTCCACCAAAAAAGTTATCCTTTCAATCCTATTTTAATTTTGGACATTATTCCTATAATTAAAAGGATGTAGTTGATTGTTTTTCGTCACTTCTGTTGCTGATTTCTACATTGTACCTGTTGAGTACTCACTGTACATACGTAGATTGAGATGAACATGACACCCCTGCAAATGTACAAAGAAACATGTAAATAAAGACGTTTATGTGAAATTCGAATGATATCGAGCTTAAATGAAATGTAAGGATAGATATATATATAAAAGCAACAGTAGTATTACGCCGATCGAAATTCACAAATTGATTGAGAGAAAACAAATCTGGATTAAAACCGAGGAAACACAACTATAAGAGGAAAACAAAGGAACAACAGAAACACTGAAGTACAACAAAAACAAACATCAACATATACAGGAACTATAAGATAACAACTGTAATCTTCCTGACTTGAAACAGGACATTTTAGGAAAACAAATGATGGATTAAACCTGGTTTTCATTGCTAGCCAAACCTCCTGCAATGTTAAAAAATATCGCTAAAATGAAAACATAACTACGTGACAGGATTACAGCACACTGTCGAATGTGCATCACTTAAATGCTGAAACCAATACAAATACAACAAAATGCAACAAAATAAAACAAACATTATCGTTCCTACTGACACCTCAACTCTAATTGAAAGTTCAAATTTCGATTGAATTAGTGAAGGTTGTTACCAATGATCATCAATCAATCAAAATATAAAAAAGTTGATATTTTTGATTTTGATAATACAAAAAGATGAAAACATGTTTTTTATTATTTAAAATTCAGAGAAAGACAACAGACTATCGACACAACTATCTCCAAAGCATAGAAAGAACATATAATAACACAGCAAGGGGATATCAAGGATCCATAAAGGGGGTCGTAATTCCACAAAAGCGTAATAGATATTGCCGAGACAAGCGAGCCGAACAAAAAGTTGGTCAATATTATGCTTAAAAATTATAGAGTGAGAAAAATGAGTTTAATAGGTTTTTTTGCCTAACGTTCTTCTTTGTCCTATTCTGAATCCATCACTGCACACGTAGCATCGGAGAAACTAAATATATATAACGGTAGGCTGATAGTATTACGAATCCAAACGATATATGAATCTTAAAAAAAGTACCTAAGTCATAAAGTCATAATGTAATTAAGTACATGTATCGTATACCTCAACTAATTATTTTATGTATTCGCCCATTGATACCACAAAAGTATCAACCAAGGACCATTTTATTATGTCTCCAGGTTTTTATTTTTTGCAAAGTATTAACTTTTGTGTAAAATAATGGTTTTTGTCATCCAAAATTCAATATATATTGTTCTAATTAACCATTAAAATTCCTCCGTCTATCTGTCGAAAATTTACGACTATACAAATCAGGCCTACATTCTAATACAACATTGGTCAATGGAACAATATTGTGTTTTGAAACAATGAAAAACGAAATCATTATTACAAATGGTTTATCTTCCTACCCATCAGAACTTTAAAGTATATCAGATAACAACGTACTCCTTCTACAGTATTTTATCTTTTTGTTTTGATCTGTCAAATAATTCTAACTTAAACTGCTTTGTTTCTTATCTCTTACCTATGTCATTCAGGTAGGTAGATCGAGTTTCTGCTAATTCAATTACCTGTGTTAGTAATTGATTATAGACAAAGAATACTAACACTAACTACCCTTCCCATTCAATTGAATTTGTGTAGATTTTCGTGAGTGTGTGTTACAAAACAATATTTTTTCAATTACCAACAACCTGTTTGACACGACATTTTCACAGACATGTTTTTTGAATGTATATAAATCAATTAACTTCTTACACCTGACTAACTCAGTCAAAAATATATTTGGTCAGGTGAAACATTGTGGTTTGATGACACACACGAAGAAGTACCAAGAGACCACTTATAATCAGAACTCAGAAATCTACATCTTAAGGTCATATGAGTGGTTTTTGTTTATAAAACGTCCAACAAACGCCCTTATTTGGGTTAACAGATATTTTTACAGGCATTATACCATACAAAATCTTGTAACTGCTATAAGAAATTGGACCTGTGTTTCCTTTCGCTACATAAAACATTCATTTCCACACGAAAGAATAATAATTAAATCATTGATTCAATTACATTTAAACCTTTTCATAGAGAAATCTATTATTTTGACTACCTGGCAATTCAATACAATATGTTTATATAAGGACAAACTAATATTTGAAATTTCATACGAAAGCAATTTTCAGGGTAGAAAGAAAACAATCTGTGGTTATAATATAATACGCCAATTATAACTGGTATCACGTGACATCAGATTGGCAGTTTTGGTGAGATATTTGTCATATACATGTGTCACAAAAGTCAGCGAAAAAATGTTAATCTAGATAAAATTATTTGATTTCTAGATAGGAAGGTACACTCCGTTTTAAAGAACTATGTTTGACCTTAAACGACTTAATTGATTTTAAACAGGTGAAAGAAGATCGACATGCAACTAAAGGAATACCTGATATTTCAAATAAAACGCAATAAGTACTAGAATCACCTATCTAAATCAACTTAGATTACTTTAAACTTGAAGAACATAAAAACGCTTGATAAAGTTAGTAAATATGACTCTTAGTTATTATTTAGCGAAGAATGAAATACGCGAAAGCAAAAAGTACTTAAAACAAGCGACGACATAACATTTGAAAATGGACAAATCGTCCAGAATTTAGATAAATTATGAATTAAGTCTACATAAAGTCTGACAGGGCCAAGTAATCAATCGACGAACACAGTCTTAAGAGTCAAATTTCTAATTTATAAAGGTACGATTTTCTGAACATCAATTTATCTCGATGATTTGATTTCTAAATAGAATCTGTTTAAGTTTGATAAAATTCTATTGTGATAATTTGCAAAACAGTACAATATTTTTAAAACAATATCATTACTATGTAGGAACTTGGTTTGTGAGATGTTATAAGTTTGTCTCGCATTGTGGAATTCATGTATATTCTTAAAGTGAGCACATTGGAAACATATATATGATTTGCAATGGTTTTTAGTGGTGTTAGGGCTGTAATAATTGACAAAATCATATAAGGTATATAATGTGTATCCTTGTTTCTTCTTGATATAATTTCTGCCGTAAAAAAAATACATTTTTAAATACATATATTATGAAAGCTATGAAATTATCAATTTGTAAAATGTACTTAATTGTATCCTACCATTAACAAGACATCCAGCCTGAGTTTTTCGATGAATTAAGGGAAATATAGAAGTCAATAATCTGGTTGTTTTGAACATGCAATTCTTAAAGTTTAGTGTTGTTTCAAGACAAATATGAACCTCATAATAATCGACAGGAGAAAATGCCACCACTCATATCACACACACACACTAACATGTCATGTTCTTATTCACTGCTACTATAGTTAACAGCAGATATGTAGGTCTGTTAACACAATTTGAAATCGGAATATGGGGAAAAAGTGTAACGCAAAATACAAACCACCCACATTTTTGTATTAGATGCACTCTTAAAATAACATTATTTTAATTCATGTCGTATAAGGAAAAGAAACAAACGGGATGATACAAACGAGAACCAATCAATAGAAAGTTCAAGCTATGTAGTGAAGAAGAGATTTTCTTATAATAATAGAATTTATTTGTGCATTTTGTTGTTGAAAAGATAGGACAATAATGTGGGATATGATAACATAACAATCCTATGAAATACAAGGGAAGAATATATACAAGGAACTGAGCTTGCGTTATTGTTCTTCAGCTCACGTAAGAAACCGGTTAAACCTGTTCGAAAAATCCGAGACAAAAATATATGATGAATAATAATGATTTTGAATGGATCCTTATACTTTGAATAGTGCACTTTGTTTTCAATTGAGACTACTTCGCATAGTCAATGGTATGCACAAATTTATCCTGTAGAAAACAATGATTATTTGTTTTACTGTCTATTTTCCTGCAAGAATTGCTATCATGACGCGCTTAGATGATGCAGACAACCTTTGCGCAAAGCTTCGAAAATTAATGGATCGCGTGAAAATACTATGCCGATTAACAACAGCAACACTGACCGTCAGGCTATTAAAACGCATATCGAATGTATTCAACAAAATACCAAATTTAAGATTTCTTTTTCATTAAAGAAAATTCTAACGAAACCTTTAATGAATGTTTTCATTTTAGCTGATAATAAATAAAGGAATTACTGAATTACAATAAAGGGAGATAATTGAATTAATTCCGCAAATATATATGTAGGGCTAATTTCCTGAGTGATTATATATAAGGATGAGATCATACGGTGAAATATGAATTATAATGTATCGCTCTTTAGGAAAATATTATAGTAAAAAAATCTTAGATTTTCTCAATTTACAGTAAATAGACTTGAGTATTGAATCAGAATGAAACATTATCTTGTTTCAGTACATTGCAAGTTGAAATCGTGCAGCTCAGGTCCTCTGAAGTTCCGACTGGGCTTGACCAGACGTATATATTAGATAAAAATACATAGTTAGCATGTTGATACCAAGATGAATAGACGGAAATATGCATTTAATTGAGAAATGATCGATTTAATCACAAATGTATATGTAGGTAATTGAATTATTGCGTCATCAGATCTGAAAATAATCATTCCTTTTCAATTACGCTTTATATAACATGCGGACAGTGTCAATTTCTGTAAAACCATGTGCCCTTTTACGACTCTATGAGAAATGTTATTTCTCTAAAACCATGTGCCCTTTTACGACATTGAGAAATGTTATCAGCTGGTCTGCAGACATGATCCTATTGATATGCTTAAAATACGGAATAAAAGCAGGTTCCATCAATTGTTCTCAATACGTGTAAAACCATTTTTTATTATGATTACTCAAAGAAAAGGGTGTTTAAAACGTTACATCACGACAAATACAACGCTGATAAATGAAGCTTATTATTATTCCACTCTCGTAATTAGTAGTCAATGGTGATGTAAAATGTTCATATCTCCCTTGTATCGCTTTAACAATGTAGATTTCATTAATTCCACAACGTATTGTCTTGTCTAAGATACAAGAATTTAAACATAAAACTAACTAAGATGTGAAGGTAATTGTATTACTTCCCATAAATATGTCTCTGAAACCTAACAAAAAACGACAGAAATGGTCGTTGGTGATTACATCATCGCGGATGTATACAATCTAAAGGTGTAATTAACCACTGGTTGATAATTAAAGAAAGATGACTATGTCGTGTCTTAGCTAAGGCTTTGTATTGTTTGCTTTAAAGTTTAATGGAAAACTGTAGACAAATATTTCAGGAGTCTTGGTGGAATAGTGCAATCTTATAGAACTGTTTAATAAGTTTACATAGCAATTGTAGACATTGTAGGTAAACTATGGTGATGCGGTTAAATTATGAACGGCTAAAAATAATCTTAATTATCTTACCTCCTATACATTTCATGAAATATAATTGGTTAAAAGCGTCCGCGTGGAGACCGTGTATATTTCATATTAGGTTAGTAGGGAGGCGGGGCTTATTTCATACACGGTTAGTAATGGTGTTACGTCCCTAAATATATTCCATATTAGGTAAGAAGGGAGGCTGGGCTTATTTCATACACGGTTAGTAGTGGTGTTACGTCCCTTTATAAAAACACAAAACGGTACTGAGAAATCTTAAAGGTTTCAACAGACGAAGAAATTGATGATTCAGATGGAAATAAACTCATAAAACACATTTAAACCTAACAAGTTGATATTGTTGGCATCTGTTTTTGTAGGATCAATGGAAGTAGTTTCTTAATGCTAACAGTATTGAAGATGTGCTTATTTTGATAGGTCACTAGACTAAATTTCACACGTTAAGATAGTCGGTAAGATAAATTCGACCCCATATATACCGTATTAGGTCACTAGCACACTATACAACTAATAATATCAGCAGTAAGCCTTGGAATATCTTTAAATCCGGCGAACCTTCTTGGGAAGCACTTCTATTTGAGGTAGACGTAACATGCCATAAAAGGGCATTCTAAACAATCGTATGCAAGCAAAAGCCTTTTCTACTTGTACAAATGTTTAAGGGATTACGCATTGATGTCATAGCTAAGGTTGTATTCTTTTACATTTATTTACATCTTTTTGAGGGTTTGCCATAATTTGATCGTAAAATGATTAAGGGGCAGGTCTATCGTTGGTAAACTTATGGTTACATATTAAAGATTACCTTGTGTAGAACATATGTTGTTTTTGGTGCTTTTGCATTCCTATCTTGATAAATTTGTCGTCAGAAATGTTGTAGAAATACTCTAAGTTCAACAATAGATGAATTGCAGTGAGTTTTTACATGACATTTAGGTCTCAGGTGTATGTGTATCAAAGTGAACCTGAAATCAAGGATACCTCAGTGTCATATGGTCAGCTACATAATGGAATTTGGTATTCTTTAGACAACTTTTCTTAAACCAACAAACGAACAAAGAAACAAATAAACCAAACAATTTCCAATGCAAATGTCACGAATTAGTGCTATGTTTTGAAATCCAAATTGAGAGTAGGAATGACATGCCTTCTCTATCATAAATTTTGGCACTGCACACGAGGAAGGGAATGTAAGGTACTGAAGGATGAAATTGGAAACCTACTCTAATCTTGACGACAACTATTCGTTACTTTCTTTCAACTGAAGTAGAAATACTGCTTGTACTTAACCAGTTGAGAATATGATTTCTAAAATTTGATTCAGATGCCCGCGATTTCGTGGGAGTCTTATAAAGATATCATTTGAACAAACATATGTTGATGATCATTTCGTATAAACCATACCAATTAAAATAATGCATCTCCATTTGTGGAAGTGGCACTTTTAAATTATAGATCTATGTGATAACCGAGAGTAAGACTTGTTGATCTTTATTTTAAGATCTGTAAAACATCTTAAAAAGCAAGCAAAATTGGTGTTATTGTGTGAAATTCAATTCTCCATTCTAAAAGACAACCCTAAAAGAATATTGAGATTAATTCGCTGCAGACATCAATCTAACAAATTATACTGGTATTATAGTAGAAAACGGAGACCTAAGGACGGCCTTTCAAGTCTGATTAACACATAATTGCATCGTATATCAACAGCAATACCCATTCGTTTTCGTCAACTGTTGAATACAATTAAATTGAAAACCGGAAAATACAAAACAAAAGGTATCCATGATTGTATAATTCCCTAATAATTACCCCTGGGTCTACATAGGCTCGCTGACAAATTGTAGAAAATGAAGACATATTGGATTAGAATTAAGTTGCGATATATCCTTTTGCTGACAAACTGAACCGTAAGTCTTTGTAAATCTGATCTGGTTCGTATCAAGGAAGTTCTGATGAAGGATGCGATGACAACCAAATAAGGAATAATTCTTCTGATAATTGGAAATCATTAATAATTTAATTTGAAACTGGATTGTAGAAATGTCATACAGAAATTTGTACTTTAACACTATCAAATACTCTTATTTGAAATAAAAGTGTTTTACTTCTCCAAAAAAGATGGTTTAATGAACAGTCGCGTTTTAAAGAAAGAAAAATATGGATTTTAAGATAACTATAGCTTTAACCATGCAGGTTTAGTAATTTGCTTATAGATTGAAAAGAGGGATGATCAATCCCAAGTTGAAATTGTTGTACTCATGATCATGAATGTGGTCAAATCCAATAGTTAATGAAGACTACCGGAATTCAAATGTTGACGAATCTTAAAAGATATAAAATAATTGACAATAATTTTACATCATATCATAGCAATATATAGAAAATGCAGTTGAAGACAATTGTTTCTCTATATTTCAAATAATTCGCACGTTCTGTAAAACTAAAGACCTTTTTAACATTCATAACAGAAATGAAGTTGCTATAGAAGAAACACGACCCATTATCATTATGTTATTATATGCTATAGTATTAATAACGATATAATATTGCCATTGTTTGCATTATTTTCCTGCTTTTGCAATTTTCGTTTTAAAGCACGATTCATTCATTTTACCAATTTGGTAAGAAAGAAATTGTGCAAAATTATTTCATTGTCGTTAAAAGATCGCTTAGCTGATAGCATTCTATAATCCATATTGTAAGCAAAAACATGCGGTGTAAACCGTAACATCATAGTACAATCTTAACAAAGCGTTCCTCAGGCGAAACACTGATAGTGACACACTGCTCTGCGGAAGTTCGTATGTCACCGGACAATCACAAGAGATCACACGAGATGTTATCACATGCCCACTAGAACTTTCATTTCCATCGTCTTAATTGAAGTATTAATAATTTGTTATTGTCAATAAGATGTATGATGTGTTTAGAAGTTTAATATAAAAGGAAGAAAAACAGTTTAAAAATGGGATCGATATGAAGAAAGTTTAGTAATAAAAAATGGATACCAAAATAGTCATGTATTTCCGGTCCGTACGTTGTCGAGTGCATGTACATGTTGTGAGAGGCCTTTTTGCAATACTTGACCAAATAATTCCTCTTGATTGATATTACCGGAATTACCGCTAGAAATACTCTATCTTAACTTAATTTTTGAGATGTGTTCCACGTCTTTGTGAATCAAACCAATATATGAAGTTAAAAAAAACAGTATTAGCGAATTACAAATAGAAAGACAAATAAAGAAAAAAATCGTTGGCTCTATATATCTGGCTGTAGAAGAGGCAAAATGGTCATGCAGATGTAGTTTTCTCTTCACTTTGAATATAGTATACCTTTCCCCGGGTGTTTATGGTGGGGTAAAATTTGTGATGTAGAATATTGCAACGACAACGGATCTTGAATGCAATTGAATTTAGGTGCGCATTTACGACTGAAACAGTCACTTATTTTTAAATTCTTGCAAACGTTTTATCAATCTTTAAACGGAAGACTAAACTTTCTAGTAGAAATTATCTAAATGCGATCATATATCTCCCTGCTGCAAATTTTTCCAAGAAAACATTTAGTTTTCTGATATTGCTTCACGTTGAGTTTAAATGTGTCTATATGTAAGTCCAGGACAAACAATGGCAGTGGATCACATTAAATATTATAGAATTCTCTGTGTGACATGTTATATTTAATGGTCAAACAACATGAACAATAATTAGCAAAACGAATTAAAAAATATAATATCACGGAGTCATCTTGCAACTCGTATTCTCAATGTTTGATTTCCATAACCTGATAGAACATTCCTTGTACATTCAGCCCAACAAAGGTTTCTTGCAAATGTAATATAAATTGGATATTCGTAATAATCGGAGTTCCAATGATCAAAATGTCATTTTGTCTTTGAACATTACGAGAGATCTGACGATATTAAAGAGATTTGTAATGTGAAAACCTTGTAATTTTTAAATTATTTGGATATCGTTTAATTGTTAAATGAATTGAAAATTTATGAAATTACTGCATTCATGTGTGTATGCACATAGTTGCATATTGGTATTTTGCTTTGAAGATTTGCTCCCTGTGGCTTTTTGTGTTTGCTCGTTACAATTGTGTGATGAAATTGAATTATGTCAGCTACAGAATCACTTTTAATATCAGTCTATTATACATTTGTAAAATAAATTACTTTACTAACACTCTTAAAACAAATTATGATTAAAATATTATTAGGAATATGGTATATTTTTTAGTGATTTTTTTAAAAACTTTATTCGTTTCTTGATACATGTATTATTCTTTTTGGCGACTTTTTGTTCAAGGTTATTGTTGTTTTTTTCTGAAATTGTTTAACATCTCACAGTGGTATACTACTGTCATCTAAAGTTATCATCGAGTCAACCCTTATTTTATCGATTTTGTTTTTACGTTGTGTCATAGATCAAATTTATTCGTTCAGTGTATGTTAACTTGTATTAATATGTCCTTTGATTGAGTTAAGCCATTTCAATTGATATTTTATAGTGTGTCGTTATATGATGTGATGTTACACTATTGTTTTAGATAAGGGTGAAGGTTGGTACATATTAAAAGGTTTAAACCCGCTGCATTTGTTTACACTTGTCCTAAGTCAGGAATCTGATGTTCAGTAGTTGTCGTTTGTTGATGTGGTTCATAAGTTTCTCGTTTTTATTTTATAGTTAAGACCATTAGTAATTCCGTAAAAATGGTTTTACACTAGTTATTTTTGGGGCCCTTTGTAGGTTGCTGTTCGATGTGAGCCAAGGCTCCGTGTTGAAGACCGTACTTTGACCTATAATGTTGTTGTTTTTACAAATTGTGATTTTGATGGAGAGTTGTCTCATTGACACTCATACAACATCTTCTTAGATCTACATGGTGTATGTTACAATCTAGTAAAAACCGAACCTCGTACTATACTCCGTCATTTTGATGTCGCACGGTTTTAAATTTTAACCATATTGACAATTTTGAATTCTTATTAATCTTACAGCTGAAATTCTTCAAATCATCAAATTAAGCGTTTCCTCTTATCTTCTGATTATCGAGAGAAAAAAACAGGAAAAAAGTCGAAACATTTAGATAGATTAAATCGTTTTATTGCGAGATTGGTTTCCTCGTTATCATAATGCGTGATGTAAACTTTTTACAGAATACAGCTTCCTCTAAAACCTGATATTATGAATATGTGCAATATCTATCCATATGTGTCGTATCATTTCTTTATGATAGGTGGACCTGACGTTAATCAGCACGTGAACGTGTAAGATAACCCGGATGTGCAACATGCTCAGTAATCATCTTGTTAATCGAGGCAAGATAACGTGCTTCCACACAAAAGTGTGATAACGATGATACAATATATACAGTGACGCCAATTTAAGTCAGTTAGGGTCAAATCACCAGCGAGAGTAAACGTTTTGCCGTTGCATGTCTGCGGTTGAATTTTGAACAACTTTAAAAGGCGGCAATGCAAATAAAAAATATAAGTTGCACAACTAGTATATAATTCGGATCAGATCAGTATTCATTAATTAAATCCTAACTTATATATTATAATTTGCATCCGCGTTCGATAATATCTTATGTAAAAAATAAAGCGATATATTAAAGTAAATCGAATACACCAAAGACAATTTAGAAATAGTCAAAGAATATTGCATAAAAACAGACGAAAAGACAAACAATGCTGAAAACAATATAAAAAAACTTTCCAAAACATCGCATGTAAAGTCATGTGTTGCGGAGGGGATAAACTGCTGTTCCAGCTAAAGGCAACAGAAGTGTTTTTCTTAAAAATTAAAGTGTTTTTTTTCAGTTAGTCTTTTACACAATTGAAGTATCAGTGGTCATATTTGCAGCCACCGTATTGCATCCATCAATCCAAGTCTAATTAGTCCGAATTATAATACAAAAAAAAAAAAAAAACCCAATAATTGGCTATGTAAAACCCATGTTCGGTCATCAAACGAATGACGTTATAGATTCACAAAGGTGCTGGGCTAAAAAAGCAACATAACGACAAGAAAAAGATATCTATAGTCTTCGATGACAAGCCAGGTTTATATCTATGTAGTGCTCTTAATCGGACGTTTCTAGCATAAACAAAAACATTTTGTTTTAGAAGCTATAAAACAGACCTACTATCAAAATGAACAAAATAAAAGGAAAGCCCGACAACAACTGCGAACAAATCTTGGAATTATTTAACAATTTGACTGCTTGCCACTGGCTTCAGTGGAATGACAACATGTTTTAAAGAAAAACGCACAACTTAAGAGATGCATTCATGGGTACATAATGTTTGTACTATTTATCAGAAGAATTAGAAAAAAACAATTTACACATGCAAATGTGTCAACATTCTCACGAAATGACGAGATCTCAATTAAGACGAGATGACAAACATGGCGGACAACGATGTTTCTCTAATTGGATATGCAGAAGCATCATAAGATGACTTGTGTATTGGGTAATACAAGGTGACAGGTATATCACTTTGCAGAATGCAGTAATTCATTTCATGATCGACGCATTGGATTATGTTAGACGTGAAAACATTCCTTGCCAGCAAAAAAGTATTTCATTATCGAACTGATGATAAGGGCTGTCCTTCAAACTATTTGAAAAATGATAACATGGATCAAATTTCCTCTACAAGCAGCTAATAACATGACAGGCAATGCAAAGTAAGGGATTCGAAGTCATGCATGACTGATTTGATGGAAATAAACATGTTTTTGTTTAGCAAACGAAATGATGGAATAAAATATACAATACGATGCTAAAATATAATCGTTGTTTAAAAGAGCACTAGGTACGAGATAGATAAAAAAAATTTAAGTATGATTTTGTTTTGTTCAATCATTAATGAAAGTGAAAGAGTGAAATGCTAATTCGTGTTTAGCCACTAGTATGTGTTTTTCCTTCAAATAAGGCTAAGAGACTTTGATAATGAATTATTCACTTGCAAGTGAAAAATTCGACCTCATGCAGTGAATCTGTCTTTATGTGATCTTTAATTTAACCCCTTAGCTAGATATAGATAACGCATGCATTTTGCGTGTTCGGTTATTTAGGGGAAATAATGTCAACATTGAAAGTGACACAATCTGATTCAATCCACTTAAATCATTCGTATACAGGTAAAAATCAATGATTAAGATATATTCTAAATCTATAATATGAAACTAAACAGACAGACCATGAAAATTAAATTGCACAAGTCCACTTTCTATTTATATCTATATTTATGTTTATATCGCTTATGTGACCATCGGAGGTCAACTCGATAGTTAATAAGATGGCGTCAAGAATAAAGTACACACAAAACGAAGATAAATGTTATCAAGCTCTTGCCCCGTATATTGTTTATTTTAGAATTTTATAATTTGGATAAATGTTTTACATGGTTATGAATCAAATATGAGAATTTAAGTCAAACCGGTGAACAAGAATTTGACATCTTGTCCCCTTTCAAAACGTTTAGTAGATCTTCTTCTTTTTCTCTTAGAGTCTGTTACCTTGGTTTCCCAGATAGGCAAAAGTATGTATATTAGTAACAACAAAAATATGTATTAGTAACAAAAATGCCAACAAATTTGCCAAACAACGAAGCACCGCAACGTACCTTAATGAAACAAGATTAACAAGAAATCATAAAGAATTTTAAACAACAACGCACCACTTACTTAATTGAGATATAATAGGTCAATACCAAAAGGTATTTGTGTTTCAACAAAATGAGTTACTACATGTACACCCTAAGCTGACTATGAAATGTTGTCTGCTCAGTCTTTGGTTGGGTTGTTGTCTCTTTGACACATTCTCCATTTCCATTCTCAATTTTATAATGCTCTAATATACATTCCCGTGATTTTGTATCTATTTGGCAAAAACGTTATACGTGGTGTTACCATAATTTATATAACCATAATATATAATTTTCTTAATCAGGATTGACCTATCGAATAAAGCAAATAAAAGTCACTTGCAAAGTTATTTAAGTGATATTTATTCAATTGACAAGAGTCACAAGACCCTCGAAAGGTACTGTAGCAAGAACGTGATAAAAATACATGTGTTTACATGATAGAATATTGTTCATCATTGTGCCAATTGCTGTAGGATGATTTGAGAATAAAAAGGCATTATGGGAAAGACCTTTCACTAGAAAAAAGACAATGATAAACGAAGGAAATCGTTGAAACCAAACATAAATGTTGAAAGGGTCGTATAACGTGTTAGTCTGATGAACGTTTTAATTGCTTATTTCCATATGGAACTAAATTGACGACAGCGCGTGCCATGTCATAATCACGTGGTTACGGCGGGTTGTCATGATGTAATGGATATATGCATCGGACTGATGATTTTATGCCTTTCCAAATCCCGTTTCACTCATCGGAACAAAAAATTTACGGTTATTTAAATGATCCTGCAATTTCATATCAGTGAGTCAACACGTTTTGGAATATTAGAACCAATCAAGACACTGTTTTCATTAGCTAGATGGTGGAAAGTATCATGATTTAATGCCAAAACTGTCGTACATATTTAACACAAATTTCCATCAATATGAACCCCATGCCTTCTATATCCATAAATTCTACATCCAATGCATTAGGTTTTGATAGTGAAAAATACTCATATTTTCTCACTACAATAATCAAAGTTTGTATTTCTGAATTGAGTTAATCAAGAAAAAAAGCTTTCTCAATTTGTACCAAACGACATGCAATATATCTCTTTAGATACATTATTAAAGCTTCTAACAAAAACCAATGAAAGATGCTCAGATAAGTAGGGATTTCTGTTATTAGTAATATTGTCTGACTTATCACAAAGATGGAAGAAGACCACTGTAAACAGTAAATAATTAAATAAATATGATTCTATCGGGTCTGAACGGGGTGTCTATACAGTTCTATTATTCCCTATTCCTTTTTTTATATACTATATCCTTTTGAACTCGATCTGTTCTTCATATTTCAGCACCTGTTAATCTCATTTTTTTTTTTATTATAAGGTTCAATTTTCTCTATATTCTTTATTATTTGGCTCATTATTCTCCCAGTTGTTAACCCAATCATAACTTCATAAGTATGGAAGAGATATAAATAAAAGAAAATGCTTATCAAATAGAATCAACAAGAATTAAAAAGTTCTTAATCTTTTGTATTCAATCTTTTAGAGATTGGCTCCATTTAAAGTTACTGCAATCATTTTTGGCAAAAGTAAAATGTCTTTAATGAAAAGCAGAACAGCAATCATCATATACTTGTTCAGTAACATTTTTCAACAGGCTTATAATTATCATTATGAATATGCAGATAGGCTTTGGTAAAGAATATAAGTAAGTCGTGTAAATAAGACCAACATATTATGTGTATGCTGGTCATGAATAAAAGCAACAGTAGAATACCGGTGTTCAAAAGTCATAAATAGATTGAGAGAAAAATAATCCGGGTTACAAACAAAAAACAAGAGAAACGCATCAACTATAAGATGAAAACAAGTAAACAGGAACACTGAAGCGCAACAAAATCAAACGCAAACATTCATAGAAACAAACTATCTGATAACAACTGCCATTTTGCTGACCTGGTACTTAACATTTTGAACCTGGTTTAATGGCTAGCCAAACCTCCCGCTTATAAGACAGATCTGTTGAGTTGTTTATTTATAATATACGCTATTGTTCTGACTTTTTGTTGATGACCTGTGGTAAAAATAATGCATTACAAATTAACGCCTTTAATGAATTACCTTCAGCGGGAATTCTTTCTCCTAAAATATTTGAAATCCAAAAATATGCAAATACATAGAAACGTTCGGAGCAAATTGAGCCTTCAAAGAATAGTATTTTGGGTGTTATATCAAAGTATGTGGATTTTTTTTTCTGAGACAAGTGCCTGTTTATTTTAGATTAAAGCATTCTCGATGAGGGTAGTTCAAGATAATCTATTATAGACATTTGTCTTATGGTATTTATGTCGTTTCTTTCTATCCCATCTATTATTTATATACATTCTGCCTGACATGCATTTACAAAATAGTAGCAGACGTGTAAAATAATATTATTCGATTATCACAACATTATATCCTTAGGCAGCAACCATTTGATTTTCTGGGGGGGGGGGGGGGGGGCTATGGTTTTTTTTTCTGGACAAATTTTTTTTTTCGCCTGCGGCGAAAAACAATCTATTTTTTTCGCGACAAGTCGAAAGCAATTTTTTTATTTCAATTTTAGCATTACATATAGTGGCAGCTAAGGGTGAAACAAACAATTTTTTTTCTCAGAATCAAAAACAAATTATTTTTTTTTTCCAAAAACTGGAAACAAACTTTTTTTCCAAAAAAAACCATAGCCCCCCACCCCCCCCAGAATATCAAATGGTTGCTGCCTTATACGAACCTGTATATCTTCCGATATTTGTCATTTCCCACCTATAGGTCACATGGTTTCACGAAGCAGACGACAAACGTCAAGGAAACACGTTTTTTTTGACAGACCGTTCTTGTCGCCTGTCAAGCTAAAGCAGACGTCCACCCAAAAACAATGCAAAACAAATTGAATTCTCAGTCAATTCTATTGATTTGGTTTAGACTATGACAGGTTGAATGAGGTTAATCCTATATTGAAATTATACTGTCATTTATACCATCTTGTACTTTTTTTTATTTAATTTGCCTTGGTGTTATATATTTTACATTCATCAAATTTACTGTTATACATCTACAGTCGTAAGAAAAATAATCTCAAATTACCATGCAAGAATGCAGAAGATAGAATACCTATCATTTTTGACACAGGGCAAGAACATGCAAAGCTTTATTTTCCTTTAAATAATATTTCTTACACAAAAACTAGCATTTAATATGTAACCATGCATGATAATTTTTGTTGTTTTAATATGCTGCAACAAAGTACATGGGTGGTCATGTACAAAATGCAGTTGGCACTGACTTTCGGTGTAAAAAAGAGAAAACTGATATTGACAGGGCAGGTGTTGGGTAGTAATCGAATCCTCCTTATTTCTCTGGCATTCCTGACATTCGTATTGTTGGATTTGATGTATTGTTGCGATATTTATCATCGTTCGTTGTGCTGAAATCATTTTTGACTGGCATTACACTTTATGAGGAAAAACAAAAGATCATGCCGATATCCTAACTGCCGTTTGCTTGAAAAGTCAAGAAGTGCAAAGGAGGAATAAAACCAGGTTCATCAGATCAGTTTTAAGCACAACCCGATTACTTACAAAAGATTAACAAAAGACACAAAGTATACTCGTGTTCACTGGACTCCTTTCAAAAACCCACTATGAATAATGTATAAATATATCCAAAAAAAATATATGAATATAAAAAAGAAGATGTGGTACGATTGCCAATGAGACAACTCTCCACAAGAGACAAAAATGACACAGAAATTAACAACTGTAGGTCACCGTACGGCCTTCAACAATGAGCAAAGCCCCTTAAAACACTGTTTAATCCACCATTTTCTACATATGAAAATGCCTGCATGTACCAAGTCATATGACAGTTGTTATCCATTCGTTTAATGTGTTTGAGCTTTTGATTTTGCCATTTGATTAGGGACTTTCCGTTTTGAATTTTCCTTGGAGTTTGGTATTTGTATTTATTTTACTTTTTTTTCCTAGACTAACATATGGAATATGCATGCTTGACCTATAGGGTTGTCTCGTGCCATTCCAAGAATAAAAAAGAAATTATTCCCTAATTGTATTTCAGCACTTATTATGTAAATAATGGAAGCGTCTAATTGAATCTATTGGTAAAATCTAATTTAAAAAGAAAAGATCCGAGGCAATAATATTACACCGAGATAAGATTTAATCCACAATAAACCACTTGGAAGAATGAATGTCCTTTTGTCTCAAAATAAGGATTAGCCATTGGAACAAATAAGTAAGACATAAAAAAACAAATTCTTGTTATTGACATTTTGAAAATGATGAGTTTTCCCCTTTTCTGATCTGCTTAGACGAAAATTTGCCAGTGCGTTTCACGGTTGTGTCTGATTATTGACCAGGACTGATAAACCTTCTTCTTCCTATATGTTACTGCCTTTTAAATATATATCCTGTTCGATCAGTTTATGGAAAATCGCAGCAATATGTCACACGAGACTTTAGTGGCACAAATGGTTTGATCCAGACTGATAACAGACTGTCTTCACAATGTAATAAGGATTTCAAATCTGGCCCATCATTACTTGTAATGTGTTTGTTTTAAATTTAATTTGTAATTTTGACAAAAAATATGATTCATCTGTCTCTTTGACGCTGTACCTAAATAAAAAATCAGCGTTTATTTCACTATATGTTTTTTTTATGTAGACTGCATGCGTTCTGATGTCCATGCAGTTTACTTTAAGTAAAAGACATATATACATTGAGAGCGTAAGAAACGAAGACAATGATATAGTGTATGTGGTCAACGCTTTATATCCATTGTGCAAATTTTCAACTGCATTCACATTCGATCGTTACCCATAGGACTAACATGTAAAAGTCACAAAATTGCTAAGTTTTGGTATGCGCTTCCGCGGTTTTAAGTTTCGTGCTGCAGTGTAAATATTTTTAAGCAATTACTTGTATAGATGTGTAAATAACTTTAAAATAAAGGGATATCATTTATATGCTAGCAATGTTTGATTATTGGATAAAATCACTCCGGTTTCCGTAAAGCAGCTTTCATGTGTCCTGAAATTAGCCTGCTTTTCATGGTTAATGTTTGTTTGTACTAAATGATAAAAGTATGAAATCACAAGCGTTTCATAAAATAATAACAAATGATTAATACCTGAATACATGTTTCATATATACCTATTAACTCGTTGTATGGTATCAAATGGTACCAATTCATCTAGAAACTAGTTGAATAAGCCTGAGGAAATTTAGGAAATTTTGTTAATTTAAAAATAATATTGTTACAAAATAATATATGGTTGTTTGAA
The DNA here is from genome assembly GCF_965363235.1 of Mytilus galloprovincialis. Lineage (NCBI taxonomy): Eukaryota > Metazoa > Mollusca > Bivalvia > Mytilida > Mytilidae > Mytilus > Mytilus galloprovincialis. The sequence goes on from NC_134850.1 coordinate 48,586,841, forward strand.
GATCAATTATGATTTCATCTAATATGTTCTCCGCCTGATTGTCCGGAGCTGACGATGAATTTCACCCAGGGGTTCACAGATATATATGTATAGGTATATTGTCAAAATGATACTTCCATGTTGAGTTAGAGAGAAAGAGAGAAATTGGAATTATGTCATTGATTTTTTTCCATTGATCATCAAAATCCCCTTTGTTTTCTTATGAGGAATATATAAATGCCCTGTTACGTCTATGTTTAAGAATTATGACGTTATATATAGTCGATTTCCTTGTATGTAGCATGTTATAGTATAAGTTATGCAACAAGTTGACACAAAAGACCTTCTTTTGTCATTTCTTATACTCTTAAAAACAAATGCTGCTTATTGGTATATTTCGGGCCTTTTATATAGCTGACTATGCGGTATGGGCTTTGCTAATTGTTGACGGCCGTACAGTGACCTATATAATTGTTGATTTCTGGGTCATTTGGTCTCTTGTAGAGATTTATCTCAATGGCAATCATACCACATCTTCTTTTTTATATGTTAAGACACCAATTGTGGGTCTTTCAGAACAGGACAGTCAGTCATGTAGATAGATTCAGTACTCAGTTTTAAAGCATTATAAAGCGATTAGAAAACATGTCTAAGGCTATCACAATATATCAGTTCACTGTATTAAGATATATATGAGGATCCTTTGTCGTGAGAAAATGAGCCATTATTTCATTGTATGCATGGTTCATTTAGAGTTTATATAAATAGTGGGTTCAGGATGATAAAGTTTTGTCAATAAATATGTTTTATTTTCTTTGGGTTTAAGATTACCTACATAGGAGTCTGATGTTTTTATTTTATTCTTTACGGCATAAAGGTTTTTGCAATACACCATATCGCTAATCCTGGCTGACCCGGCCGCTTGAACTTTTGACGCACACAACAATCACTTTTCCATTGTGGCGTCAGATATTTTGCTTTATAACGTCAAAATTTAACGGGAACCTGTGTGATTACCAGTAATGGCGGACAAATAGCGATAAGGTGTATTGTATTATCATACTGTGGATTCATTTATTTTCGTGGGTACATGATCGTGGATATCTAATTTCGTATTTTATCGAATTCTTCATACAAGCCAATAAAAAATTTGTCATTCGTTGAACATGATTCTAATTTTGCGGTTCAAATGTAGCCACGAAATCCACGAAAATTGGTTTCAAACGAATAATAATTAATCAACAGTACTATATCACAAGAGAATCGAATATTACATCACGTGTGTAGATACTTTTTATGACACAAACACAATGAAAAGACAAATCATCTCTGTTATTTTACCATTGCCTGTTTAAATAATTAAAAACATTATCCATCAAATCAGTAACAGCATCAAACCGTCAAAAAGGCATGAATTAACGACTTAATCCGGACATTAATCATACTTTCTCGGACCAATAATCAGTACTTTTCATCGGCTACTTTCGCCACTTTCTTTCTCCCATAAAGAACTTCTTCCGTGATATGTATTTTCCAATAAAACCTGAAGTAAAATGGGCATGATTAATTAGCCCAAATGTTACTAATCATGTGTTTGGCTGCAGAGCATGCAGACACACCATGTCAAATCCGACATTTATATTGGTATGCCGTTCCGCCTGTCCATTTAATTAATGTAAATGATGTGGTCAGAAGATTTGGCTCTTTTATTTCTATCAGATTCCAAGATATAACGGCAGAAGTCAGAGTCATTCACGTTTGTAATTTATTATCAGCATTGAAGTGATTATACGTGTTAACGGTCAGAGTACCTTGTACTTCTGTTATGTTTCTTACACTTTATAGATAGTAATGGTCAGAGTTCTACATGTTGGTCATCAATCACCAGGAAAAAGTTTAAAGTTGCTTATTTATTGCCATACTTTCTTAAAATAGATATTGTGTAACTTGAAATATGTCAGCATATAAGTAAGTGTACTTTGCCACCAAAATAGTCATCATAAGCTTTAAATTAAATGTCAATTACTTTCCATTTTAGGTACTTGGTCAATATACAGCTGAATCAGAGAATGTACAATGATACATGGGCCAAATTGAAATCATTACAGAGCAATGGAATTTTCTTAAATGATGTTATTGGTCTAATAAATTTATTTTTGATATATCATTTAGCATTGTTATTATGAAACCTGTGTGAAATTGGATAATTTCAAGGAAATTAAAAACTATCCATAAAAATCACATTTTCCCAACTATATATATCTTTCTTTTTACGAAAAGGATACGTATCTGTTACCTAGATTCGACCATTTTTTTAATGAAGCAAAATATGTTGTACGATTGATGAAAATAAAGCTTTACAAATTTTTTGGACACGAAGAACTCACCAACCTAAACATTTGAAAGCGTTGGGAGTTTAATAACCAAAAGGGACCTAGAAAATCTAAGGTCAAAAAATGTAAGGTCAACTTAACTTGAGAGAGTTAGACATTTTGTTTCTTGATAATTTCATAATTTAGCAACTAAAAGTATATAAGGAAAAAGGAAACTAATTTTAAATCCAATTATCAATTTACAATTGTATCATTTTCAAATTTAATTTAGATTTGCATGTAAAAGTGCATTTAACCGTATTAAAACATCACAAAAGCCACATTTAGTTCTAGCCGAAATGTCAACCAAGAATTGGTACCAAATGTAACTTATACAGAAGGTTTTTCATGCAACAAGTTTCTGTTACATATTTCTGGCAGGAATATGATTCATAAGATTAATCGAATACATGCAACAATCTTTTTTATATTCATTAGAAATCGAGCACTTGCAAAAACATTTCTTGTTTTCATAAGAAAGCTCGCTTAATCAAATATTGGGCTTTTTAATCTGCAAGATAAAAGAAAAATAACCTTTTATTAAATGATATACTATCTTTCATGACATTCCATTTACGGAGATTGCACTTGTAGGATAAAACTAATAACCAAACAGTTTAAAAAATGACCAAAAATGACAGGTCCGTCATTAAGAAAAGCATTTGTCCAGACATATTCTACATTACGCCATCGACTTTGGAACAGTATTAAAGATTTGTGATCGTGCTGGCTTTATACACTGAAAATCTAAATTAGTCAATTTGACTAATTTAATTAGTCATTTTGACTGTCCTCTAGATGACAATGCACTTTAATCATTTTGACTATGCTCTTAGTCGTTTGACTAGATGGTTAGTCACATTTGACTGAGTAGGGTGGTCATTATGACTATGTTAGGAAGTCAAAATGACTATATGTCATACTCGTTATGACGAATTGGATTGTTCAATTGACTATGCACATTTGTCAGTTTGACAATTGAATGCAGTCCATATGACTGATTGAAATAGTCGGAAGTGACCATGTTGGTTAGTCAACATGATTACTGTGAATAGTCACGACTGTTAGACTGTTATTTTTATTTGTGTTGTGTTTTTTGTTCTACCTTTTAATTTGTGTGCGTTTCATTCCGTTTCGTTTTGTTATGGTTCATTTCTTCTGTTATTCTACTTTTTGTTGTTTCTCTTCCATAGGATTGACAAATACATCTGGAATATAATATCATTAAAAATACCACAGAAGCAATACTAACAATGACAATAGTATAGGACCACAAAGTGCTCAATGTTGTAACTATTACTCATGCAGTGACATATATTAAAGTCTAAAAATCAAATAAAGAAAATAAATTTATTATAAACTCATTGTTAATTTGAAGTGTTTATTTCAGATATTTTGTCGGTATCAACTCTGCATGTGTCAGTGGGGTATTCTCTATGGTAAAAAATCTCTCAGCTGTGCTCATACAAATAGCAATGTCTTCATTTGCTGAAAAATATAATTATATCATTTTAGAAGCTAAAATATAACAATAACCAAGTATATCAGTCATGTTAAAAGTTTAAAGAAAAAACTAATTTTAAAATCTTTGATCTAGTGATTTAATCACTCATCTTATACCATAAATTTGTAATGTAAGCACCGGGATCTTGACAGCCACCCATCCTATATCACAACATTGTAACATTGTAATGTACGCACCAGGATCTTGACAGCCACCTATCTTATACCAGAACATTTTAATGTAAGCACCAGAATCTTGACAGCCACCCATCTTATACCACAACATTGTAATGTAAGCACCGGGATCTTGCCAGCCACCCATCTTATACCACAACATTGTAATGTAAGCACCGGGATCTTGCCAGCCACCCATCATATACCACAACATTGTGATATAAGCACCGGGATCTTGACAGCCACCCATCTTATAACACAACATTGTAATATAAGCACCAGGATCTTGACAGCCACCCATCTTATAACACACCATTGTAATGTAAGCACCAGGATCTTGACAGCCACCCATCCTATATCACAGCATTGTAGTGTAAGCACCAGGATCTTGACAGCCACCCTGAGTTTTTAATTCATTGTCGTGAATATCGATTACAGTGTTTATTTTTAACAGTTTTTGCTCAGGTGAAAAAAGATATCGCTATATACTCTTTTCAATCGACAATACGTTGTATGTGTATCAAAATTGATATCCCGTATACATATCCCCCCTTTTTTATTGTCGTTACGTCAACATGTACCGATATAACTTTCATTTAAACACTTCTTTTTCTTAAATTCAATTTTTGTAAGTTAGAATTAAAACAAATATACATCATACTTACTTTAAACAATTGGTTTATTTGACAAAATAACAGTTTCCATGCCTTCTGGTTTGTTTACATCTTCACAATCTATGGAACAAAGGGAACGCGAAAGAGTGCGCGTGAAAACCGATACTCTACACCACGTGGTGCTGTGACCACTAACATAGTCAACTGACCATGCAGGTAGTCATAATGACTTGATGGGTAGTCATATATGCTTTTGACTACCTTTCGGCTGATATTTGACTAACTGAATAGTCATCGTGACTAATTTAGATTTTCAGTGTAATGTTTCCTCACAGAAGTTAAATCAGGCTGTCAAATAAAGACATGAAATATTTGTGACAAGACCAAAGACCAAATCGGTATGATATGGATTCTGGAGAGAGATCGCGCTTGATCATTGTTTTATTGGACGAAATTCTCTCAGTTTAATTTTCTCCGAACCATTTACCATTATAAATCATTTTTATATAATTTCATATCGAGGAAATGGCCATCGCAGACCATTTTACCCATCACTTTTACAAATTATTGTCTGGTAAATGGATCTGCGTTATTGCAAAAACTTTGACTTATGTCGTTATGGAGTTGACTTTTTACGACTACCAGAAAATTGCAAAACTCGTAAACTGTCATGCGATATTTCTAACAAGTGAAATTAACTTACAAATGTATATTTATCATTGGGTTGGTCGTTATTCTGATTTCCATCCGTGCTTTCAAGAAAAACGGAATAATTCATGACATGATTTGTCCCTAATGTTTCTTTAGCATGCTCAGAAAAAAACAGAAAAAGTTTTAAATATCTTTCGGAGTAAAGTGCATAAGATATAAGACGACCAGTGAAATATACAGCGGACGAACCAAACGAGAAGAAGAACCAGCAACACATTTCGAGTATAATGAGGGATATATTTTCCGGTGAAAGCTTTCAAACAAAAATTATATATATATATATATATATATATATATATATTAAAGTTATGAACAAAATGTCAGAGTAGAGCTTTATTTAACGTCGGTTTATTTGAAACAATAAAGTATAGATATTGTGCATACGGTCTTCAATAATAAATCAAAGGGAATCTTTCCGAGTCTAAAATGAATTGTTATCTGATTCAACACCATCAAAACAACAGAAAGATCTTGAGTTAAAAATGTTCTCCAAATTTATAAAAATGGACAAAAACGCATAAATATCATGAACAGTAATCATGCATGCCTTGACGACATTTCTAAAGACGGACAGACGATGCACATCACTGAAAGAATATATTGCAAATCGCAAAACGAACAATAGAAAATCCAAGAAAGCATAAGTATAACAGAATAACAGAGAACAAGCTATATATATATACGGCAAAGTACTCCTAGTCTGTTAAAACTAATTCATACATTGTTGTGGTATCAGTTGTTGTATTTCTAAAAAGATTTTATACAGCAAATCACATAAAAAGTATCAGAGAAACACAACCCATTTCTTGTGCTGGTCGTACAAATACCATTTAAAAAATACACATAAAATTCATGTGGCCATCTCCAACTATTGCATAGTCGAGGTAATGAAATGGTAACACAAAAAACTACGCAGCAAAAATTGGAACTCTTTAACAGAAAACTCTAGGCAATCTTAAGTGGGTGGCGCCTTTTACGTTTACTGTAAGTCTTTGAAATCAAAACACTCAATGTTATAGACATATTAATTGAAGTGATGTCTTCATAGTTCCTTAGGTCTGTGTAATGTCGTTCTGATATCGCAATAATGTCATTTTTTAGCATAGGATCAATACATAGTAGATATACTAGAGTAAATTGATGATCATGGTTTAATGACAGGCTTTTTAGATAGACTAGACCTTGTCAATTATAAAATGAAATCGAAATCAATAGATAATGAACAGTTAACATGAAATCTATTAAGGTTTAAATTAAAATTCTATCCAAATGCACGCTTAGAAAGATTTCAAGCCCCTTAAGTCAGAAACTACTTTAGAGTTGAAAACCGTGATGGTAACGTGATTGACTGCTCTGTCACCAGTAACAAGAGTTCATGCAATTAAAATGATTTAGGTCAGGTTTCTTGTTGTTGCTTTTTTTTTTAAGTCGGTAGAAAATCTGTCTGTATACAGACAGTAGTTAAAAAACATGCAATGATTTTTCAAATAGTTAAAACGACACAGTTTCTTCTTGTAGAATAACCTTAACGACTCCCGAAGTTTTAAAAGCTTCAACAAGAAGTCATACATGTATACATATATCATTTGAATATGTGCAATGCAATGAGCAAATTAAAAAAAATAAAATTAAACAATGACTGAGGCTTTTAATGTTTGTTTCTTTTGACTTAGCTATACATATATAGTCTTTTCGGATTTGATGTCTTTGTAAATGGTAATTTGTAAACCATATTGTCATAGCATAATTTGAAATAACTTTTGTTTAAATGATATATAAGATGCTATAACTGAACTTTTGTCTTTTTCTCGTTTAACCGCTAAATAAATTTTCAAATTTAGTTGTGTTTTTTTGAGGTTTTCTCTTTGGCTGTGTGCTCCCACTTCTTTATAAGGATTAAGACCGGATTCGTTAAGCCTGTATATCGATAGATTCGAAAAGATTCCACCTTATAGCTTTATACTGCCAATCAATCACACGTTAAATAGATTGTCCCGGAAAATCTTGTATCAATAAGGTATTCCGATAAAATATCAAAAATGATATCATTTTACAATTAATCATAAAATAGTTTGTTTATATTAGATGAACAAAGTCTCGATCAAGGGAATGTGATATCGCTTTTAATCCTGATCAAAGATGAAATCGTATTCAATTATCGGAATTTTCTTTTAAAGAAACTATTTTCAAACTGTTTAATGGCAACCATTTGACCAGACGGCACATTTGTTTTCGCTGAAAACTGTTGACTTTCCGGTAACTGTCCATTATTTGTTGTTAAATTACACTTTTCGTATGTCTGACTTGACAGAAAACGAGACAACGTCGAATAAAAACCCAGATAAATATTTTCAATAAATCGTGTCAAAATACCAACTTTTGTATTGAATTTCGCCTGATTGATTTTATAGCATGTCTAGTTGTACTTTATAGTAGAAGTGTTAATGTGGTTGAAATAACAGTTAAATAATAAAACACAAACACCATATACTTGTTTTTAAAATGGATTTAATCTACAACCTTTAGAACTATGCCTCGTTCTATACGATTCAATAGTTTCTATTCAACAGCTGTATATATAGGTTATAAAGGATACACAATATAAAAATAAGAAGATGTGGTATATGGTGGCCAATGAGATAACTCTCCACAAGTTCATTTTAGCCGTTATTCGTATATATGTCTGTATGTACGTATACTTTTATTACCATATTGACCAAGAAAATCAACCTAAAATGTTGGAGTATTTCTGAGTGTTCCTTTATCTCAAAAGGCACACGTCAAAGAGAAACTGACAATGCCATGACAGAAAAATATAAAACAATTCTATTGAGAAAACTAACAGCTTGATTCATAACAAAACAATTTACGAAAACAAATATAACATATAACAGGCATCAACCAACAACAAGTCAACTAATAAACTATAGACTCTCGACTTGGGCCAGGCACATAAAGAATGTGGCGGGGTTGAACATGTTTGTGAGCTCTCAACACTCCCTGAATCTTGGACGGTGATGTTACAAGCACAACATAAAAGACACTGACATAAGCCTTCATAGAATCTCAAAATTTCGTTTGTCTGATTAGTCGTATGCATTCAAAGACGTCAACAGAACCGAACGGATATCATCGTATTTGTTTTCCATTGCTTTTCTCTTCGCTTAGTCAGACGATGGTCATGCCAATATTTTCTTCCTTATAAATCAAAGACTGGTAATGACAACGGTTATTTCATTTCCAGTATTTATTCAAATTATATTTTTTTTGTGAACTATACTTTGTTATCGTTTAAACTGGACGTGCACGAAACACAATGGTGCAGATTAAGTAACATGAAATTAGTTAGCAAAGTATTTAAAAAGATTTGAAAAGAATTAACTCTCCTGTCTGAGTAGCCATGTCCGGTTGTTTTTACACATGTTATTCTTTTTCGAAGGGATTTGTTACAGACAGAGTTTTTATCCAAAGCATCATTGATCATTAATCACTCTTAGCCAGCTGTTCAAAGACTTTTGTCAATAAAGATCGACTTTGTCTTCAGCAGCTTGTCTGAAATTTAATTCCCCGTAGTTATTTAAGGAAAACATCGGGATTTCTTTTGGTATTTGGAGAAAGTCTCAAATAAAAGTTTACTAATCCCATTTATACACCAATCAGGAAAGTATTAAGTACTATCCATCATGTAATCGCACTCTCCTTAGTAAAAACAGTAAAGCTTTACTGATGACAGAGATTACATCGAGTTGTCTGATCTTGAATGTGATAACACGCCGTAAAGTGGCGCTTCATCAGATAATACCGTCAAATCGGCAATAAACGTTACCTAAGGAATGTAAATGCACCAAAGGTACATGGAACAATTTGTTAAACAGACATATTTTGAATTTGTCACCACATCTGTCTTAATTTGAAGCTATATGTATATATGTGACATGCGTTTTAATTGTTGCAATCTTCTCGGCAATCTGTTAAAAGGCGAAGATCTAGACTACAACATAGGTTATGCTTGTAAGAGAAACAAAAAAAAGTTAATGTATTTACTGGTTGTTATGTTTTTGTTTGCTGTTTCTTTTTGCGTATTTCCTATATCGTACTTTATTTATATTAACCCAGATTCAAAACATAAAAAAACCAACCGTTTCTATTTTAGCTATGTTTGATTGTTAATATGACATACCAGAGCGTTACAATGGTGTAGACAGCATGAAAATTGATAATTCTGATGTGTTTAGCACATGCAGGTTACGCAATATTTCGCTTCAGAAATACGAGCTTTTTGCAATCCAGCTTTTCTTTCACGCAGATTTAAACTTGGTTTCTTTTAATTTACATCTGTTCACATCTCATGACAATTCTAAAAAAAAAATATGCGATGTCATTTTTGGTTACCATTTTTGTACCTTGGTATTCTCCCGTGTATTAACACGTATTTTGGTTTTTGAATTTTCACTATATGAGCTTTCCTGAATGAAACACAGAGCACTCGGATCGAAGCTTGATATCCACCGGCACAGAATGGCATGATAACTGGAAGTGTTCACATAAAAAAGTGATATCAAATTAAAAATGAAACATGAGGCATGAGGCAACATGTAAGGAAACAATAAGATAAAAACCTTTAAAAATGGTGTTAAACTTTGCATACTACTGGTATAGCACTAAACGTGCTCGTTGGTACGGAAGTGTACGTTGGTAACTACATCGAATATAGGCCGAAGGTCGAATGAAATAAACTATGGTCAAAACATCAGACCATGGAAGTATTCTATAGTATTCCCAAGGAATTGTATATTTATTTTCTTTGAAGTCGGTCGCGTTTTCATTCCTTTTAAATATACAATTCCTTGAGTATTCCATGATAATATTTATTGATAAATGATGAGTAAAAAGATTTTACTATTATCTTTACTGCATGTTAACCTGTATTACTACAATGGTGCAAAAGAAATGTTTTGTTTTGGCGAAACTGCAAATTATCGCATGCATTGTAGAAAATGTAATTAGAAACTTCATGTCACATTACGCAATACTTATATAGATATATATACATATAGGGAAAGATATGATCTATGCTTCTGACAAATAATGGATGCCCCATCAAATTCTCTCTTTGTTATCGTTTATCTCCAAATTGTTATAATTCCCTCTGGAGTCACGTTGCAAAGAAATTACTTTCAATTAAAGAACAATGAAATTTTGATGAGAAATAATTATGTGTCCCTTTCATGTATGTTAACACACTTTTCAATCTCTATAAATGCAAACGTCTTTTAAATGTGTTACTGAATTCTTGCTTGTGATTAAGATAGTTTATATATTCGTTTATTTTTCTATTCGATACTTATATATAATTCCATTTTATATTTCCGAACATATGGATACGCTCGAATCAAAATAGTCACTGAAGGGAGACACAATCATCCGGTTTCTTTCTACATTTTTAATTATTTGTACAAAATCTGTGGTCTGCATTAAAATGCCACACATTGTTTTGCTTGAAAGAATATCAGAAGTTTGACTAAACGGTTATTACTCTCCAACTCATACTAATATAGTCAGTGATTCTACTCTCCAACACATACTAATATAGTCAGTGATTCTACTCTCCAACACATACAAATATAGTCAGTGATTCTATTCTCCAACACATACTAATATAGTCAGTGATTCTACTTTCCAACACATACTAATATAGTCAGTGATTCTATTCTCCAACACATACTAATATAGTCAGTGATTCTACTCTCCAACACATACTAATATAGTCAGTGATTCTATTCTCCAACACATACTAATATAGTCAGTGATTCTACTCTCCAACACATACTAATATAGTCGGTGATTCTACTCTCCAACACATACTAATATAGTCAATGATTCTACTCTCCAACACATACTAATATAATCAGTGATTCTACTCTCCAACACATACTAATATAGTCAGTGATTCTATTCTCCAACACATACTAATATAGTCAGTGATTCTATTCTCCAACACATACTAATATAGTCAGTGATTCTATTCTCCAACACATACTAATATAGTCAGTGATTCTACTCTCCAACACATACTAATAAAGTCAGTGACTCTACTCTCCAACACATACTAATATAGTCAGTGATTCTACTCTCCAACACATACTAATATAGTCAGTGATTCTATTCTCCAACACATACTAATATAGTCAGTGATTCTACTTTCCAACACATACTAATAAAGTCAGTGATTCTACTCTCCAACACATACTAATATAGTCAGTGATTCTACTCTCCAACACATACTAATATAGTCAGTGATTCTATTCTCCAACACATACTAATATAGTCAGTGATTCTACTCTCCAACACATACTAATAAAGTCAGTGATTCTACTCTCCAACACATACTAATATAGTCAGTGATTCTACTCTCCAACACATACTAATATAGTCAGTGATTCTACTCTCCAACACATACTAATATAGTCAGTGATTCTACTCTCCAACACATACTAATATAGTCAGTGATTCTATTCTCCAACACATACTAATATAGTCAGTGATTCTACTCTCCAACACATACTAATATAGTCAGTGACTCTACTCTCCAACACATACTAATATAGTCAGTGACTCTACTCTCCAACTCATACTAATATAGTCAGTGATTCTACTCTCCAACACATACTAATATAGTCAGTGATTCTACTCTCCAACACATACTAATATAGTCAGTGATCTACTCTCCAACACATACTAATATAGTCAGTGATTCTATTCTCCAACACATACTAATATAGTCGGTGATTCTACTCTCCAACACATACTAATATAGTCAGTGATTCTACTTTCCAACACATACTAATATAGTCAGTGATTCTACTCTCCAACACATACTAATATAGTCAGTGATTCTACTTTCCAACACATACAAATATAGTCAGTGATTCTACTCTCCAACACATACTTATATAGTCAGTGATTCTACTCTCCAACACATACTAATATAGTCAGTGATTCTACTCTCCAACACATACTAATATAGTCAGTGATTCTACTTTCCAACACATACTAATATAGTCAGTGATTCTACTCTCCAACACATACTAATATAGTCAGTGATTCTACTTTCCAACACATACAAATATAGTCAGTGATTCTACTCTCCAACACATACTAATATAGTCAGTGATTCTACTCTCCAACACATACTAATATAGTCAGTGATTCTATTCTCCAACACATACTAATATAGTCAGTGATTCTACTCTCCAACACATACTAATATAGTCAGTGATTTTACTCTCCAAAACATACTAATATAGTCAGTGATTCTGTATTGACATTGGCTGGTTACATATACATCATACTTCCATTCGGATACTTGGGGTCCTGATGCATGGGGTCATTCGTGACGTTTCTGTCGATTCTTTCATTTGCTTATGTCATTTTTCTCTATTCTTTAACTTGTTGCAAATTCAGACCCGTTCTCAATTCTTTATATTTTATGGACTCCCTTTATTCTCTATGTTTTATTCAGTTACCTCTTTTATTTTAATATTTTATGTTGCCCATTTTTACGAAGTATTGGGCAAAAGCATGTATTTCTATTCGATAAAGATCATCTTGACCATCATACAAGTAACAACCCTCAGTTGCCAGATCTGTGTAGCCTTTTAGAATCGCTTAGGTTAAAACTAAAGAAATGTTCAGTTTTGAAAGTTAACATTCAATTGCTAATTATAAAGCTCCTAATGTTTTTTGGGGGGTATCACTATGTGTCATTCTTTAACTAGCTTCAAATTTGACATCTTTACATTTCGGGAGCTGCAGCTCTTGATAATTTTGAATGTCAAATATAAATCCAGAATTAGCGTTTTTAATTCCTAGGATTTAGTATGTTCGATATTGATAATCAACAGACGAGTCTTTCGCCGTCTAAAAATGGAAAAAACATATTTTTGTTCGCCATTATTTCATCATGTTTATAGTCAATGTTAAGAATACTATGTCAGATAAAATTTTATTTGAAACTACCAGATTGTCTAGAATTGTATAAAATTATGATTAATTTGTAACAATTTTTAATGTTTATTTCTTTAAGATTTGTATTTAGAAATGATCGATGCGTCTGGAATATTTACAAAAAAATATATAACATGAATGAATGATGAGCTCCCAAAACAGCAGGAACAGAGTCTAAATTACTTTAATTTGCATACAACTTAAGTGTCATGCTAACATTCAGAATATATTAAAGTTTATTAAAAGGGAAATCAAGAGAAACGTAGATGTTGACAAAGGAAAGATGAGGATGAAGAAATATGCGCGCGCGCCAATACTATAAAATGGTCGTTATAATCCGCGACCAGACAGGTCATAAGGGTGATCAGTTTTGGTGTCTGATTTTTTGTTTTGACAAGGTTTTAAGATGTTTCTTTCAAAGATGACCAGTTATCAACAGATGCCCACTGATCGATTTTAAATGACCATTGGTCATTCATCAATGACATGTTGAAAAATTGTTAAATTGTCCGTGAAATCCCACACCAGGTGATATAGAAATCTGTAACAGGCGACTGCTAATAAGCTAAAAATACGTTTAAATGAAGGGAGTTTGTAGAATCAATTAACATACTCGTAAAATGACCACAAACAGATGAATAGTAGGTTTTTTTTGCGATAATTGGGTTAGGTGTTAGCAATGGCATTAAGCACCCAGTTATGTTAAGTCATCGCGGTTTATATTTTTCGTTAATGTCAAAGCCAGGGATTTAATTTTAAAAACAATATTACATAAATCCTGAAATTCATAGTTTTAAATACATTAAAACGAAACTAAAACAAATGTGTAGTGTATGTTCACAAAATTTGATTTTCTATATATATCATACAATGTCAAAATCTAAATTTAAGCATTTTCTTTTGCGAAGTATTCTTATTTTAACCGATTATCGTTTCAGTATGGTTTGATGTTTGCTAATTAACATTTGACTGAATTTTCTTAAACTAAAGGTCAAGTATCACCGATCTTACTCTCTTCTGACCAATGGTCATCGGTTCGGCCAATGGTCAGTTTACACTTCATTACTCAGTGACCCTGCATAAGTCCAAGTTGTAATTCATCGTGGATTATAACAAGGAATTGTAATAATAGAAAAGCGTCATAAACCCTAAGTGGGTATTAATGTTTTGTTCGCAGATTTAAAGAACCGTAAAACAAACATTCTATTCTTCGATGTGAAAATTAAAGATTTAAATACCGTATGTCTGTCTGTCTTGTCTATCTGGCTGTTTTAAAAACACCAAGATATTTGCACTTTTACACTTATTGCTTTTCGATTAAAATAGTGTTTTGTATGCATGGGTTAAAATGTTTATCTATGGATTAAAATGGCGTTTTGCATACCCACGGGTTCGTTCTGTATGAGTATTAATCTGTTTGTCTAGGTGATGCACTATTGCTGCACTTGAAAAGAATCCGCGTCAATATAATAAAAATGAGGTATCATTTATCTTAGCATTCCCAAGAGTAATTTGTTCGTTCATTACTATGTATATATGCACAACTATTGTCTAGCAAGTTTATCATGTTATGTAAACAGGTTTCTAACTTATTATGTAATATCCAGTAACCCTTTCAGAGGATATAAAGAAAGTAGAAATCGGTTTTAAAATGATAAATTGACCGTTGGTTTTCCTGTTTGAATGGGTTTACACTAGTAATGTTTGGGGCACTTTACAGCTTGATGTTCAGTGTGAGTCAAGGCTCCGTGTTGTAGACCGTACCTTGACCTATAATGGTTAACTTTACACATCGTGACTTGGATGAAGAGTTGTCTCCTTGACACTAACGTCACATCTTCTTATAACCATATACATAAAAGAGACGACAACTATAACAAAAATGAAAACAACGAAAGATCTATATAGGTAACCTAAATACTAAATTACTATAGAGATCACTGCAATCTAAGACTATAGGACAATAGGCATGAACACTCTTAAACAGCACAAAACAAGACGCGTCAATAGTATTTAAACAATGTATTGTCACTTTTTAGAGATTTACTCCTGTAAAGGCTGTATGAGTAGTCTAGAGATCTGGGCACAGTACATGTGTTGCTGTCTCGATGTCCCATATGATGAGTTCGAAACCCGGCGAGGGAAGTATAAACATTTGCTTCCTCAAATTTGCATATTTAACATTAGAGAGAAATTATGTATACATAAAGAGTGTTTATGTGTATGTATTATCCACAAGCTTACATGGGTCGTATCTGAATTTACGAGCTCTTGCGAAAACATCACTCCTGTTATATAATAAGTTTTTTTAAATGTTCAGCCTAACTTCCAAAGCAAATCTTCGTATCTATTAAACTCGGAATTCAGTACAGGTTTTGAGTAAGTTTTAGTAAAAAAAAAATCTAACTTTATATTTTACCAGTGATACATAGATTATGTTCACACGATTCGATAGCGACACGGTTATAGCGAACGCATTTGGATAAATAACCATCGCAAAATGGGACTATATATACAGGATCGTCTTTGTCCAAGAAAAATAAGGAAACGTAACAATGGGGAATTAAAAATGTTTCCTTTTGCCGTAAATTGTACATCAGAACCTGCATGGAACCGCAGTTGCATGTATACATATGCATGCATGTTGATGCACCATGAACTTGTAATGCTATATGTACCCATATAAGGTTGATATAAGCACCCATGCGTCCATGCTAGATACTATGAACAATAATAGCGTCAAACCAAGATATGATCAGATATGGCTAATGCAAAAAGATAGATTTCCATAATTTAGGAGGTGGCCTGGCAGCAATTTTGTACTTATGTATTCTATGGTATGTTTTGGTCAAGTACAGGCAGAATGACATCTTGATGTAAATATATTTTTTTTTATATTAGAGTATAAATAATTCAATTGTTGAAAAGTGTTTATAATATTAATACATGTTTGGGTCAAGTATAGGCAGAATGACATCTTGATATGAATATTTTTTTTATATATGTATTAGAGTATAAATAATTCAATTGTTGAGAAGTGCTTGTAATCTTACATGTTTGGGTCATAGGCAAGTGACAAATAGCATCTAAAGGCGTCTTAATTTTGTGTCCAATAATGGAACCCTTTGTTCAATATACTATATGAAATCTATATTAATCCATACTTTAAAAGTAAAGTCTGGACAATAGAAACTATAGAAAGTGTTTCCATGGATTTCTGAGACATTTGCAGAAGAATGTCCTCCTTAACTATAAAATACTTAATAAAATACCACATTAGATGTTTTTATCAATATTGGTGTTATAGAAAATATTGAATGCAGCAATTTAAATGTCCACGGCCATTGCCAATATCCGCTTCACCAATAAAAAGGTAATCTTGTTTAACGCCCGGATGACCTTTCTGTAAACCTTGCTACACGCCAAATAGAAGAAAAGATGCAGAAGGCGGCTTCATGAATATCTATTGGAACAGATCAACACTTTACTAAGTTTGTTTAAATATTCTGGTATTCTCGACAGTTCAATAAAACCAAAATTAGGAACAATACTTACAATCGGTCTGAAAATTATAAAGCAACTTATTCGACTAATATTTAAGGACAGTGACACTACATGTGTTAAACGTATAAGAAAATTACTCCTGTTCGATCAACTACCCATCACTGTATATGCCGTGGAGCAGTATCTGCTTACCATTACGGAGCACTTGAGATCACCCACCACTCCGTTTCGGTATAGGGTTCGTGTTGTTCCGTCTTTGGTCTTATATGTAGAGTTTTGTAGATTGTTGTTTGTCTTTTCGTCGCTTTCGGGTTTTTTTTTGGTCATAGTTGTGTTTCCGTCTTTTGTCATCTATATAGAGTTTTGAAGATTGTTTTTTTTTTTGTCTTTTTGTCGACTTTTTTATTTGTTATAGTTTTGTTTCCGTTCTTTGTCTCCTATGTATTTTTTTGAAGATTGTTTTTTTGGCTTTCCGTCGCTTTCGTTTTTTTGTTGTCATAGTTTTGTTTCCGTCTTTTGTCTTCTGTGTAGCGTTTGGAAGATTGTTTTTTGTCTATCGTCGCTTTCGTTTTTTTGTTGTCATAGTTTTGTTTCCGTCTTTTGTATTCTATGTAGAGTTTTGAAGATTGGTTTTTTTTTGTCTATCGTCGCTTTCGTTTTTTGTTGTTGTCATAGTTTTGTTTCCGTCTTTCATCTTCTATGTAATGTTTTGTAGATTGTTGTTTGTTGTTTGTCTTTTCGTCGCTTTCGTTGTCTTTTTTTTATTTTTATACGCCCGTCAAAATTATGACGGGACGTATTATGGTATACAAATGTCCTGTGTCCGTCCGTCTGTCTGTCCGTCTATCCGTCTGCCGTCTGTCTGTCCTTATACGCCCGTCAAAATTTTGACGGGACGTATTATGGTATACAAATGTCCTGTGTCCGTCCGTCCGTCTGTCCGTCTGTCCATATGTCCGTTTGTCCGTCTGTCCGTCAGTCTGTCCGGCGTAAACATGTCGCACCGTAACTTGAAAACGACTTATCCAAATTTCATGAAGCTTAATATAGTTGTTTTTTATAATGGTCAAATGATCTGTATCCTTTTTGGTGAAAATAAGATTTAAACTTTTTGAGTTACGGCACTTTGTAACTAAAACAGGGGTATGTTTTTTTTCACATGTCGCACCGTATCTCAAAAACAATTCTTGATTATTGCTTAAAACTTTACACACTTCTTAGTTATATTAATCTTTATATCTGTATACTTGTTGGTGATGATTCAAAATTTATTTTTGAGTTATTGAGTATTTTGTAAAAAAGGGGGAGGGGGTTTTTACATGTCGTGCTGTATCTCAAAAACAATTTATGATTATTGCTTAAAACTTTACACACTTCTTTGTTATATTAATATAAAGATCTGTATACTTTTTGGTTTAATTCAAAACTTTATTTTAGTGATATTTAGTTTTTTGTAAAAAAAAAAAACAGGGTTGGAGGGGGGGGAGGGGTTCACATGTCCCGCCGTGTCTCAAAAACAATAAATGGTTATTGCCTAAAACTTTCTCAGAAACTATTGATGATTATTGCATAAAACTTCCACACAAGACGTAGGGCGTATCATGCGCTCATGGCGCAGCTGTTTATTTTGCCATGGTATCTTTGGGTCCCGCACTGAAAAGATTTATGAGAGATAATATTTTATACACATGTAATCACAGTACATACAATGCATATTTATAGAATATAAAATGATTATTCTTTTCAGTAATAAAATAAAAGCAGATTTTGGCAGTGTAAAAGTAAAATTTGTTCACCATTAAATCAAAATAGAAATTTATTGTCATACGACATGCATATATACTTAAAAATATTGACCAAAAAAAAAATCAGAATGGACAGAGACATACAATACAACTTAATAATATATATGTCTATGACATGACTGAACAAATCAGCTAGTATATCCGTATGTTACTGGCATAAGAGCCGGGGGCAAGGGGGCAATTTACCCCTCACTTTTGGGACAATAATATAAATGAAAAGTACAAGCTCCAGCTCCGGTACCGGGGAGTTAATACTCTTAGTATTAGAACCTGATTTATATACTCTGACATGGTTAGATTGATAGACGTCTTTATCATATATAAAAAGACCAACAATCAAATCTAATACTGTCAACTAACTAATTTTCGCGAGTAGAAAAATAACTCGAATATTAAAAGTCGCGAAAATGTCCTTATCTGCTTTTGAAAGTTGCCGTGAGGTTGGCAAAAGAGAACTAAACGCGAGAATAGGTTGGTTTATAGTAACTTCTGGGTCCCCTAGAAATGCCAATTCTGCGCAGGTGTGGTAAAAATATAAAAATTGGCGCAATGGTATATGATGGTAACTACAAATATACGGAGATGATGGTATAAAATGGCCTTGACTATTTTTACGGCTCACAACAAATAGCCGAAATACCTATCCAAAATGATTGTCAACGCGATTTTATAACATCATCTTCGTATGTTACCTTCTTATATTTGTACCATTGCACTTGTTTCTGGTAAAAAAAATATCAACATACAACATTTGGGACTATTATACCAATATAATAGTACAATTTAGTATTATATAGCTTTGATATAGGGGGATTAAGAGACAGTTCAGCGACTTCTTATTGATTTGGATGAAAATAAAAATTAACACCACAAAATGTTGTTCTGTTTTATTTTATTAATGCGGTGTTCTCTGTTCGCGTTAACAAAAAAGGGAGCTTTCAAAGAGGTCCGCGTTTACATTCTATAATTGTATGCAACGGTGCCGCATGTCAACGTTTGAAATGATATTTAACTCATTAAACTTGATTTTTTTAATAAGTTGGTAGTCTCGAATATACATAATTATAATATACCTTTATAGGTGCGACATTAGTAAAATGTGAAGAAACAAAATAAACTAATAGAACTGCGGGAAAATATATTGAAAATGTTAAAATGTAAGTATATGATTTTAACGTTTTAATAAATAAACTATGGAAATTCAAATAAACCTTTGTAAAATAAATAAGCTTGTAAACTTTTATTGTTCACGTATGAATAAGTCAAAATAGGAAAAATATAATTCGCCAATACATTTTTCGTGGGCGGAGTTAAATCAAATACGCTGTTGATCTGAAGCAATCAATTCATTATTCGGAAGGAAATGCTATACTGCATTGCTACAGTTCAAAATCACAAATTTTGAAGTTTTGTGGATTAATCAACGTAAATTGCACTAATCAATTAACATATTGTGTCAAGATTAAAGGATTATAAGAATACAGCGGAACCCGTTTGATCCCAGTGGAAGTGTTTTTACAGATTATTCGAATACGCGTACACAAATCAAATATATAAGTTAATGTTCTATTACATGTGTAACAAAAGTGGTACTTTCCTTTATTATTTTGTGAAAATAAAAAACTAAACTTATTTTCACCTGTCCGATAACGGGAAAGTTTTTACCTTAGAACTACTTGCGCATGCGTTAATGCTATTTTTGCAGACAGAAAAGTGAAACACTGGCCAAAACATGGCGAAGCCATGTCGCTTCGTAGGATTTATATTTCGAGGCCTTGTGTATTATTTGTGGTTTATATCATCTTATATTTCTTGTGAAAAAGGTAAGTGTATTGCTGGACATAAACAGCTATTTTGTAAACGCGGCACACATTATAAACAGACGATAACAGTACACACATATTCAGTGACAGTGTGTCAATAATTCTAACTTACACAAACAAAATTTAATATTTATCCACTATTTTCTTGTTTCTAATAACTTATTTTCTTATTTTTGTGTATGATATTGGCTTGTTGTTGTCTCCATTGATTTTTGAAGCTTTTGTTTTGCTTGAGAAACAGTTGACATCATTGATTTTGTATTTCAGAAACTTGGTAAAGAATGTGTATTTACTCAGTATTTTTTAAATCACCCATGCGAACAAAATCAGCAGTCTCTCATGATTTATTATGACATCAGATATATCAATTTATATTTCTCCATTTCATGTATTTTTTAAATCTGTATAATGTATTCTTTTTGTTCTTTTGTGAATATCAAAGTAATTTTTGGATAAATTAAAAACTTCAAAAGAAGAGACACCCTTTACAAATTTCATTTTAATTAAAATTTTATCTTATAATGATTTTTGGGGTTGGAAATGTATACTTTTTGATTTTTTTGTTGCTGTGTGTTTACTGAAATTAAAAATTGTCAGAAAAAAATATTTCCCCTGGCAGACAGTTTTGTATTGTAAAATAAATTAGAAATTTATCAGAACTAATCAGTGCTTCAAGGGATAAATTCAAATAAAATTACCAATTATATCAGATTTATGGCTTAAAGGATGATTCACAATTGTGTCAAATTCTTTTTCATCATACAATAATCTGATGATATTTCATTGTTATCTGTTTTGGCTATTTTGTCCAAGTATGTAATAGGCAAGAAAAAAACAATTATAAAATAAACATGTTTAATCTAATTCAAATAAACAAATAGATATGTAAATTGCAGATTGGTTAATGATTTTGATAATGATTAACAAAAAAAAATATTCTTGACTGTCAGAAGTGTTGATATAGTTTTAGAGGACAAATAATACTGAAAATAATTTTCAAAACATATAGAAGTGGGTCCTGGATGAAAAAAAAAAGAAAAATAGTATTGCCTTCATATAGCATATTTAGCCTTAGTTATTTATTTGCAAAATAGGGTGAAATACGTTTTTTTGTTTTTAAACTCCAACTAAAATGAAGACAAAAAAGCGAACATCATGAACAAATTTCCTTGGAAAATGTAAATTATTGCGTTTGGATAAGGTCTGTGTATGTATCATTTACATTTGAACAAGACCATTTCAATTTAAAGATGTAATTACATCGTTTCGCACTGTGTGCAATCTCAAGAGTACAATGCATTTTAATTACCACAATTATTTCTTCCAGTGGACCAAACAATTATGGTCGCAAACAAGTTCGTTTTTTCAGCCACATTATTTCGCTTAGATTGATCAATACAATGAGGTTCAGGCCTGTACCAAATCACCAAGACGTAAATTAATATGACCACTTTGATATTTAGTTTAAAGAAGATGACTTTATTGTTGCTATTACTGTGATCAATGAAATGAAATGTAAACTAAATAATTTTATAAAACAGGATTTTAACTTTTTGAACCAATCTGTCATGTTGACTTACAAAAAAAACTGAAGCTTGATTTCAATCATCATGTCTGCTTTTAAAGTAAAATGAAACTAAAACTGTACTGACATCTAAATGTATTACATGTATCATAGCCAGAAAATATGAAAGTTGATATGAGTAGAAAGAAAAACTTGCATGCAAGTCTGTATTCTTAAAGTTGTGTCTTATTTTCTATTTTAAGTTTAAGATCATGACTTTAAGATGGCAAGTTTTTGGTTTGTAGTGCCTTAGCTGATATTTTTTGTTTATCAAAATAAATTTTCTGTCAGTTGAGTTTTCATGTTTTCAACCAATATTTCTATTCTTATTTGATCGTATTTTGACAGGTATTTTATTTCACTTTTGTCCATAAACCGATACAAATTTTGTGTGTATTTGCCAACATTTGGCCATACTCAGGGTTTAAGCTAGGATTTTGAGGGCTTTAGTCACTTTTGCGTGCCATGAAAATCAACCTTTTTTTTGTGTAACAGCAAGGAACCAAGGATGTATGTTACTAGCTTCATCTTTGACTTTGTCAGATTTTAAAGGACTTTTAGGCATGACTGGCAGTCAGTATTGTATGATTTGACTGTATTGGTCCTTATTATGAAAGATTCTGACATGGGATGTGGAAACTTAGTTCACAATTTCTATTCAGTTTGTTCCAGAGGACATTCCTGAACAACACAAGTTGGATTCAATTTTTTTAAACAAGGAATCACAGTAGGAATTAACTTGCAATGATTTTATCACTGCATAATCATTATCCTTATAGAACGTCTACATAGATGTCTGGAAATCATTTCTATTAGGTTGGGACTGTATAAAATCCTTTTTGGAACGAGTATAACGACTGAAAGGAGGTTGTAAACAAATCAAGAATGGATAACGTTTGCTACTTTCGGTTTTAAAATGAAACGAAAACGGGAAGTGACACGTGGATATTAAATTCAAAACGAGTCCGGATTCATCAGGAAATTATCATTTTTCGGTTTTAATTCCTTTAGTTAGAGATATATATTTGTCTCTCTCGTTTAATTGCTTCTAAATGATTTCGTATTTTACGTTTTTTTATCAGGGTCTATAAATAGTTAAAGGACTACTTTCACGCATGCGTAGCACAAAGTACAGGAAGCACCTGTTTAACTCGTGAAGACAATTTGAACGTTTTGAATAAAGTTTTATATAATATTTTTAAATGGAAATGACTATGTCGAAAGTTTTTGATGGCAATTTATATCAATCATGTCAATTGTGACGAAAATGCGTTCAAATGACGAATCTACGACAAACGAACTTCAAATTGTGATCTTTTGAGAAATAATGAAATTCAAATGCGAACTGTCCGGGAGTATAAACAAATTGTTTCGATCAAATGACGTAACTATACTCCTGGTTGTTGAAATGCCAACTGACTGATTTTCCTGGGGAAATAATTATAATGGTCAATTATGATTTATTAATAATTAACGGATTAGTGACCCATCGGATGGCGAAAGGCAGATTAGTTGTAATCACAACTTGTAACACCTGTTGAAAATGTTAATTACCTGGGGGTCATAAACTTGTCAAAAACATAAAGACAGGTAGATTTATAGAATTTTAATGAGAAAATATTTTTACACTTTCTAAATTTAAGTGACGAAATTGATTTGAAAAACTTTCGTCAATGCGAAAACCCTTTCGTAAATTACGAAAGTGACGAGCGCTAGCAAAATCACTGGCCATACTGTAGCTTCTTGCTGTAGTTTCTTGTTAAACGTTTTTTTTAAAACAGTTGGATAACTTTATTGAATTTTTGTTTTCATAAATTAAATATTCAAATTATGTAGAAAGCTGCAAGATGAAGTTAACCTGACAGTAAATTCTTTTTTTACTGTATCACTTTTGTCTATTCTCACACTTCTTTCCTTTAACGATTTATATGCACATATTGGCCTGATATACTTGATTTAATGACACTTTACTACATCATAGGATAAAGTAGATGGATGGTCAACAGTTGGCTCAACTTCTTTGTCCTTCAGACTGGAGGTTTGACCTTTGTCAAAAGAGGTCACCATGTTGTAGTGGACCACAAAGACATTAACAGATAATTTTCTCTATGGGACTGGTCATTGTAAAAATTCAATTGTGGTCAGTTTTGTGACGAATTATTCTATTTTTCTGTCAACACAACTGATACTTTAGTTAGGTTGGGGTTCAGACTAATTATTTTCTCATTTTTGTGGTCTGTGTATCTCGGTTTTTAAAAGATTTGAAGATAAGGCAAAGGAAGAGGATTTTCCCAGCTTCCTGAACCTACTAAAACTTTACTGCTTACCCTAGTCCATACCATAAGTATTTCAGTCCAAGTAAGGATCAAGTCAACGAGCATTTCAAAATATTAAAAACATTTTTTTTTTTGTATAAATCCTCTTGAATTTTTTGTAAACAAATCACCCTAGTTATACATATGTGTAAAAGAAAGTGAAAAAAAATTCTTAAACAATTTATTGTTGGTTAAAATCAAAGTAAAATCCTGAAGATTAATATCTTTTTCTTTGTTATACATACAAAATGTTTCCAGTATCATTGATTAAATTTTTGCCAACAAAAATGTTTCCTTGTGGGATGAAAATTGACCAGACTTTCATTTTGACTACATACAATCATTTGATATAAATTTACAGGATCAAATACACAGCTTAATCTTAAATCTCCTTCTACCCAAATTCAATACACTTTTCAATCCTATCTTTTTATCTCGTTCTTTCAGTAAAACTTTTCTTAAGAAGGCTTGATAGCAGATAAAGATTTATAAGGCCCAAGGACAATTATATTTTAATCTTTTTCATAGCTATATTTTACCTGTAGCGGTCAAGTAATCTGAGTGGCCATTAGGCTGGACATTTGGACATTGTTGTCAGTTTAATTGAATGGTTGGACATTGAAAGGCTGCTATTGAAATTCAAGCCGATAATTTAAATTTCAAAGCCTTTGCTATTGAACTGTTTCACTTGTTGACTTGGTAAACATGCATTAAGGGTGCGTGGCTGTGTTCAATTTTGATCTCGAATGGGCTTGATCCAGTAAATTGCAGTCTTTTCATATATGGCAATCATAAAGAAGCAAAGAAAACTTAAAATATTAAACTTTTTTTTTATCATTTTATGAATTTTTAAAGATTTTAAAAGTACATGTACATGTATTTGTCAAATTTCTATTATAGTGTTTACACTAAATTACAATTTAAACGGAAAAAAATAAGAATATTTTTACGATAAGTAGAAAATATTACAACACATGTATCTTATATAAGAAATGGTTTGCCATTTACAAGTCTTGGGTTTGAATTTGAAAACTCATCATGGTACAAAAACATGTATCATCCTGCTATGAAATTTTATTTAGAACTTTCACCATGGAAAAACACTTTGTAAGGAAGAAATTAATGAGCTTAAAACAGTAAGAATAAATTGATAAGCAGTTAAACATCTTGAAAATAAATTAGATAATAGGTAGTAAAATAAAAATGCTTTGAAGATTTAAGTTGTCTAAATAATAAAACATGTATCTTGCAAATAACCATCATAAAATAACTTGGTAATAGTCCCAGGATCATACAACTACAAGTGTAATAGTCCCCCGTTACTAGTTAGCTATTGTAAAACTATAAGAGCATCTGTTTCGGGTTCTTGATTCCCTGATATTTTTAAGGTCTTTCCTCTCCGCGAGGAAAGACCTTATTGTTTTTCTCCTGTTTTTTTTTTTTTTTTTTTTTTTTTTTTTTTTTTTTCATCCAGCATTTGTTTGACATGGCCTCCCCTCGTTTCTATTGGAGTTATCAAGACCAAATATGGACCATCGGTAGACCTCATCATGAAGTATTACCAGATGAGGCTGTGTAGGATTTCATCATCCCCTTTAGAAGTTATCTCCCTTTTATTGTTTTTTTTCGACATGGCCCCCCCTCGTTGTTTTTTAAGATATCATGACCTTATTTGGACAATAGTTAGATCTCATCATGATGTGTTACCATATGAGGCTGCTAAGGATTTCATCATTCCCTATGAGAGTTATGTCCCCTTGAAGCAATTTCTTTCTTTTACATTTTTCTCAAAAAGTATTCAAGATAGAATCGATTTGAAAACGGCAACATGTACAGGACCAGATGGCAATGTTAATTAACATATACAATCATTTTGTTGTTAACCCTTATAAGGAGTTATTTCCCTTGAAAAAATATAAACAATTTTTGAAAAATTGTATCTCGAGAACCGGAAGTCGTAAAGACTTGGGACCTACACCAATAATCTTAAGTTCATGTGACCTTTAATTTGCATCCAAGGTCAAAGGTCACCGAGTGCAAAAAAAAATTACTCTGCAATTTCAAGCTTTCATATTAAGAAAACGATAAGAGTTTGCTGCATACTTACAGCGTATAAAATGTTCCTCTCGACGAGCTCTACATTTTATACACTGACCTCAAAAGAGTCCGACTGTCTGTTCAAAAGTTACGACGGGATGATTCTTAAAAGTATAGTATTGTGTGTATATCTTTTTAAAGGTAACAAATATCAACCTACTATAAACTGCAAAGATGATCAGTAGTTCAAGACCTTCAATTTGAGGTCAATGTCAGGTCATGATGAAATTTCACCTTGACCTTCACATTTTACTATGACCTTGACCTTGTAATATTTGAAAGGTCAAGTGGTCCTGAGTTGAATGGTGATAGTCCCATGTCTCTACGACTTCCTGTTCTCAAGTTTTGTATTGCATCATATATTTGATGATTAATTGTGACCTTGGTAAACTTTGAAATTGTCCCAATTCTTTTTCTATAATGTTGTCCTTCAACTGTAGATCATTTATCATTTAACAGATTTGAGATATCTATTGTCGTTTTAGAGATAATGCAGTTTGAAGTTTTTCGAGCGGAGGCATGTATTTCTGAATCATCAAGAGCTTACCACTTAAAATGTTTAAGAAATTGAAGAGGTTGACATAGTTATATGTTTGACCAAATACCAAAAACATTCCATGGAAAAAAACACCAAAAAATCAATTTGAAATTTTCAAGTTTTGCATTGACTTTGTAAGTTTCATAACTTCTATTTATATAATTGATATTGCATCATTATTTGCACTTTGTCAAATGGGGTCATCTGATATATCAAATTGAAGGTCTTAATAAACTCTACTTAAAAATGAAAATTTTAAACCCCCTTTTCATCCCAGGGGGACGGGTGGGGTCATTTAGTGCAAACATTTAAATTTCTCAGATGGTAAGGTTGTCGCATATCAAATGAAAGAACATAAAGCGTACATTTCAAATTTCAAATTGACGTCTCCCAAAAATGGGTTGGATGGGGTCATTGAGTGCAAAAAATAAATGTTCTTTTAAGGTAGGGTTGTTGTATATCAAATGAAAGGTCATGATGTGTACATTTGAAATATATAATTTCTCGACCTCCAAAAAATTTGTTGGATAGGGTTATTAAGTGCAAAAATCAAACTTTCAAGAACATGGTGTTGTCGCATATCAAACGAAAGCTCATCTACTCTGTTCCATATATCATAATTCCGATATCAAAAATGTAGACGGATGAGGTCATTAAGTGTAAAAAGCGAAAAGTTTCAGAAGGTATCAAACGAAAGGTCGTACAAAGTACAATACGAAAACATCACTTTTACAGGAAAGACCTTTCAATTGTTTTACAAACAATTGAGATACTAGTTAAATCTAGTAATTGTTGATGCATGTACATGTTTATATTTGGGTAATAATGATGAGGTTTATAGGCCAGATCCAATTAAATTTGATAATTTCACAATTTGGTAGAGCTCTCTCCAATTTTTGTTTTTTGATGAATTTTCTATTTTTCTTTACATGTAGTTATATCGATCATGTGTTATTTCAATATGCTTAATTTTTTTGGCCGGACCAAAATATTATTTGCCTGGTAAATATGAAAATCATGTATATAAATTATAAAAAAATGTCTGTTTATATAATCATTTGTACAGACAATTGTCAATACTTATCAATATTTTAGTTTCATTAAAAACACATAAATACTTCAACAATATAATATTGAGAATTGAATTGAAACTTCTTGCATATGAGTTCTGACATAATTAATTTAAATTTAGACTGTTTTGTATTTTCCAAAAATTAAGGGGGGGGGGGTCTAAATTCCTGTTTCCTGTGAAGTATTATAGAGATTAGTGTTGTAGATTACAGTTGTCAACCATACTTTGATAACAGCCATAAAATTATACCAATGGACCATTATATGTAGTGGTCAAGTATTTACACTATTAGAGTTTATTGTCCAATAATAATGGGATTAGAATTGATAAGACTAACTTGATTATTAGTTTATAACTATAAAATGTGATGTGAATTTAGATGGTAATGATCTCATAAATGTCTAGGGCTACCTGTCATATCAAAATTGACCACTGTCCATTAGAATTCAGTCCACACTTCATATAATTGGGAAGCTAGGCAAATATTTGTTACAGATAATTATATAATATCTCATTTACTCCCTATTTCAAAATATTTGGGTGTTAGTCAACATTTAAAGGTCATTATACAATTATTTACATTCTTAAAATATTCAGTTTTAATTGAGTTTTATTAAAGTAGACAAGAATAAATGTGAAGTGCAGCATTGCAAACCTGAAAAAATTGCACCTTAAAACAAAGACGTCATCATAAATATATTGTTTCATGGTACAAAGAAAATAAAAAAAAGTTCGGAACAAATTTAATGTTAATTTTGATTGATTAAAATTAGTAATGAAGAATTGCATAAAAACTTCAAACGAACAGAAATAAATACAACAAAGCTCAATCCGTCAAACAGTAGGAAGTGACATATGGCCAGGGAATTGTGTCGGCCCATTACAGGTATCGATGATGTTAGAATCGGCCTGCGGCACAGGTACGTTTTCACCTTTGTCTGCCCAGGTGAAGATTTCAGGTGTAAATGAGGTGTGAAGACATTGATCTATCGTGTGGAAGATACATTATTGTGTACCTGTTTGTTGCTGACCACAATTGTTTGGTCGTCCCTAGGATAACTTTACGATTTGTCAGATCAATTAAATTCCTCGGACATTAGAGGTGATCTGGACATTTTTGAGCGAGGGAATTATGATCCATGGTGATAGTGGTTGTTTGTTTTCATTTTATTCTATGTTTGATTGGTTGACGAAGGAGTGATTTTTTTCTTCCGTCTTTAATTACTAATGATAAAAAGACTAATTGTTTTTATTTTAATGTGACACAGTACAAGAATGTTTACATATCTTTAAAAGTACATTTATGTGTGATTACTTTGTGACACCTATATGCGTCAGACTGAACTTCATATTTGACAAAATGATCTTTTTCTGCTGTGACTCAAAACTGATCTTTGCCTTTTTCAACCAAAATTTCAGTTTGTACTTGAAAGCATTAAAACAATAAATCTAAAAATATTATTTTTGTCTCCTATATGATTGAATGTGTCAACACTTCTCACCCTGGTGTTGACACACATGTTATAGTCATTAATTTGATTGTTGACACCTGACTATACCCAGGACACCTCAACATTCCAAGTATTAATTGATATGGAGGTTTATCTTTCATTAAGGGTGGTAATTAATTTATGTATGTAAGTTATTGACCCTCATCAGTTTAATGGCTATGACCCATGTCAGATTCTTGATAATGATTTTGTTTGTTTTTGTATGTTCTCTAGAGTTTATTTTCAACGGTATTACGCAATATTAATATGTTAAAGGTTTCAGCTAATGTTATGCCTATAGTCTTACATAATGCCACATAACTAGCATGCATCCTTCAAAGACACCTCAATTTGTTTCTGGTTATTCCTGTTATAGGGAATATTGTTAATTAAAATAGCAATTTTACTTGAAAAGAGAAATTCAATATCGACAGTTTATTAACCTAGAAGTTGTAACACTATCCAATATAATAATTACAAGAGAATGATTATCTAATTTTATGCGTTTGATCTAGCTTGTAGGTTCCCTTAATATTGGGTTTAAAACAACAATAACCTTATTCGCCTTTCTTTGATATGGGCGGTAATTAATTTGGTAAACTATATATATTTAATTCAGTTCATCTACTATGCATAAAGTTGATCCCTCTTGAATATAGATTTATGGAGTAATTTTTTTTGAACCGCAGATCAAAGAATTTGTAGAATTTCGCATTGATCGTCTCCACACTTTTTTGAGAGCATTACTCAATAGCGTCACGCTTCAATGACTTCCTGTTTGAAGTTGCACAATTTGGAAAGTTGATCAATTAATTCGGAACCTCTCAAGCATATTAACTATTTTAATACAGCTACAAACTGCAACTAATATAATTTTCCAGTCCAGAGAAGTGCGTAGGGGAGTCGATCATGGCTGATTGACATGTTCTATATTTGTACTTTGTAAAGTTGCCTCCAGCGAAGTGTTTACAGTGCTTTGCATTCCTAGTTTGTAATTATGTGGATGGACTTAGAATTACCAAAGACAAGTTTGAATTAGGTTGTACATCATCATCCAAGGTCATACAAGGTTATAGTCCTTGGACGACTGTATCAATGGTTACTTGTCCATTTCCCTTCATCTGGCTACTTTATTTCTCATTCTTCCAAATATAAAGTTTATAAGTCTAAATGCAAAGGATTTGTTTATTTATATATCTCGACTTCAAAGGATAAATATTCTAGTAAAACAAAATGTTTTATATTTCAAAATGGCGACTTGACAACCGAGTGTTGTCAGCTTCTTTTATCTTCACATTCTAGCATGCAATAGTATTTAGCTTAAGTGCTTACATGGCAAACCATCACTTGATAACAGTGCACTTTTATACTGTTTCAGGATGAAAATTATAATTGGAGATCAATTACCGCTTTGTAGTTCCCTTAGTGGAAATCCTTGACAAGGATTCTAATATTTTGAATGACATTTCAGTGACATTGGAAGAGGATTTTCATATTGACTAACTGTTAAAAACCTATTCATTATGTCTTTGAGTGTTTTGAAGTCCTGCAGAGCATTGCAGTGTTGTAATCTTTAAATTTGCAGGTTTTAGGTTGATGTGGTTGTAGTTGAAATAAATGTTATAGACACGAAATGAATTAGTGTACCTATTGGGGCGCTGAAAACTTGTTTTAGGTATTTTATATAAGGTACAGTGTTTCAACATTTGAATGATCATGTAATAGTTGGTAAAAAGTGCAACCTTTGTATTTGTCCCCTTATATATAATGCTGTATCAAACAAAATTCTTTAAAAGATGTAAGTTTTTGTATCTTCAATTTTTGATATCACTGAGTTCTTTTATTTCTGCTAAAATATATATGAACTAGTTTGAAACACTGAAAGCTAAATCTTATATAGGAACATTTTCTGATTCTTTCAGTTAATATAGCATTAAACATGTACCTCCTTGGCTCAAATCTATCTTGCGATACCTTTTGAACATTAGCATACTTATCTAGAGATTACCACCAACCGCATAAGAGGGTTTTTAGCTCTTATTTCATCATGTCTCTTTAGTTAGTGTTACATGAAGCTCTGGGATCTTGTTATTTTATCAAGTTGAACTTTTAACGATAAAGCCAATTTGCTTTAATTCGAAATTTATCTTTCGTATTTTACATGTGGTGCAAAATGATCCCACATTTGAGATGATAGCATCTTAAAACAATTAGAACACTTGTAGCATGGGAGTTATATCACTCTACTAATAGTATTGTTTATTGTCAAGTTATGAAAATTAATGAGATTTTATAGCCATTTTACTGCAGTAAAAGCATTTAAATCTGTATCTGATGCACTTAGTTATCTGTGATGAGAATTTATTTAGATACATGATGCTCATGATGTTAATGCTTCTTTGTGGGCATACATGTATTTTCTGAGATTTATGTTTATTTTCCTCATCCTGAAAGCAAGACATTAATCCTTGCATTCTTGATGGAAAATTCCTTTTTATAGATAATCCAAAGTACATGCATTTAATGCTGGGATTTTCTGGCTGATTGACATTTAAAACTTCTGGGTTTTCCTGTAATGTGATATTATGTCATACTGTGCCTAGACTTCTGTATTACCATTTTAATGGCATACTGTAAAACATGGTATGGTATGATGGTATGGTATGTGTTATGGTATGATGGTATGGTACGAATACCATCATACCATGGTATGGTATGATGGTATGGTACAAATTCCTATACCATGGTACGAATTCCTATACCATGGTACAAATTATTATACCATGGTATAACTTGATAGAATGAAGCATGGTATGGTTTTTTGAAGTAGGAAATTTTGAAAAATTAATTTAGGCAATATGAACTATGATTTTGTTTTAATTTGTTGACATTATATATATGTTTTATTTATTAAAATAATATTTTATGAAATAGATGTAGACAAACCAGATAGACTATCACTTACATGTATAAAGCTGTGAACAGAAAACAAGAGAAAACTCAATTTAAACATCTCAGATAACAAGATAAGATAGATATAATTTCCTGTTCTGACACATTATAAATGGCTGTCAATTATTCTTTGAAATTTTGGGA
The DNA here is from genome assembly GCF_965363235.1 of Mytilus galloprovincialis. Taxonomy (NCBI): domain Eukaryota; kingdom Metazoa; phylum Mollusca; class Bivalvia; order Mytilida; family Mytilidae; genus Mytilus; species Mytilus galloprovincialis. The sequence goes on from NC_134850.1 coordinate 48,619,505, forward strand.
AGTACTGCATATCTTTTGATGATAATCTAGATAATGTAGTTAAAGTTTTATTGCATAACCTTCTATTAATGGTCAACTTTGCCATAGGTTCTAATTTCTCAATGATATTAATGAACGATGTAGTATCCTTTATATATGTAGACTGATTTTGAACTATAAGTATAAGAAAATGATCAACATAATGACCTATAACATGCCAAGAAATCCTCGCTAAAAATTCCGGTCGACCCCCTACGGCAGTCATTAGTAGCTAAAGATTTGATTTCATTGAAGAAATTAATTTATGACCTTCATGTACGTGTCGCTTAGAACACAGCCATATACCAAATGGTCAATATTAATCATCCATGTAATTTGCTCTATGGGGTGTTTGCAGAATTTCAACGGAGGCAATTTCTTGGCATGGGAGAAAGGAAGAAAGACCAATCACAATTTGTCCTATATTTGTTTTTCTCTTTTTTAATTACATAAAAAAATAACCCTTTCAAATATAGAGTTCATAAGATACAAATATTCCCTGTGGACCCCCCCCCCCCCCCCTTTTATTTGTGCTCTCTATTTTCAACCCTCGAATTAAGCTTTCGAATCTAATTAAAATTAAAACCTTGCTTTCTAACCAATCTATTCATGTACCGGACCGGCAACTTTCTTTATTTAATACGAAAAGCCTTTATTTAATACGAAAATCTACAGTGCCGTTATACAGATGCATGTTGTTTGCTTGGAGTCTCCACCCGAAAGGAAAGAAATAGTCTAACTCCAAGATATTATATTCCTGCATCACGTGATTTGTACCATGTGGAGCTTACATTTGAATAAATACCGAATATGGAAAGTGAAACTACAATTCAAAACATAAAGTCGGAAGGCACAAATAAGAAAAAGAAATTTTTTTTTTTGGCAAAAGGTGCAGGTAAATTCTCTCCGTGTTCAAAATATACATGAAATATTTGCCACTGCCCCTTTTCTGTTCTATGAATTCTAACCCTGAGTTTTCTATCTGTTACTCCATGCCAAGAAATCCTCGCTAAAAATTCCGGTCGACCCCCTACGGCAGTCATTAGTAGCTAAAGATTTGATTTCATTGAAGAAATTAATTTATGACCTTCATGTACGTGTCGCTTAGAACACAGCCATATACCAAATGGTCAATATTAATCATCCATGTAATTTGCTCTATGGGGTGTTTGCAGAATTTCAACGGAGGCAATTTCTTGGCATGGAGGGGGGGGGGGGGGGGCGGGGCAATACCTTTTTGTGTTAACCTGTTTTTGCTTTTGTGTTTTTAACTGTTATTTGAGACAAAATTAAACTGTTAACTGTTTTCAACTCACTGGCTGTCATCTGTTCTGTTAAAATTTGAAATGTTGTTTACTGTTTATATGAAAATGGGATTCCTGTAATTTGTTACTAGACACTTAAAGTGTTTTTGGACATAATTTGTCCCTGAGAACTGATCTTACATGTACCTGTAGTTTACAAGAATTTTAAGATTCACGCTAATCACATTAAATTTGCTATCCATTTCTTTCTTTACGGTGCTTGCTCAAAGGAGTGACATAAACAGCATATATGTAACTGCCTTTGAGTATAGTAAATCCTTCATAAAATTTAGAATGGAAATGAGGAATGTGTCAAAGAAACAACAACCCGACCAGAGAGTAGAAAACAGTCCAAGGTAAACAAAAAAAGTCGCTTACACAGTGAAAAAATCTTGCACCAGGAGGCAAGCTGAAGCTGGCTCCTAAGGGAGCAATAATTTAACTTCAAAAAGGGGGTGGGGTTAGAAGTTATATGGACGTTTTCTGAACAAAAATGTGTACTAGTTCATATAAAATAAACGTGACAATACACTCCAAAACATATAAATGAACCAAAATTTTTAAAAAACAAGACTAGAGAACAGGTTCCAGACTTGTTACAGGTGCAACAAATGTGGCAGTGTTAAGCATGTTTTGTGAGATCTCAACCCTCGCCCTATACCTCTAACCAATGTAGTTCATTACTGTCTCCTATCTATAGTTTATCCCAAAGTTAACAGGAGTGGCCACTCCTCAACCAGCTAAATCCCTGTTTTATTTAAAAGTCATCCAAACCCACCCAAGCATATACATATATATGCTCATTAGCATTGATAATGTTTTTTGAAATGATCATAGATTTTAAAATTGAACCAATGAATATTTTGTTTACATTGTTTTTCAACCAAAATTCTTGTTCCTGTTTCTCATTGAAAAAAAAAGTTTGTTTTGGAAAAGGTCAAAAAAGAAAGAAAGAAAACAGATATTTAATAAAATCCTGTTTAAGAATAGGTTTATTAACTTTTCAAAATTTCCTCTTTTGAAAAACCATACCATGCTTCATACCATAGCATAATAATTTGTACCATGGTATAGTAATTTGTACCATACCATCATACCATACCATGGTACCATTCATGTATACCATGGTATGATGGTATTCGTACCATACCGTCATACCATACCACATACCATACCATCGTACCATACCATGTTTTACAGTATGCCCATTTTAATGAAGTATATCACACTAGTGGAATAGAAAATAATTTTGTTTTTTTTGCTTGTTTTCAATAAGAGATCTATTAAAACAGTACGAGATTTAGTCGGGCTGTGGGATGTTTTCTCATGTCAATACGAAGGTTTACTAATGTATTTTGTGGTATATTAAAAAAAGAAGTGAAATGAGGTAAAAAACTCCAGGATTTCTACATTTCCTGATGTACATGCTCTCTGAGGTTCTTATAAAAATGTGTGCTCACATAATCATATTGGACCTAAATGATTGATATTCACACCAATATGCAGTTTTATGCACCAATATGCACAGGGCCATAATGCAGTGCATTGCACTAATTTTTGCTGTAAGATTCTGTCAATAGTTATGTGTTTTCTTCAAAGATTAAGGAGCCCCCCTGTAAGTTTAAGAAGGATTTTAAGAGCATTAGAATCTGTTGCCTTCGTAAATATGAAATCTCCCTTTGCTCTACAATTAAAACCCAATCCTTTCAATCAGCCCCCATCCGTTCTGACAGGGGTTTCATTATCTTTCATGTTGACCGGTACATTCCTATTTGTAGATGGTACTTTTCAATGTATTCAATGAACATCTCATATAAAAATTCCTGAATTCAGGCGGTACTTATCAGTAGCATAGGAGGGTAAAAGTACCGGGTACCGCCTCCTAATGAATGGGCCTGCTTTCACTCAGTCCCAATCCTTTAAAAATGTCCAGGGAAAACACAACAGTTTATTTTTGTCCAATAACAATCCAGTGTCCAATGTTGTCAATATGCCAGGTTATTTAACCAGCTGTTTGTTAATAAATTGTGTATTCTGTACAGGTAGGAAGTACTATGTCATGAGAAGTGGTGTCATATCTCTCCCCGGGCTACACATGATGGATGGTCAATCATTAATTATAAAAAAATAATGATGGTGTTGTTCCTCTAAATCTGTATTTTGGTTTATATTTTGGAAGATGAATAATTTGATATTGTAGCTGAGACATAGCTTTTTTAGGTACATTCTATTTCTGTTTAAATTGAGAAGATTTTTCTTGTGTATGTACAACTAACCCCGGCTGTACAGTTAACCCAAACAGCATGTAAATACATGTGCAATCTAGTAGGAATTAAGTAAAGCCATGGCAAATTGAGCTGAACCTATATCTAACACTGGTCTTCTAAGAGCCCAACTACCTTCAATGAATATTCTTCTTGTAGGTCGTTGCAGCCTATTTTTAAACTAAAACTGTCTCTGTCTTCTGTATGTCCTGTTGCTTTGAAAAGTGCTTGTTTTTTGCCCATTATCTTTCAGAGCGAATTGTTTTGTCAAATGTACTTTTATGGTATTGTGAAAGCAATGATATGATTATTGTTTTTCTTGTTGTATTAATAATCTTTCACTAATCCATCACCCACATTACATTTTAATGAAAATTCTCCCTGCCCAACGGGTCATGCAACATTTAATTAAATAGATATCAATAATCAAACATTGACTTAATCAGTCTGTATACTGATAACACTAGAAGCAACGCTGATCACCTGTGGTCGTTAGACATACCTGCGACAATACCCCTGTGCCCAGGTATCTACCCTCGCCAAATACTTCTATTATAAACCAAACAAACATGTTCGTCATTGGTACTGGTTCAAGTCGAAAAGAGAGAATTTATCTTACTTGGGGAACATTTGTTTTTGACAAGGGTCGTAAGGTGGAGATAATCCCTTCCGTTTATTTACAAACTGCTTAAGAAAAAATTGAAAGGATTGTTTCATTGAATTTTAGTAATGGCTAAAATTTAGAATTTTAAAGACGTGTTCCGCCTTCTTCGACAGGGCTTCAATACTTTTGTTGACTTAATATTTTTCTGAGTTCAGAATTTCAATGAAATTTTAATATTGAAATAAAGTAAACTTTAACAAACATATTATTTTGCCCGCGTGTTCAATTGTTATTCCATTTTTGAGGTAAAATGGAGACAGATTTTCTCGCTTTTCATTTTATTGATATGGATTTTTTATCGTAATGGGAAATGTTTTTTCTTGTCTAGAAGATCGCTTACTGACCCGTTTTCTCATTGAATTTCAATTGCATGTTTATATTCACCTTTAGTGAGAAATCTTTGAAATCAATAGTCTTTTGCCAATATACAGAAATTGAAGTAGGAATTATCAATAAAAATATTGTATATTTTAGTCAAGATGAAATGAAAATACTTAAATTGAATGTGTTGAAGTCATACAATATTATAAATAAGTCATCTTCTGAGTGAGAGTAGTGCAGTTTATCAAAAAAATATTTTAGAAATTTGTCATTCCAAACAATATCATTATGAAACTGCCTTAAAGTAACATGGAGAAATATTATCTTTGTATGTCTGGATTTCTTGTCTCTTAATATTGAAACTAAAGAAGTACTCTAGTACAGTGGCCTCTGAGTACCTGATTTGTTTTTGGTCAAGATATCTGACATTGTTCTGAAGTAAAATTTTGAACTTTCAAGTCTGATTTCATGGTTTACCTCCTGTCATGGTAGATTCAGTTTGTAGCGTGTGTCAGGAAGTCAAAGGCTTAACTATTGATTTTTGTCATGTCTCTTTTTTCCCATTTATAACCAGTGACAATTTCAACCAAATAATTAAATTCTAGAATTTAACAAATTACTTAGGCTTGATGTTTGGATAGGTTTCTCATCAGTCATTTCAAGAATTCAAATTGAAGGCATTATTTTGTACTTGCAAATTGAATTGATTTTCTTTCAAAAATATTTTTGCTCTATAAAGTTGTAAACTTAATACATTATCAAGTGTACTTATAAATATAGCTCTGGAACTCACAAATTCTGATTTCATGTTTTATTGGCATTTTTGAGCTCATTATTCAAGATTTCAAGTTGAAGTCAAAAATTTTATTGACTATTTTTAACGAAATACTGGCCTTTCATTGCAAGCATGTTTGAGCAAAAAGTCAGTTTGATAAATCATTTCTATTTAAGGATGGGGAATAAGTAAAAGATTGTTTTTGGTTTAATATATATCCGAGAAAAACAGGATTAATCAGCTATTTTTGTTTTCAATGTTGATCAATTTGAAAAAGTAGAAAAAAATGAAGGAAATTTGCTTTTGGCTTTTTGATCACAAACTAATTAGATAGATTGATATGATAAATCTTCTTGTTTACAAAATAATTTAGTGTTTTCCCTCGGAGAATAATGGTGAACTCCACTCGGCAAGTGAAAAGTAAGTCACAATAGGACATCATTTACTGTTTGTCGTATTCCAAGATTGAATACTCTGTCCATAATATAATGAAGGGTTTCAAGCATTGGTACATAAATAATAGATTACTACGATCGGAAATATAATCAAGTATGGATTAGCGTTCATTAATCACATGACTCTGATTTAGTTGGGCAGGAACATAGTATTATAACAGGAGATTGAGTTGTCAAACCCAGCACTCTGGTGATGGTCATCCTTAAAAGCTTTTCCACCAAGATCGTATTTTAGAACAAAATAATTGTCTGGATAAAGAATTTACTGTGTTAAAAGAGATGTTGGACATTGTACTGGACACTATTGATGGCAGATAAATCTTGTCTCCTATCGATTTCTCTCATTTTGATGTGAGAAAAAGACGGGAAATATTTTTTTTTTGCAATTTACATCTTTGACCAGGAAATAAGTTAATCAGAATGAATTAAGTAAGAAGTGGAAGCATTTATATTATTTTTTAAAAGACATTTGTTATGTGAAAGCAACACTTATAAAATAACCATTAACCTTATTAAGCTTGGACCAGCTTATGTACTAGAGCGTCCGAGACATTAACCTCATAATTTAGCTTGGGCCAGTACTGGAGTAAGTCCTTGACATTAACCTCATAATTTAGCTTGGACCTGAGTACTGGACTGAGTCTTTGACATTAACCTTGTAATTTAACTTAGACAAGTACTGGACCGAGTCCTTGATATTAACCTTGTAATTTAGCTTAGACAAGTACTGGACCGAGTCCTTGACATTAACTTTGTAATTTAGCTTAGACAAGTACTGGACTGAGTCCTTGACATTAACCTTGTAATTTAGCTTAGACAAGTACTGGACCGAGTCCTTGACATTAACCTTGTAATTTAGCTTAGACAAGTACTGGACTGAGTCCTTGACATTAACCTGACAAATCAGCCTATCCTGACATATCATTTACAAATCCACATCTGTCTTAAATTATATTGTTATGTCCTAATGTATTCTACACAAATTGCTCTGAAACAAGACAACAGCATTCAATGTTCTGTATAAAATCCAACAAAACATCATTAAAACAGTCTGTTAAATGATGCTTTCTATGTAAATAGTGCACAGAAAATCATTTTCAAATAATTATTGTTTGCCAATTCTCTTCAAATTACAAGCATCATTGAACAAGAATACTTTGATGATAGTACTCCTACAGTAGCTGTTGATCACATTATTGGGACATGAACATTTAGAAAGACAATATGAAGTTATACAACCATACAATAAACTATATTGGAAATACAATTACGTTTTTTTATCTTCTGGATTTTTTAATAGTCTTGGGAGTGATGATGTGACATGAGCGTTTATTTGTTTATTTTGTACCAGCAAAATACCTTAACTTAGGTTTTATAAATGGATCTTGTTTATAGAGGGAGAGAAACATTTTATCAATGATTTGATGTTCTATTTATAGAAATAGCAGCCATTTTGGTTGTGACATCAGTGTTGTAATGGTGGTTCATCTTGTTTTCTTTTTAATACAGAAAATAACTTTACACAGAATTTGAAATACCTTCAAAGTTCTTATTTATAAAAAAAATCCTTGTAAAAGATCTAGGAGTAGGCTATCATGAGAGACTCTGTTCAATTTTGTGACTCAGTTTTCCAAAATAGATAACACATACATCCACATGTCACCTGTAATATTTCATTTCAACGCTATTGATTTCTTAAAAATTCAAAAATTATTTAATTCATTCACTTAATTCAAGAAATCAGCAGGCTCTAGAAAAATTGATCTGTTCAAAATTTGTGTAGAACCCCAGGAAATTCCTTATGATCCAAAACAAAATTTTAAATGTCTTGGATTGTCAGACAGAAAATTTAGTGAAACGCTTCACTCAAGCTTAAATTAAATTCAACCATGCATAATAATTTGAGAAAAAAAAGACTTATTAGATTTCTATTTGAAAATTTTGTGACATTTAATACCTTAGATGAATGATCATGTAGACTTTTTATCAAGGTCAGATTTTCATGGTTAAACCATTTGTATTTTGACATGAAACTAGATTTAAGAATTCATAAAAAAAGATGATTTTCAGAATAAGAAAATGTGATATGGATTGGTAGTAATTTTATTTCACAATTCTAAGAATTTTTTAAGCCATTAGCAATAATCCTAGAATATAATTTGTGCATTTGTATGTTTCTCAGATTAGAAGACATCAAAAATCAGATGATAAATAACTGTAGAACATCTTTAAGTCTTCCTCAATTTATCGAGGACAATATTGTACTTCTATATATAGCGAAGACACTTTTCAAAGATATTTCTTTTCAATGGGCTTTTCTGATTCAACCTTTTTGTACTTTTTTGACCATGAACATGTATTTAACTGAACTTAAGATGGTTTCCAAATTCTCATGTAGAAATACGTGAGCAGATTGCTTAATAAAATCGTGATTTTTATAGAAATATTACCCTTTGCTATTTTCATCATGTAAAGGTTGTATCTTAATGGATTGGAGTTAAAGTAAACATACAATATTACATAATGCTGGGTGATTACAGATGATATTTTATAACAAGGTATAAAAATCTCTTCATTCTCTCCTTCACAACTGATCATTAAGTAATATTTAACACCTTTTTGTGACATTCTTTTATTACATCAGTATTTTTTATATACCTCAAAATAGTGCTAAGTATACTTGATTTGATCATTTTATGGGGGTATAGTGTGAAGCAGAGGCCATTTATATGTTAGTGACAGAACAAATTGACAAGATTGAAATTTACGATCTAACGATGATGGCAAAATACAAGTATTTTATTGTTTAAGGGAGGTATTTTATTGTAGAAACATATAGAAAATTTATGATGCTCTTCTGAGAGTGGGATAAGTAATACATTCATTTTATAATCATTATTTGAAGAGTTTTTAGTGGGAAAACTTCAGAACTGATTGTTTTCTCTCCCACAGTGATTTGCAGAAGTAATGATATTGTATGAATGAAAAGTGTTTTATTTTTGCAGAAGTTTAGATTTTTCTATTTTTAGGGATAAATTTGTTTGTAAGATTATGATTTTTTGTGTTTGAGTTGTCCCCATTTCTAATCAATTTAAAGAATATATAAATAAAAGGAATTGCGAAATCAGCAACAAAAATAATAAAAGTTATAGATACTTATGGCTGTATAAATGTATAAATGTTACTTACTTTGATTTTGGTGTTGAAACTAAAAAATAAGGTAACGGGGAAAAAAAGGCAGTATATTTGATATGCATTAGAATGTTAGAAGCTAGAAAACCAAATAAAACCATCAAACCTTTGTTCATTTACTAAATCATAATCATCATAATGTCCAGATCAACCATACTAATCAAGTTGAGATGAATTTACTAAGAAACTGGTACCTAGTTTCTCTGGTTACCTTACATTGGTCCCGAATTTCCATTTCAGTTACCATTCCGTGGATTAATCCTGTGAAAGGTAACATTCTTTGGGGTGGCAAGAATTCCAGCTGCTTACATTATAGTTTAGCTATATTTGAATTATGAATTACTATTGAAATTTAATCACAGATGCAAATGTTGAAACCTGCAAAAGTAGAAATCGAATTGATTTAATCCACAATTTGAACTTTAAGTAAAATACAGAATTTTATCAAAAAAAAAAGAAAAAAAGAAGAAATGAAAAAAAAAAAAAAATAAGTCATGAGAAAAGAGTGACTGACAGTTTTCTTCCAGGCAACACACATAACCTACAAAATCTGATGAATTTCTATGGTAATTTAAAACATGCTGCATTTTATTTTTGCCATATATTGCATACATTGTTCCTGAAAAGTCTGCATCCATTGACAGCTTAAATTATACGATACTACTAGTCTGCATCCTTGGGAAGCTTGTTTTATATGATTTACTGCTTTTTCAATAGAATCAAGAAGGGTTTATATTTCTTATTATATTCATACTCTATACCATTATACGATGTTGATTAATATTAAACAAATTTCAAATTATTTTATGGGGATCTGTGAATATCCAATAATTTGTGACAATTGTTCATCAATGTTGGTAACTTTGTCTGACATTTGTATTATCTCTCTCTGGTGTATTTCTCTTATAAAGTTACTTATCTGGTCAAACAAGGGATAAATTGAACTGTCAAATCCACGGAAATATCATTCCAGTATAAACATGATCATTTCCGATAAAATTAAAGTGATAATTTCCTGCCTGGGAAGAAATTGAACATTGTCTCGGAAAACCCCAAATAAATTGGATTTAATTCCACTAGCAAATTTGTTGTATATAGTGTTGCCCGGCAGAAGTGTTTGCTATTAGCTGTAATAGTGACAAACTTCACTTAGCAAATATTACAAAAGTGCTTTATTGGTAAATCTTAGCTGAACATTTTTCCAACAATTAGATTTTTTTCCATCTACAAGTAATGACTACCGCTGGGACTTGACATCAAAGACAGGTTGTCGTGGAAATTGTTTGTATTCCATCTTTTTCTCCGCAATTTCTTGGAAACAATTTCATTATTAAATGGTGTAGACCTTTTAACGTAAATATTTGTGATTGACCTCTTGGATTCTTGGATTCATACTTGCCATTTTGTAATGGAATTAAAAAATATAAAATGACATCACCCTTTTATAGTATTTTTTGTCACGTAGAATATTAGCTGATTTTCTTTTGATATTTTTCTATCTAATGATTTAAGAACTTTCCACACATTTCAAGTACATAAAATAGATGCTTAACACTAGAACATTAGGTACACTAAACTATGGTTTTATTTGATATTATTGTATGATAAGAAATCGTCCTTAATTGAACTAAGTCAAATGAAAATAAACTGTTTGCTGATGAATTCCTCTCCTTTTTTGGCATTTAATTACCAGTCAATATTACCATCTTAATTTTGTTTCCCAAAAAGCAGGGGTTATGTTCAAAGGACCAGTTACATTTTCATACATGATACATGGATCTGAAATATTAGAGTATTATCTGAATATCAGCATTTGCTAAAACATCAGCCACTGTTTCAAAAAAAGATTCAAGACATTGACCTATAGATGTCACCTATGTCATTGAAAACAAAAAAGATTACTTAACCCAGACAAGATATTTCTTTATAAAAGGTTTGCTTTTAGACAGGACATGTAAAATATTACAAAATACAACAAAACACCCATGTCAGTGACCCTACAATTAATTGGGAGTTTTATGAGCCAGAAAGGAAGTAGGATATTTTTTATTGTATGATAATGTGAAGCCTCAAGTCTATATTGTGTTGATAATTAGGTGATAAAAAATCTACATCAGTAGTCTTAATTTCAAGATAAAATGTTATCAGATAAAATCTTGAAATTTTACTCTGAGAAAATCTGCTATTGTCTGCACCTAACTTTGAAAATTAACAATGTAAAATTAAACATGGTTATAACCTGCATATATTTGTAATTTATACAATTGATTGATCGGTTTTTACCAAAGATCCATAAGGCAAATATTTCATACATATTCAAGATGAGAATAAATTAAGTTATAAGGTTTTGCAATGAAAGTCAACACTGTATAAAAGGTTTGAAGTTTGGTCTACCACTAGAAAAGGTGGTTAATTGGATATGGCCTTGTATAACCTGTGATCAGTACACCCTGTAAAGATTATTGTGGCTTCTGTTTCATCAGGCTTTTCACTTTCCAAATGTGGATAAAAACATATATGAAAATAAAAGCGTATAGATACTAATTAACACATATGAGCAAAGTCCACATTCATATGCCTAAAAACAAACAAAATGATGGAAAATATGTCATTAAAATATAGAATAAGTATTTAGAAGATATGATATTAATTGTTTATTTGTATGTTTCAGTGGTATTGTTGGATTCTACAAAAACTTCTAGATTAGGATGGACTACACAGAGAAATGGACCAACAGATCAGTCAAATTATGGGGTATGCTTTTATTCATTGAGGTCACAAAGCGAGAGAACGAAGTGATGAATTTGATGTGAACAGGTCTCATTGGCATGTTGTAATCTTCTTTAATAGCAGGCATGAGCTCATGGATTTCCTTTCCTAGATATCAATTTGGTTTATGGTATACAACACAGTTACATGGTTTCAGTGTCCAATTTATTTTTACGTTGTTCTTGGAAAATTTAGAAAATTTGTGAAAAGATGGACAAAAACAGTAGGAACCCAACTTAATGTTTCAAGTTTAGTCTACTAGACTCTTATATAAAAGTTGTTATATCTGTCTATCAAATTATGGTTCCTAGCTTTTTGTTGTTTTGGATATCAGTGCTCATTGGTTAGCAACCTTGTGTCTTTTGCTGTTAGATTTCACTCCCACTGCAATTACACTTGATGAGTAAACCTGACAAGAACAGTAAGGACCATTAGGTTTAATCTCTAGTTGTCTTGTCACATATATTACATAACAACGAGGACAATACAAAACAATATTTCTATATTTTTCTCAGATGATGACTAATATTTCCCACAGGAGTTTTTGTCAACACGAGTTTATCTGTTGAAAAGTATGGATTTGTTCCATTGACAGGTTTTGTCACATGCCTGACACAACATTGCTGTTAGACTGATCTCTGACAGACTGCAGTCCTGTTAACTACTATTTTGAGATAAAGATGATGAAAATTTTAATCAAATAGAAAAATAATTTCTGAAAGAAACACACTTTACTACTGAAAACTATGGTTTGGGAATAAAAAATATGGAAACCTAATTAAGACAGCGATCTTTGTTGACAGGGTCATGTGTCCTTTCCAAGCTTGATTAGACAGAAAAATGTTTTCTCTCCCTCAGGGAGTACATAGACTTCATTATTATGGTAACTAAGGAAGTCAGTGCTTCCATAGTAACAAGAAACTTCCAAGTGAATGTTCTAATTCTTAAGCAGAAGGTTACTAAAAGATAGATTCTGATCTTTTTTCTAAAATTTCTGTCTTCAAAGTTATATTTTTTCCTAATTATTTACTTGGTTAACAATGGATATTTTCTCATGTTAATTTTGTAAGAAAAAAATGCCATTAATATAAATAAAAGTTTGTATGACAACAGCACTGAAAATAAGTGCTCCAGGTTGTACCAAAATTTTACAAAACAAAGAATGTTAAATAAAAACTTGCTGAACCAACCACTAAGTTTTGTGTTTGTTAAGTTCCCTCAAAAAATAATTTTATTTTCAGAAAGCAAAACGTATTGCTGGTATGATTTTCATAACAATCTTAAATCTACTAAAATATATATAGAAATTATAAAAAGAAGCATTCTTGATCATGAGTAACATAAAAAAAAAACATATCCCTTGATTTCAGTCAAGATCTCTCTGCATGTCATTTTGTCACAAACTTATCTTGAGGGGTTTCCAGTGCATATATGAAATTAAATAAAATCTATGCAATAATTTTAATTTTTTGAAACATTAAAGATTTTACGATATCTCCTGGGAAAAATGAAGCTTGAAGATATTGACAGATTAAGAGAACTGAAGTATGCTGTGTAAAATATTAACATTGGAATGCAATGCACTTTAATTCACTTGATATAAATTCAAGTTTCAAATTAAAAGATGTCTCGATCACAATTTGTTGCAGCTAAAATGCATTTCAAAGAGAATTTGACATAAATTGATAAACATGAAGCTTCAATAAGACATGCAAATATTTCCTCCTTCAAATTGAAGAGCTCTTAACTGGTAGACATTTTCTGATTTTGTTACTCGTATAAAATAAATGTGCTCTAAGTGGTTAGGTCAAATGAGAATTTATTTCCCATAAGTGAAACAGTCGAAAAGTCTTCAGAAAAGCTTTTGCATATATAATTTAAAAAATGAACCAGAAAAATAGACAGATAGATTTTATATGCGAAAGTGAGAAAAAAAAAATATGAAATTGGTTGTTAAGAATGGATAATAAAATATCCAATGAGCGTCACAGATGAATAAATTTAAAGAATTTTAACTTTTTCACCAGTTGCCAGAAGTAATATGTTAACTTAAGCAGCAGTATATCTGGTCTCTGAAGAAGCACATCATTAATGACATTATAAAATGTACATATTAATTTTTTTTAAGTCTCATATTAAAAGTCAGTTAAAAAAAACCTAATATATATTAAAATACAAAATGTAGCAAAAAAATAGTTGTACAATAATTTTTCAGTAAAACATTCTTAAATGTATAGAATATCTGCATCTAAACTGGCATCTGACAGTTTGATTTAATGCTATCTTCCTTGAACCTTAAAAAATAATTTACAATTCATACAAGTGGCCATTGAAATCACCACATAAAAGTAATAAATGTAACTGAAGGTTTTTTCCTCATAACAATGACATACTACTGGTGCAGTATTGTAAATAGGTATTCAGGGTTCTTTATAGGACAATTTGCACCTTTAAATTGCTTTATTGGAAGAATTCATTAAAATTTGGGTTGTAAAGTGACGATAACACTGTAGGAAAGAGATGCATATACACAGGATCTTGATAGATTATATTTTCAAATTTAAAAATCCAATCAGAAGCTTAGTAGGGGATGTTTTCATAAATGTAAATATATATATAATTGTCTAGAATTTAATGCTTGTATATGTGATTATGTTAGTTCTGTGTTTTCTTGTTCTGAATTAAAAGTCTCGGTGGTGAAATCTGCAGAGTTAATTCAAAAAGTTATAAATTGACATTTGATGCTTTTTCAAATCTCACAGTAGGTAGTAGTCGTCAGAGAAGTAGTTAAACATTATGTATCTCAAATTGTTTCTGTAACTTTTTATAAATCTTAAATTATAGTTAAATATCCAACTGAACATGTATATGATGTTCATTTGTGATTTTAAAGCACAATAAACTGCAGGGCATAAATTAAATGTATTTATATATATTTGACAGAGTAGTATATTCCTTAGGAGAAGGTACACGTAGATGGTTAAATATTCAGGAATTTTGCCCTCAACTGTCCTATCAACTATAGATCTATAACAGTTCTTTAAAAACTTTGCTCAAAATACCCTCCATGCATTGTATTTTAAAATTGAGGGACAACACTGCAACTTAGTTAAACATACCATGATATTTTCAAATTTCTATTGCCTATCTCTTTGTTTAGTTGAGAAGTTTACTGTATTTAGCATTATATGGTGCAGTCTAAGAGACTTGATTTGGTCATTTAAGTTTTTGGGACTTTATACTTCCAATTTGCTTTTGAGTTATATTGTCTATGAAATAACACCAGCTAGAGTATTGTGAATATGGTAAAAATGCACACACCAGCTGTGATTTTCTGATTTGAAATAATGTTTTTGCATTAAATTGAATGATTTTTACCTACTTATCCAATTACATAATTGGTCCGTTGGGATAAAACTCTTGCTAATTGTGTAATTCCTTTGTTTCCAAGACAATTAAAATCGTTGTTGAGCTAAGAGCTTCTTTATTCGGTTGTTTTCATAACCTTTTTGGGAAAATTGTCAAACAAAACCCTTATCATCCATATATGGAAAATTTGGCAGGACACGCAAGTAAATTAAACATTATCTACGTTTGTATCTGTACATTTGACAAGAAAATTATTCTCTTGTATTCAGTAACATATTTGCATTGCTAGATTTGCAGATCAACTGTGGCTGATATTGTTTGGGACTTTATTGTGCATTTCAATTGGAAATATATTTATTGTCATTTAATAGTGGTTTTCAATTTCTTATCTGTACCACTAGTCAAAGTGAGATACAGTGTTTTCAATTTAGAATATTAATTGGTACAGATGGCGATTAAACAGCTGCCTACAAATACATCACATATACATGTATATAAATAATATGATAACATACGTTTTCATGGCAAACTTTCATTGATATTCATTTAGAGCACAAAAAAAACCAAAGGGTGCAATAAAAGTACAATGGGATTGTTTTAGAAGGAGTAAGGAAAGGGACACTGAGAGACTACAATATCATTTAATCGGACACACAAAAAGTATAAATATCTACAAAGTAGTGGGTGCACAACAATTCAAACAAGTAGTAATATACTGGCTCATGGTGTAGTTCACTGAATTGTCAGTAAAATTATGAGGACATCAATATAGAATCAAAGATGAAATTAAGTTGAGAATCAGTGATGAAATTAAGTTGATGGTTTTGACTGTTCTGTTCTTATCTCT
This sequence comes from Mytilus galloprovincialis, assembly GCF_965363235.1. NCBI lineage: Eukaryota > Metazoa > Mollusca > Bivalvia > Mytilida > Mytilidae > Mytilus > Mytilus galloprovincialis. The sequence goes on from NC_134850.1 coordinate 48,635,483, forward strand.
TTTAGTTTCTGCTCTTTTAAGTATTTTATTGTTGGTCTTCACTCAGTAGCTGAGTTTACCTGATAAGGGCTTTTTTAAAAATGCATGATCATAACAAAAGTTTTGGGAAAGATTCCATGGTTATTCTTAACTGCTAAAATATGAGATTAACATGTACAGTGTTATTGAATCATGGGTGTATTAATTTATCCAAAATCTTTCTCTCCAGTGAATCCGCCATCTTAATTCTTCGTCAAACTAATAATAATGCATTATGATTGCATGGGGCCCTGGTGTCGAACACTGTAAAGTACATCATATACACTTCTAATAAATCTTCAGAAATTGAAATTACACAGAGCAAACAGTTATGTCATAATGAAAAGAACAAATTGTTCATCTGTAGAAAAGATTTGAAGAAAAAAAAAACTTGACATAATTTCAGTGTGTACATATTGATGCACATTGCGTTGCAGTAATTGTCAGTTCAATGTTATGCCTATCTCTCAGTTCCATTGAAGAGCCTTCTCGGTAATCAAACATATTCTGCATTATAACTGTGATTTTTAACAGCTAACAAATGTTTGAACAAGAAATTGTGCTAAAAGCAATTGACTGGTTTTTATATTCATTTTAGTTATATTTGATAAAAAAGTTATTTTATTGATTCAGTATTGTAAGATTATAATTTATAAGAAAATTGTCCAAGCATTTAAAATTACCATGAGATTCAGTAAACAGAGGATTTTTCCAGGTTGTGTATATATATATATATATATATATATATATATATATATATATATATATATATATATATATATATATATATCTATTATAATTCTAATATTTTTATGCCCCACCTACGATAGTAGAGGGGCATTATGTTTTCTGGTCTGTGCGTCCGTTCGTTGGTTCGTCCGTCTGTGCGTCTGTTCGCTTCAGGTTAAAGTTTTTGGTCAAGGTAGTTTTTGATGAAGTTGAAGTCCAATCAACTTCAAACTTAGTACACATGTTCCCCATGATATGATCTTTCTGATTTTAATGCCAAATTATAGTTTTGACCCCAATTTCATGGTCCACTGAACATAGAAAATGATAGTGCTAAATTCAGGTTAAAGTTTTTGGTCAAGGTAGTTTTTGATGAAGTTAAAGTTACATCAACTTGAAACTTAGTACACATGTTCCATATGATATGATATTTCTAATTTTTATTCCAAATTAAAGTTTTTACCCAATTTCACGGTCCACTGAACATAGAAAATGATAGTGCGAGTGGGGCATCCGTGTACTATGGACACATTCTTGTTTTATATTTGCATTGTAAAGTTTTATGAATCAACTAACATATTTTCTGTGAGGATCAGAAATCTTTCCATTAAACCAGTCAGTGTTAAGGGTTTTTTACAAAGTTACCTAGTCTTGAAAGACATGGCAACAGTTTTTGTCAGTAAAATAGTCTTAAAAAAATATCCATGTGACATTTGTGTTTTAATTCTTCACAAAAATGTTTTGAATACCTTCAAGTGAACAGCTTCATATATTTTCTAAATATTTGGATAAAAAATAAGTCTAGGAGAAAATTTAAGTCCTTCATAAAAAGGCTAGTCACTTCAGGTTTATTTTCATCATTCAGCACACTGTTTATTTTGTTTTGTTGCACAATTTTCCCAGCATTCATTGTGCTCATCTATCTCCCTAATGTCTTCGTGCAGACACTTAATCTTATTTTATTTTTGTCAGTACCGCTAATTACATCATAATGACATAAACTTATGTTGTGGAATCACCTCTATTTGTAAGGATAATTACGACCTCGTTAATCACATTTGTCATATAACATCAGTTTGTCATACTTAAAGTAATTATTACCCAATATTTCATTTTAATTGTTGATTAAAAACCAAGTCACCTGTTTAGGTAGAACTAATGCAAATTGAGTTTGAATAAACTTTTTTGTCAATTAATTGTGGAAATTCGATTGGAATGGAAATTTTCTGCAAATGCTTAGTCTAGCGATAACCAAATATGAGAATTATCAGGCCCTTACTGTCACAGGGAAATTTGTGAAAACAAAAATAAAATATTTTTAAATTGAAATCAAATGTTCTTATGTTAAAAAAGTAAAGTTTGTTCTGTCTCCTTTTACAAATGGTTACTTGTAATGTTGACTAAGATGAACTTATGGCTTCTGTTTATATTGACAGTTTGTTTTTATTTTATGAACTATAATGACCATAATGGGCGAGATTGCATGTTATGGCTGAACATTTGTCCATAGAATATGCCTTGAGTGATATAATAATCAATTTATAAGCTTTTATATTCAGCTTTGATGTCCATTTTTTCCATAGATATTGATAGAAACTTCTGACCATATGTCTAATGACCACCACAAGGTTCCTAACCATTGTAGGAAATTACAGAGTTATGGCCCCTGGAGGAACTTATGACCATAGAGAATGAGGTCATCGTGTGTATTGGAGACACAATTTGATTTTACATCCTGGTTTGTTCTGTAATATGATTTAGATGACATGGAGGAAGTGTCTTTTCACACTGGTAGAAGATATCATTACCGCTAGTTAAAGTAGTAATTATGTGTCCTCAGAAAGATAATCGGTAACCTCAGGGGAAATATGGATTATTGAACAGCCAATTCACAGGGACATGATGACACATACAAAAATCATTAGGAGAAATAAGCTTAGGAAATACTTTACATTAAAAAGTATGAATTTAAGATATACAACAAAGTGGCAAATTTTTGGCCTATTTCAAATTTTAAATAAAATCCTGAAAAATTTCAAACAACATAATTTCAATTTTAAACACAGATAGATCATAACATTAGACAAGACAAAACTGAAAATGAAACTTCTTTCACAGGTTTGACCTTGAAAATTGTGAAATTTAATCTCTTTAGGTTCATATTTCTAAAAATAAACCACTTGGCAGAAAGGGAGTCCATGATTTCTTGTCTAAGGTCTGACTTCTGTAAAAAAATAAAACCCTGTGTACCGGTAACTATTGTTAGTCAGTCAGTATCGTGTAATCAGTTGAAAATTAGTGTTCTTCCCCCCTGTCCCTGGGGTTTTAACAAAAAATAGAAAATTGTCAATCACATTACACTTTTTTGTAACATAACTCTTTTTAATTTGTCATCTAAAGCTTCTGCAGACACATGCATCTTCTCCAGAGACTTCAATACTAAATTCTACATTTTTCATGTGTACAAAAAAATTGGTGGTTTTTAACATTCATATTTGATTCTCTTTAATTGATCTGAACTTGACAATTCATCATAGAATGTCTTTATTTGAGTTATGTCCCTTGGGAACCATTATCCTGACTTTGACAAATGACTTCTTCAGCAGGGGACCAGCATAGATGATGATAAATGCAGATTTTGTATAATATATAGATAACATAAATCATAGTTCTTGGTTTAAAAATGACAAATGTAGGAGAAGGGATGTGAGAACCTGAAAGTTGCGATAAATTAGCTTGTTAATTTTAGGTTAAAATGTTGATTTCTAGGCTTTAAAACAGTAGGTGGGTCCTTATAACTTAATTTGTTCTGAATGGAAGACAGATGAAAATTCAAATGTAGTTCACTAGTGTTTGTTAATTTTGATGTTGAAGTATTTGCTGTGACATTGTAAAAAGTTCAGGTTAAGATTCCTCTGACTTAATAGTGGATTAGGGGAATGTTTTAACACATTATCCAATTCATCCTGTTCAAGTCTGTATTGGATCCAGAAATTGTTATAAGGGGCCTAAAGTGGGCCCACTGACTGCTGAAGAGAGGCCCACAGTGATTCGTAAATCAACCAAATATTTCCCATTAAAAAAGGGGGACCCTTGGAAAACCCTCTAAATTCGTCTCTGCAAATGGCCTCCAATTTTCATAACAGGGTACTGGAGATTGGAGAAGGGAAATTGATTGAACAGAAAATTAGGATTTGGAAAAGAATGAGACATCAGTCACTGAGTGAATGAGAGATCACCTCAGACATTCCATAAAACAAACCCCCTACTGATGTATCAGCTATCAGCATCACATGTTATCAGAACAGCCATCATACATAACCTAAAAGATATTGACACAAATTGACTCCAAATAATGAGTTAAGTGGTTGTAATTATATGTTTAAAACATGGTAGGTGTTTTGTTTGTCTGGAGTTGACATTTATTGTCCTACATATAGTTATCTAACCTGAGTGCACACACTGATATTATAAGTGACTGTCTGTTCTAGTGTAGACTTTATGATATAAAATACTTTTCTATCTTTAATGATAATTTTGGCTGTCTGTGTTGCCAATGATAAATTGTACTAATTGCAGTTTACACAGAATAGGTGGTCGGTGATAGATTTGTTGAGGAATTTTTGTTTATCTAAATGTATTATCATCCTTAGATAATACTATTCACATTCATTTAAGCTAAATGTTGAACAAAGATAATTCATTTGCACAAGTTTAACTGCTTGATTGCATTTTTTTTAATTTGATGCTTAAAATATTGGTTAATTATGCAGTTTTCAAAGTAAAATGCTGTAGCTTTTATTTCATTAATTTTGAAATATTTTATGTATGAAATCATTTTGTGATCGCTGCTGGGGTTATGATCCAATGTACATGTCACTAAGGGAATTAAAACCTATTTTTTACGATTTGTTTGCCTGGAACAAAATGAACATTGTGGGAATTATTTTTTGCAATTTTTCTAACATCAGAAAGTTTGACTTATTTGTCACAATTTATTTCCCCATGGTATATTTAAACTTGTAAAAGTCACATTAATAATTTGTGCATTTTTAAAATATTGGTGACTATCAGATCTATAATGGAAGACATGTACTTTAAATTTAAGCATTGTTTAAAATATGGAAGGATTATTTGTTAGATAGGGGGAGAGATAATAAATCGAGAACTCCAAGTTCACATTACTGAGCTTCAATACAAATATTTGTCATGTCAATCATACCGATAATATATCTTAAAATTGAACAAATTATGTCTGATGTCCAGTGTGGTTGATGATTAATTTGTGAATAAGTAGGCGTCAGGACACCTTACAGGGTCATGACAGTTCACGGGTATAGTGACGGTGGAAGTTCCGTTATCACCCATGTTTGTTTATTTTTTGACGATTTTAGGTTCATATCTGTCCGAAAAAAATTTATATGCATTCAACAAACATATCTGCTGTGATGACGAATGATTACCGCAGCGTGTGTCATCATTTTCAACAAATTCCGATACCCGATTATTTGACTTGTACTATTTTGTTTGTGAGGACGGAACTTGTGGTATAAAGCTTGCTTAAAAGTACGATAAGATAGTCTGTTTGTTCATTTGAAGTTTGCATTAGTGTTAGATTTATGAACTTAGCTGTTGGTATTAAGATATATCAAAAGAAGATTGAACTACATGTACATGTAATAACAAGGACATTTATCTTGACTCTGCACAGGAGTTGTGTAACTCCGATGGAATTTTATACACTGTTGAAAGATTTAAATTCTGACTCCATTAAGATTTTTGTGTATAATAAAAAGATGTTTTGTATTAATGATTGATTGATCTACCAACTGAACAACTTGATATGATGAAAATTATAAAAGTTAAATTCCTTTTGCTTCACAAACTTATCTGAATTAGAACTAATTTAGGAGATTTGGTACTTGTCTATGATATATTACGCTCCTGGTGGGACTTTTTTCACCACATTACAATAAAAGTTTGTTAGTTAAAGAGGGATCAACTTAGAAATGTCCTAGAAGTTTTGTTGACAAAAACCAGAGAAGTCAATGTTTTAGAGTGGAGCTGATTGCACTACTTTACTATTCTATTTTTGTGCAAATAAGGTTCCTTTCTTATCTATTTTGGAAAAGAAGACTTGAAATTGTAAAGCAGAAGAAAAACTGCTTGAGGATTTTAAACCTATCTTTAATTATGTACTTCTACAAAATTATTTGCTGGATTTTCTTGCTGTGTTGGTGTGTTCAGCTGTTTTCTGCTGTACTGGTTGTTGTCTCTTTAACACATTCCCCATTTCCATTCTCAATTGTATGGTTTAAAAACATCAGGCATCTTCACACTGTTGGTTAACAAATTTCCCAGAAAATAAAACATTTTTATATCTTTGTAAAATAGCACTCACCCGTCCTGTTGGTATATGAAATAAATGTATGTTAAATGCTCATGAATGGTAAACAAACTCTCCTTATTTTTATTAACAGAACTTTACATTTTATGTATTCTGTCAAGAAAAATAATGAGGATTACATGAATTAATGGAAAAGTTCAGGTATATATAGGACAAGTTCGCTTCACATAAAAAATGGACATAAATTGTGAGGATATTACATTAAAACAATTACCATCAACTTCCTGCGTCTTCTTGAAGCATAAAGTATGGCTTAAACAGTAAACAACCCTCTAAATTAATTTAAAACAGAATTTTGTCCTCAAGTTTAAGTTAATGGAAATTTATTAAAAAAAAGTTACAGAAATTTTGTCTTAAAGTTCAAATTAATGGAAGTTTTAGAAAAAAAAGTTAATAGTACAGTATTAATGGAGACTGGGAAATCAGTGTGAATCTAACTCATTTAAATTGACATTAAAACAACAATTTGAAGCCATGACATTAAGGGAGGGGTACTAATTATCAATATAATAACCAATTGTTTAGAAGATTATGTTGAAACATTTACAGCTTTTTTGTTACATAATTTCGCCTCCAATATTAATTACTTTGTCAGATTAACTATTAAACATTCCACCATATAAAGACCTCCCCAAGTTAAATCTAATGAATCAGGCTGAGTTTTAATTTTCTAGATTATTGTGTTGGAAGAGACAGAAAATCATCTGTCTTGTTCAGTCAGAACCAAATTAAAAACTTTTTATCAGTGTTAAGAAGCTTTTCTTTCTGTATTTGGTAATTTTGATTGTATTTTTCAATAAGATTCTTCAAGGGTTACAAATATGGCAGCTGTCTGGTTTCTCCTTAGGCTATTTATTGTACTTTCCAGGGTCTTTGCTGTTCAGTTTTCTACAATAGGAATAAAAGGAGATGTAATAATAAACATTATAAAACAATGAGACAGCAACCCAACCCAATAAAATACCAAAAGTCAATGTAGATATCAACATACGTCTTCAGTATTAGTGCAGCCGCATGTTAAAGCCATTCTCTGAATCAGTAAACTTTAAAAAGTTAGGCCATCACCACAAAAGTCAATGTAGATATCAACATACGTCTTCAGTATTAGTGGTGCCGCATGTTTACGCCATTCTCTGAATCAGCTAACTTTAAAAAGTTAGGCCATCATGCAAAAGTCTATGTAGATATCAACATACGGCTTCAGTATTAGTGCAGCCGCATGTTTACGCCATTCTCTGAATCAGTAAACTTTAAAAAGTTAGGCCATTATGCAAAAGTCTATGTAGATATCAACATACGGCTTCAGTATTAGTGCAGCCGCATGTTTACGCCATTCTCTGAATCAGCTAACTTTAAAAAGTTAGGCCATCATGCAAAAGTCTATGTAGATATCAACATACGGCTTCAGTATTAGTGGTGCCGCATGTTTACGCCATTCTCTAAATCAGCTAACTTTAAAAAGTTAGGCCATCATGCAAAAGTCTATGTAGATATCAACATACGGCTTCAGTATTAGTGCAGCCGCATGTTTACGCCATTCTCTGAATCAGTAAACTTTAAAAAGTTAGGCCATCATGCAAAAGTCTATGTAGATATCAACATACGGCTTCAGTATTAGTGCAGCCGCATGTTTACACCATTCTCTGAATCAGCTAACTTTAAAAAGTTAGGCCATCATGCAAAAGTCTATGTAGATATCATCATACGGCTTCAGTATTAGTGGTGCCGCATGTTTACGCCATTCTCTGAATCAGCTAACTTTAAAAAGTTAGGCCATCATGCAAAAGTCTATGTAGATATCAACATACGGCTTCAGTATTAGTGCAGCCGCATGTTTACGCCATTCTCTGAATCAGCTAACTTTAAAAAGTTAGGCCATCATGCAAAAGTCAATATAGATATCAACATACGGCTTCAGTATTAGTGGTGCCGCATATTTACAATATGCCATTCTCTGAATCAGCTAACTTCAAAAAGTTAGGCCATCATGCAAAAGTCTATGTAGATATCAACATACGGCTTCAGTGTTAGTGCAGCCGCATGTTTACGCCATTCTCTGAATCAGCTAACTTTAAAAAGTTAGGCCATCATGCAAAAGTCAATATAGATATCAACATACGGCTTCAGTATTAGTGGTGCCGCATATTTACAATATGCCATTTTCTGAATCAGCTAACTTCAAAAAGTTAGGCCATCATGCAAAAGTCTATGTAGATATCAACATACGGCTTCAGTATTAGTGCAGCCGCATGTTTACGCCATTCTCTGAATCAGCTAACTTTAAAAAGTTAGGCCATCATGCAAAAGTCAATATAGATATCAACATACGGCTTCAGTATTAGTGGTGCCGCATATTTACAATATGCCATTCTCTGAATCAGCTAACTTCAAAAAGTTAGGCCATCATGCAAAAGTCTATGTAGATATCAACATACGGCTTCAGTATTAGTGCAGCCGCATGTTTACGCCATTCTCTGAATCAGCTAACTTTAAAAAGTTAGGCCATCATGCAAAAGTCAATATAGATATCAACATACGGCTTCAGTATTAGTGGTGCCGCATATTTACAATATGCCATTCTCTGAATCAGCTAACTTCAAAAAGTTAGGCCATCACCACAAAGGGAGAAAAACAGAAGACTAAAAGACAAATTTCCTTTGTTTGACCTTACTCTTATTAATAAGGGCCAAATCAAAATACAATAGAACAATTACTTAAATAAGGTAGAATCTTTCATTGCACTTTAAATAAAATATGTTTATTAAAGTCAGAAAAGTGAATTCCAAAGTGTATTTCCACAGACATTGATGACCCAGATTATGACCTCAAATAGATAATTATCAAAAGCACAGGCAGAAAGTGATATATATCCCTTATAACATATCTTGTCAGATGAAAGTTCTGTGGCTTATAAAACCTATCAGATAAACTTTTATTATAAACTCTTATCACTAATTGATTTGCACAATTTGAAATATTTTCTTTTAAAACGGAAATATGATAAACAGATTTGAAACAGAAGCTTTTTCTATGATGCATGATAAATCGGTCTAGTCTGACATGTCTATTGTTAAAATGACCTTGTGCAACTTGATTCCTGAGAGTCTTGCAGTTGTTGTATCATTAAATTGGAAAGTGCATATTATTTGCATCTCAAATGGCAAAATATTTATACTAATGAGATTTTGTTGTAAACATGATTCTACATAAAAGTAGATTACTGTGACTCCATAGTTCTCTTTCAAAATGTATACATAGTTGAAATTCCATATAAAAACCCAATTGATTATATTCTCTATAAGAATGTCATCATTTTCTAGTTTGCAATCATGATCATGACCCAAATGGCATGGTTCAGTGATAATTTGAGGGTATTTTTCTGGCTTTTTGTATTTATGGAATTAGCTTAATATCTGGTATAAAATATAACTTTGAAGGAAATTGTGTTCATTTTTGGGTACTTTAGTTAGTCTTAGATACAACTTTCATGCAGATTATTTCTAGAGTTTTATTTAATGGATTGGTATAAAATTGAGATGGGGGAAGGTGCTTGGAATAATAATTTTAAATTTCTAAATATTTTTATGCATATGTACAATTAAAGGTGGATATATAATTCTAATGTTATTGTTTAGATTTGATTTTGATATATTAAATAAAAATTTATCTTTTATGATTTATCTAAAAATTGCAGCTCTGAATCGGCCATTTTAATTCCGTAATAATGCTATCAAAGCACAGCTGAATGAATTCCAACAAGACAAGCAGCAAAATTGAGTTGAGTCATTTTAATGAATTAATCCTCAGAAAGAATTGATTCGTTTGATCCCAGAGACCCAGAAATAGGGGAAACAAGAAGGTTTAATCAAGCGACAAATTAAGTGAAATTCATTTGTGAGGTGTTGACAACCACTCTATAATTTCAGGTTACATTTTACAGTGAGGTTAGGTCTTTGCTCTTAACAATATGTTTTCCTCAGTGAATATTAGCATTGGCAAATAAAATACATTGAGAGAATTATGAACCGGTTTAAGAAGATGAAAGCTAAGTGAAAGATTGGAAAATGGTTAATTTTGTTTACTTTGGCATACATGCTGACATGGTGATTATTAAAAAGTTTTCCATGGCAGTATTGTTAGATTAAATAGGTTGTCAAAGTTCACTGGCACATTTATATGTTATATCCATCAGGTAAATGATGATTTAATTCCTTAGGGCTCAAAATATTCAATATTTGAAGATTTATCTTCAGTTCAAGGCTTTCTAACAAATTACTTATCAAATTTCTTTGAATATCAATCAAATGAAAGTGTTCAAATTAGAGATCAATAATTTCAACTTCTAGTGTCTTCTATTTTAATATAAGCAGTGTTGTGAGATGGAGTAGATACTGTTAGTATAGTTTTTCAAAAAATAACAAATGCAACTTAATGCAGATGTTAAAAATGAAATGTCTATATATATTTATTTTACTTTATTGCAAAGTAAAATGTCAGGGTTAAAATGCAAACATAATATTCACAAGATACATACAATAAGCTTCTTGACCACTTCTTGAAACTTCAATTGCATTAACCTCCATTGAAAATTAGGAACCTCTGATTGAATCCTTGAGTATGGGAGTACTTGCACAATGTCAGTATGATCAAAAAGCAACATATGTCCTATTAGCTATAGATATCGCATGTGCCACCGATATCACCCAGTGGATCAGTAATATTTTTTTTTCATTTATAGTTGACATATCATTCAAAACCCAAGGGTAATATTAATAATGTTGGTCTGGTTGTCCAATTTGTTACTGTAATAGGTTTTAGATGTTTCGTTTGATTTTCTGAGCTATTTTATTCTCTAGGGCTATTACACAATGTCATATACTTTCTGTTTTTAATGAGACAGCCTATAAAAAGTAAGCACACAAAAACAGTTTTATGTGATTTAGCATTATTTGTCTGTGTGCTGGTCAAATTTCTACTGTATTTGGAAGATAATTGTATGAAAATGATTTGTATTTCTTTAAGGCAATATTAGTGGAGAAAAGCATGCTTAAAGATGTATTCTTAAGGGACCAGACTTATTTTTTGTTCTTGATATTTTGATATATTTTCCTGCAGCAAAGTGACCTAAAAAAACCCACTATGATGAAGATATTGTAATGGTATTTTGCAGCTTTTATGCTTTCCACATTTTTTGGTAAATTCATAGTGCTACACTTTAACTCCAAGACACAACTGTCTAATTAAATATTTCTAAAAATGGTGTAAGCTGTATCTTTCATCACTAAGTTTTAATATTAAAAGTATCGCCCTAATACATCGGAAATCATTCTTTTATTTACACCAATCCTCCTAGCAATTCTATAGCAAACAGTTTCAAAACAATGGTATCGGATAGACACACATTTACGGCCACTATACAAACATTTCTTTACAGTAGGGAATTTTATTGACCAAGAATGGTAATATTTTCTTTTCATTCAGACCCATGTAATTACCGTAGCATTAAAATCTATATACACATTTACTTATCCTTGTATCAATATTATACCAGTTATATTGGAAAATGAAAGTAAAAACCCATTATTTACCTTTTGGCGAAGGTATAGATTTTGACACTGGTTTTGGATATAACTGGTCAATTGAATATGCCTTGCAGGAGATTGTTGAATAAAGACATGAAAAGAACTTATTTAAATCCCTTATCAAAACTTTTCAGATTTACATTTCAAGCTTTTACATTTATCCAACCCTTTTTGCTTTGTAACATTGAAATATGGTTATAAGTTCAAACCATGTTTTGTAAAGGTTAGAATAGCGGGTAATAATTTGGAGCTGTAGATAAAGGAAGAGATATTTTACCCCCAAAATGCTACAGAGGTTTCATGTAAACCCTTTTGGCAGTCATAAATTTGAAGAAAAAAATATGTTCAGTTCATACATATTTAAAAAAATGTATATAAGAAATAAAACTATAATAACCATTGAATAAAATACAAGTGTTGCCTAAAAAAACATAATCCGCTTAAAATGCTATAGAATTGATATTTTTTTCTATAGTACATGAAAAGCTGAAAGAAACACCACAAGTTTTATGATTGACATTATACCAGTGCATTGACAAATGTTTTAAAGCTTAAATGAGTATATATCTTTTAGGATTTGACCTTGTACTTGTTTGCTCAGTAGTCAGATCTAATATCTCTGTCTTTTAAGCCTCAATCTCTCCTTGTTTATAAAGACAAGGGATTATCCTGCTTTGTTTGTATAGACAGGTAATATTTGTCTGTTTCTTTGGTTTGCTATACTGTGACATCTTATAAATGCTTTAAAGCATGCGATCATTATCATTGAAATGTTTGCAGATTAAAGGGACATAACCCTACTTATGTGTTTTTTGTTGTATGGAAAACCTAGGAAAGTGATATACTCAAATATTGTAACAGTATAAATATTAAAAAGTATTCATTGTTTGAAAGCCATTATGGTGACCTTTAGTAGTTTTAAAACGTCAACATTATTGGGTCACTGGTGGAGCCTCATTGACAATTATCAGATATCATCTTATTTTTAGATGTACAAATGTTCCAGTAGAAGTTCATACAAAAATAAACAACAATGGCAGAACTGTTTCTCCATCTTTTTCTTTTAAATCTTCTGTGACCAAAAAAACATGTTCAGTATTGAAAACATTAAGCTACACAGTTGTGAAATATCATATTTTATAACACAATTATAAAGAACAATTGCAAACAGAACGGTTACTTATAATGAAGAGTAGCTAGAAATGTGACATTGACAAACGTTTTAGGATCAACTGAGTATACTATATTGAGAAATAATATATAATATTCTTAATATATTGAAATGTGTTCATCATTTTTATAGCAAGAGAAGGTGGGTGTTTCTTTGCTTTGAAGATAAGAACTGTTGGATAAACAGTTTTATAACAATTTCTATTCTAGCTAGTTTCATATTAAACTGTGTCCCTGTTGTATTGTGCAATGGAATTTCAAAAGCACCACAAATTGGAAACATGCAACCTGCAGTCTGAAGTCTTATCAAAAAGAATAGATAATTCAATTTGATTGTTTTGTTAGACCTTTCAATCTTATTTAAATGAATAATTTTATTTCACTGCTCTCTTAAATAAGAAATAAATTTCTTGATTTAATTTCAATAAAAAGTTGATTGATTCCAATAGCTGCAGTTCTGTATATTGAATAAGATTAAAATATCACAGAAAACACAGGAGCTGCCAACTTTGATGTGCACTGATGAGTTTTATTTAGCTTATTTCATTAGTATATATCGGTATATGAAAAAAGGGATGAAAAATTTATTATTCTCAGAGGAGAGAAGTACCTTCAGCAGGTATTGAAATTAATTTGATTAGATAATATTGATAAAACTATATAAATTGCTAGTTTTATGGTACTGTTGGCATGCAATGTTTTCATCCAATAGAATTACTAACATGCTATTCAAATGTCAGTATTTTTTATTGTCCATAATTGAAGACTAAAAATTGAATTATGGTTTGATAGCTTAATTAGGAAGCTATGTCTGAAAACATATTTTTTCACTGAAGGTTACTTGAAAAGTACCTAAAGAATATTTCCTGTAAGACAAGAGAACAGTCAGACACAGAAAACTTAGAAAATCAGAAATTCCTACAGCTTAGGGAACAGTTAGACACTGAATACTTAGAAAATTAAAAAGTTGTCGTGTGTTGGTCATCTAATTTTCTTACTGGTTTGTTGAAAGGTGCGTTTGACTCAGATCTTTATTGAATAGGACAATGCCAGTTCTGCTGAAGTTAAATGACTGATCTCAAAGCACTCCACCTTCTTTTACTTGTTATAAACTAGCCACAAAGATGTAGCCAATTTTTCTACTGCTGAAAATGATTTTGTTTACACTTATCTATCTTTAATGTGATCTATGGCAGTGTGACTTTCTATATTATTGTTCTATCTCAGTATCTGATTTGGATGAGTGATACTTATAGTACCTGGACTCTGTGTATTATCTACTTAATGGTCTGATGGTACTGCCTGTATCATCAGCAGCCATGGGCAGTTTATATGTCCATCTCACTGTGAAATCTACAGCTGATTAGCCAGTGGTCAATGTTTGTCCACTAGGAGATTCAATCTGTAATGTCAACATTCTGTCTGATAGGTATCTGATTTACACCTGAGAGACTGAGCAGGTGCCCTATAGTTATGTTTGTCAGGTAAAGTTGTTTGATGTTTACCTATAGGACTTTGCTCTGGTTTATTTTTCTATTGTTGGAATTATAAGCTGCTGGTTCCCTTATTCAAAGTAATAATTCATTTAGAAAGTGCAGATGGCAATGTGTATTTTGTAAATTGACAAAAATGTGTTTATTTGTAGAAAGTATTATAGTATTTGTTCATTGCTAATTTTCTCCTGTGGTGTTTGGTTGTTCATCTCAGACAAAAGTTGAATACATGATTGTAATTCATAGCTGATGAAACCTACTTAGAAAATTTTAAAAAGTTTTGCTCATTAATGAAATTAATAAGATTTGCATATGTTTCCACTTCATTACGAAATCGAACAAGAGTACATTGTCTGAACATTGTTTCTTTAAGTATACAGAAATCCAAAGTATCAATTGATTTGAATGTACTAATTGGCTATATATGTAAATGAGGGAAAGCTTATTTATTTCGCTTATAAATAAGCTTAACTTTATAAATCTGATGGCTGTGTATTAATTTCCAAGATTTGTTGCTCCAATTGAAATTAAGATATCTTTTTTTAATGATCCACCATAGTTTCATGTGCTTTGAGATATTAATGTTTTCTCAGAGACATGTGGTAGAGACCATTCCACCTTGTTTATATCATTCATTGGTTACCATTGTACATAAGAAAAGAAAATCAATGGGAGTACAGCAACCCAAACCAAAAAACTAACCAAAAAAACACACACAAAAAAACACACACAAAAAAACAACATAATGTTATAAAAAAAAATCTATATTGTATACAAAATATTACGCATACTATTTTCCAGTTTATTTTAAAAAGTTAACTAATGAATGAAACTTTAAAAATGTACCTAATATTTGAAAAACTGGATCCTTAGGGGACTTGATATTAATAAAGTGTAATGACAGAATCATGTATTTAACTTCCAATCTTTATTTTTTAGTGGCGAGAGGGAAGTTACACCAAAGACGGATCACCCATACGAGTGTATGCCTCGTGTTCAGTTAGCAGTAATGGTGTAGACAACTGGTTACGGACACCATTTATAGATAGAGACAAGGCTAATAGTATTAGTGTTGAGATAGAATTCTCTATGAGAAAATGTTCTAGACATTCAGACCCAAGCTCTTTAACAGCTTGTAAAGAGACCTTTCATCTGTACTATTATGAAGCAGATTCAGACATTGCCAATGAACTAATGCCATCATGGGATGCAACGACTTACACAAAAGTAGATGTGATAGCCGCCGATTATTTGTACGAGGGCAAACAAGGGGAAGAAATCAAACTTAATTTTGACAAACAAGAAATAGCCTTAAATAAAGGACTAGGAGGGGTTTATTTAGCTTTTCAAGACACTGGTGCATGTGTTTCTTTAATTTCTATTAAAGTTTATTACATCAAGTGTCCAAACATAACTATGAACTATGCCTTTTTTTTGGAGACACCTACAGGAAGTAGTCCACAGGCGCTTGAAGAAAGAGAAGGTGTTTGCATTGCAAACTCACAGATGGAAAGTAAAGCCACTTTACTGTGCCGTAGCTCAGGACAATGGTATTATAACAGTGGTAATTGTCAGTGCATAGCGGGATATGAAGGCAACAATGGAACAGAATGTCTAGGTATGTATTGTTGTGTTGTCAGATTGCTGTCTACTAGACTTTAGCTTTGAATCCTTCTACCTAAAACAGTGGAAATGTTTCTAGTTGTCAACCTAAAATATATAGACAAATAAACATATTTCCCATAGAGGACCAATGATAGACAAAATCAAAACAATTATGCAAAAAAAAAGTTCTTCAGAAAAGAGCGAGGTAACTTGAAAAAAAAAACTTTTTTGATCATTGACAATACAAAAACGTAAATAAATAAAGTTATTTACAGAAAACAGGTGTTAAGAGATAAGTTAAATTAAAACATGATGGTGCAATAAAAATATTTGAATATACATTTTTTTTAACTTTCCTATAAGCAAATGGTTATTAAATTTTAATCTAATCATATTGAGGTCATTTGATGTTAATAGATATAGTCATTATTTGGCAATAATGCAGTAATATGAGATTTTAGATTTCCTTAACTATCAAATTATCAAAAAGATGATTGCATGGCATTTTTACTGCACCATAAAGATATCCCCCTTTGACAGCCCTGTAAAATACCATGGTTGCATATAAAAAGTATGAGAATTTTATACATTGTTGGGTTTGATATTTTGTTCCCAATGTCAATATTTATAAGATATTTAAACTAAATGTACCTCAATGTGGATTAAAGTTTTTTGTTTCACAGATATATATTGAAGTTTAACACTCAAGTTTTCATATCTACAAATTTGTTTGCTATCTCCAGTCAAGTTTGTGGACTTTGACGAAGTCTTGGTTGTTCAGGCTCAATGTGAGAAAAAGATTTTTAATTAACAAATATTGCAATAGAAAAAAAAGCCCAAATAGTTACAGCTCTCTTTACACGATGTAGATCTGAAGTTAACACATATATTCTGTTTGGATTCAGTGGATTTTAGATTCTAGTTTAAATTTTTTTCATTGAAAAAAATAAGAATAAATATACTTTAGAGTAACTTATCTGTCTGGTTAAGAAAACTGATAGGCATAAAAATTTCAAAAATTAGCTCACAGCAGAATTGTTTCTTAAATAGCAGCCATTGGGTCTTCCCAAAACCAACAGTTTAGAGGGCCAGAAATATGAAACCTAAATAGACAGACTGAGAGGCAGATTTAGAGGGATTTTCAGGGCCCCCCCTTTTGTTGGAAAAAATTGGTTGATTATATTGGGAATCACTGAAGCATGACTGGAACCCCTCTTAGGCAGTCAGTGGGTTCCCCTTATGAAAATTTCTGGATCTGCCACTGATAGAAACCTCAAACCTTCTAAATGTCATCTTAGAATTTAAGTTTCATCACTGAGTTACGTAATTTTCATGAACCTGAAATGTACAGACATATATTTCTCTTTGATTTTCCTAAACCTGGTTAAACTATCACAAATACTATTATAAGAAATTTTATTACAGCCGACAAAACAATAAATTCTAATTCTGCCTCAGCTTTATAGAATACACCAGAATTCCATTACATAGATTGCTTTGCCTGCTAGTCGTTAAAACATCCTATCCTTCAGTTCTGTGTTCCATCATATTCAGGAATGTAAATACAACTCTATTTCCGATAATAAATCATATTTTTCTGGCCATGAGGGTGACCATAACTGGATCAGCTCCATGTCAGAGTTGGAACATAATCAAATTTCTTGCCAAATGTAGTCGTAAAATCAGAGAGCAGGATCGTAAAAAATAAGTGTTCTTATAGAAAAAAGAAAGATTCTATTGGTGAAAATACTAAAAATCAGATAAGAAGGAATTACAAATTAAGGGGGAGCTTTTATTAATGAGAAAATAATCAAACTTTCGCTCTCACTTATCTATCACTGGAAATAATGGATCTGGAAAATCATTGATTTTTTTAAAGCTAAATTATATTTTATTACATGCCATCATTTCCAAGACTCCATAATTAATCCTAAAGTTAAAAACAGACATGAATAATTGATGACTAGATGTTTAGATAATGATTACTGTATATAAAAAATGTAAACAAAATGGATAAGTCTGCTCATGTAAGGAAACTAAAACGATTTAAAATTGCAACATGCTAAAAAAAGTGTTACCGTGACCATATTAGTTGTAACAAAATTGATGTCTTAAACATTCATTACAACTGCAATAGATAGGTGCCATATTGAATTATAACATACAGTATAGTGTTAGTTAAAAGAACTTCAATGGTGGCCATATTGAATTGCAACTTTTTTTGGTTATTACACAGTTTTCATTATTGTTGCCTTATTGGATTGTAACACAACTTTTATTCTGTAAATTTATGAGCAAATTCTGAATAGTTGCTATATTTAATTTAAACTGATTTTATATCATCATAAATATAGTTAAAGAAAAAGACTTTTGATTTTCACACCATAGTGGAGAAGAGATTATTAAAGATTGAAAAGTATAAATAAAGACATAGTGACTTACAGCTTGGCATATCCTTTATGTATTGTAGAGGCATTGTTAAGTGACCTGTGTTTGAATACTTTCAAGTTTTGTCATGCTAGGCCTTTTTATGGCTGACTACTAGATGGATTTTGCTCATTGTTGAAAACCTCAAGTTGCTTCAATCTGCTTCGTCTGGTCTCTGTTGGATAATTATCTCATTGGCAGCCATAATTCATTTCCATATTATGTATTATCTAGATGTCTATTTTGTTTTTGTAATCTTGGGTTATTGTCTCGCAGTACTATTTGTGTATTTGTAATTTTGCCACAGGGATTTAAAGACTTATGAAGCTATACACTGTAGGAATGCTTACTCCTGTTCTGCTGCATTAGAACCATTTCCCATTATCAAATGTGTGATTCTCATTATTGAAAAACTACAAAGACAATTTGTCAAAGAAAAGATAAGGATGTAAATATTTATCTAGAAAATAAAATTATACCAACATCTGCAAAAATAGTTTTGGCTTCCCATACTGCTATGATGTTGTTTTCTTGTTTTTTAGGATGATTTTCTAAAAGCATTTAAAAGACTGTTGTAGTTCCATGCTTGGGTGCTAATGTCCTTTTAACTATTGATGGGAATGTTGTTAGAGATCATTACGTAATCCCCATGATTAAACTCTTAGTAATTTACAAAATACGCCATTAAGATGGAAGTCGTAAATTTCTTAGGGAACAAGGCTGCTAGGTATAGGCTTTGGGTGATTGTGAAATTTATTTCTGAATTTTGTCAAAGGCTCCAAAGATCTGAATTGATATAACAGATAAATGGTAATACCCCCCCCCCCCCCCCCCCAAAAAAAAAAAATTAATATTTGTTTTTTATACTTAATTAAAAAATAAAAATACAGCCAAGTTTTTTGTCAAATTATGGTTCTCTGACTACAAATTCTGAAGAGTGTCCACCCTACAATCAAATCTTGGATCACTCCAAAAAACAGAAAAGAGAGGACTTTAAATGGATAATGAATATATTAAACAGATGTTAAACTGTCACCAGTTATTAATCCAATCAATTGATACACTAGTATGATTTCTCAATATTAACATATTTAATGTCGAAAAAATGAATACATATAAAAATTGAATCGTAATTAATCAAGGGTTTTATATCTGAAAATAAGGTATGTTAGTACAAGTTTGATGTAACTCGGTTCAACATTCATGCTTCATCAGAGATCTTATTCTTTTACAAAAAACATAAATTTGTAATAAAAACAGAAAAATCATAATTAATATAAAATCTTTTGCAATATTTTGTCAGCTTGTTCCTTGTAAGATGCCATAAATAACATGTTGAAACAATAACTATCTACTAAAAGTACTTTGAAATAAACACTTTATTTGCTCTCCAATGTTTTGGTTCTTTTAATACAAAAAAGTTTATGTGAATGACATGTGTGGTTTACTTCTGCCCAAAGGAATTGGAGATTTTACAGTGGATTTTTGGATGCCAATTAATTACCGTCTCTGTTAACAGAACTCTACTTATGGATAGGTTTCCATTGATGAAGTAATTTGAGTATAAGTGATACCCTTTTACCACCATGTTGGAGGGCAATGTGTACAAATTCTTTCATAAGTCAACCAAGGTTAATTTATGCTGACTGCTAAACTCCAGAAAATTATTTTCTGAGCAAGGTCAACATTAAAAATATCTTTGTTTTCCCTCCCCGACTGAAGTTATCAGGGTATGGGTAGGTAGGTAGGCAAATTATTTTATTTTATTTCTTGATATAATTTTTCTATATTGAAGTTTTACAAAATTCAACAGGTAAGATAAGTCAAGAAAAGTGGGGTATTCCCTTTATTCATTGTAAACCCCAGTCTTCTGGTGTTAAAAACAGCATACAGGGACCTCCTTTTTTCTATTCATTTTATGGTATGAAATCTACAAAAACACACATTCTTCATGTGATAACAATGTTTAATGAAAGCAAGTGTTTCATTAGTTAAAAATCAAGCTTATTTCAAGTCTAACTTGATGCATAACTCAGAACAAAACAATTCCTGTGTTCACCAATTCATACCTTGATCATCAATTATGAGATGACAAAAAGATATGTTAATGACTTGGGAATTAAAATTCAATGAATACAAATTCTCAGTAGAAGTGAACATAATTCAGTTATGTTCAGTTACACCTGGATCATGCAGCTTGGTTAATTAATTCCTAAATAAAAGATTTGTATGTTTTTTTTCGAGTTCTAGAAAAAACAAGGCTTCACTTATTCATGTTTTGTTGTTCCTAGACCTAGAATACTAATGAGTATTTACAAATTCAACTGATGCAGTTATAACGTAAAACGTGCCCTTTTGTAAATTACATGCCATAAATTGAAAAAAAACCACATTTAACTGGATTTGTTTACACCAGAAATCAGGGATGTTCCCTGAAAGCAGGGAATTCACGTATCCAACATTTTCTGACTTGTGCCAAACCTGTTCGAAGTCGAAGACAAAAGTAAATTGATTTCAAAGTACGATTCAGACCATTTTTACTAAAGATTTTATTCTTTAAACAGGAACAGAGGTAAAAGACAAAGCAAATCAAGGTGCACTCAGTGGTTGAAAGATGCTTCAGATTTTTATTTTCAAATATCACATTTGCTCGCAACACAAATCGTGTGGACAGGCATTATGTTTGTTTTCCTTGATTCCGAATCATATAGACGCTTTAATGCAAGAATGCCTTGATTTAAAACGCTTGTTGACTACAGCATCGGAAAGGTATGACAAAAAACCAATGCACGTTTACATTGGCAATCCTCGGTAGAATCCGCTAATCTCCTTCTATCCGTTAGATGAGGGTACGGAATCGGCCGAGTTGAGACGAATGTGCACGTTTACTACAGCATCGGATAGATATCACCAAAAACCAACATAGCAAAAAAAAAAATTGGACAAGAATGGCCAATAAAATTTTTCGAGTCGAGGCGATTTTACCGGGTCGGTAGTGGGAGGGGAAACAAACAATATTTTATTTTTGGCCCAATATCTATTTTTTAAATCACCGAATAATTTATGGGTGCAATCTTAAGTAACTGGTCCACTGTCCTTTGTCAAACTTGCTCATACCACATTTGGAAATTGGTTAGCACTAAATTTTTCAGATATGCCCCTGGACCCTCTAAATAAAATTAAAAATCCTATTTTCATAAATTATAACTTAGTAATTAGAATAAAATGTAGGGACTGGTATGATTCTCTTAAGTTTATAAGATAGCCTATGGTTTGAATTCCTGTAAATGTGACAGGTTTGGTTTTCAATATGACAGTTAACAGCACTGATACATTTGCATGTATGCAATTTCAACACAATCTTTCTTTACCATGTTGTCATTCCTTTCTCAATTTACAACAAACTCAATTTGTACATATCAAATTAAAGAACTTCATTTGCAAAATGAATAACCAACATTCAATTTATTATTTTGTTGTGTTTTTATACTGCAGTCTTTTTCTCAATCCCTTGAATCAATTGCAGTTGATGGATTTCTCAAGCTGCATTTTCCTACAGATTCTTGTAAATGATAAATCACACGATGGAAAAAGATAATTATATTTTCCGATTTAGATGTAATATACAGTTAGTTAACTGGAAAATTTAACAGATTTTGATCTCGCTCCAAAGAAATTCCATTTGATTTATGTTACAGAACTTTGGTGGTGTATTACCAATAGAATTAAAAGAGGCAATCGTAATGCCAAGCGTACGACATAAATAAATCCTATTTACTTTCTGCCAATATTTTGTAGAATTTTATGCTATTTTTGAAGGCAATTGATGTGAATTTTGCTGATTTTGAAACCAACATAGAAGATACATGTGACATTTAAATTAGCGTTTTCCCATATCGTCATAAGAGGATAGAATCAAGAGCCGATAAAAAATGCTTTATGATAGATTTTTTCTGATACCATTTGATAGAGGAGGAATTAAATTGATCATTTCTGATGAAGTGTACTAAAGTTATATTTTTCAACAACCAAATTTGGACAACATTATTTGCCATCAGATATGAGGAATTGTACGAGAAAAGGTCACAACCTTAGTCTTATCTAACAAATTGAAAGTGTGAAAGGAAAGATTTTTTAAGAGCCTACATGCTATCTTTTAATAAAAATGCAAATGTATAGACACTCCAGCTTGTAAAAGAGGATTGAAATATGCATCTTTTATGTCATAAAAAAGATTAACTTATTATATTTACTGATGGAATAATCATGTCTATGAATAAAATGAAGATTTCTCCTGAAAAATAATGAGTATATTTGGCCTGAAGACCTTCATCTTCATCTGTTCGAGAAAGTTTTGAAAATGAAGCTAATACTATACTCTATGAACTGAGTAAACAATGTCTTGGGGTCTTGTTTTGTCCAAATATTACCCTGAAAAGTACAAAATTTAAAATATTTGAGGACTGCTTTACTTTAATTTTTCAAGTGTTAATTTTATGAAGGTTTTTTTCTCGGATATTATCACATGTTGTAGAATTGATTGATTTTTTTAGTCATTATCTGAAAGTCCAGCCTTTCTTTAGTTCGGGAAAAAAAGTTCAAATTTATTGTCTTGAAATCAATGTACTGTTAAGAGAATTCCATTTAAGAAAGTGAATCCATCAATATTTTTTGCTTGGGTTGATCCATTGCAGCAGACAACTCTAAATAAATGAAACAAATGGAGGAAAATTTGACCTTTGCTTCATTACGGATGTAAATCGAATAAACAATTGAATTTCCAAATGATAAAACCATAGATCAACCTACAATCAATTGGTTTAAAATCGATTAGAATTTATGCTGTAGAATTAAACATAATGTGGCATTCTCTTGCTTTAAAGAAACATCGCTTTTCTTGTCATTTTAAACAATTAAACTTCATGTCTTGATTTTTTCTTCTTAAGAAATTAGATTTTACTTTGAAAAAACAAACAATGATCTGCAGTTAGGAGGAAAAAAAAACGTTAATTTAATTTCGCCCGACAAACACTGTAAGGAAATGCAGCATGTTAAATTGACATCTATTTTTCTGTCAATTTGCACGCTTTTAAATCTGAAGATACAAGTTTTTATGTAAGATGGGGATTTCCCTGTGCCGATTCGTTTGATCATGTAATCTGTAATGTCAAAATGTTAAGTGTTTTCAAGTAGCTTGCAGTTGTTAGAAAAGTTTGATATATAAAACACTGAAATCTTCAATAACAAAGAAAATGTTCATTTTGTCAACGGCCTTATATTGTAAGCTAAAAGTTTTCTCTAGGCATAGCTTTATACAAATGAATGATGTTTTAAATTGACTGTAGTTTAGATAGTAGTTACTTTTTAAAGGAATTAAGTTGTTGCAGATCTTTAAAATACTTGTATAGAAGTAAGGAGACTATTGTCACGGTATGATTGCCAATGAGACAACAATGAATTACCAAGGGCTTCACTGCCTGGCCCCCTAGCAGGCAACAATCATGACAACTTCAATACCCATAAAATAGTAAGCCATAAAAGGGCCTTAAGAATGACAAAATGCTATAAGAAATCAAAAGAGAATACTACCAGCATTTTTCATGTTAAAAACAACAGCAATAAAAGTATTCCTCAAATTTTATCAAATATTTATAAAAACAATTTTGGCTTGAAAAGCAGGGAGATATTATAAGACAGATATACAACTGCACTCAATAGCATTAAAATGTTTTTTTCCAATCTAGAATAATCAATTAAAACTTTAGCATCCGCTTATCTTTTAATAAATCATGATTGAATTTTGATCGTAAATAAAACCAAACCAAAGAGGAAGCAAGATGTATCTTTTTATGGATTTGTTTTGAAGACTAAAAAGTAATAAAAAAGGCTGATAAAACTGTTTTTAATAGAAACTTGGTTGATATATTCTGTAACAAGTACAGATCTATCCCATATATTGCATGTTTTATGGAAAAATTGTTGCCATTTCTTGCATGCCTCGTTTCAAACATCACATTACTATTTGAAAACTGACGTTTTATTAACTTTAGAAAAGTCTTGAAATTTCCTGATAATTTGAAAAAGGATGTTTAATTTACGAAAACGAAGTCTTAAAATCAGACTTAGTATACAGATCTAACTATATAATTCTCCAATGTCTCATGAAAATTTCCTACTTGTTCCTTAGATATATCACCTGGTCCCTTGATCGTGGACCATAAAACGGAGAGACGGGAGAGATGGCGGACAGCGAACATGCAATATGCATTAATGAATTAAAGATTCAAACAGAATACTTAATTTTGAGATGATAGAAAACTAACTCAAACTTAATTGTCACTACAACAATTTTGCATCATAAGGCCTTTGATTTTTATCCCAGTTAAAAGGGTTGGATCAATTTGAAAGTGAACATCAAACAGAATATAAGGATACAATACACTGGTGTTCTACAAATAATGAGATTAAACCACCCCCTTCATGTTCTATATTGACGCAATATACTCATAGAAAAGTCAAGGAAAATGTAATAATAATGAAATCGTACTGCATGAATAATGCCAAAATCAAGTATGTGTACTCTATTACCTTATCATTTCTCTTTTATCGTTCTGAATCTATCTTGTCAGGCGAAAAATTCAAATGTAAATTTGCATAAATTGTTCCTATTTTATGATACATTCTGCAGATGAATTAACATTGTCAACATTTTTAAATAATTCAAAGTAAACTTCTGAAAGAGGATAAAGTCAGGTGAGCGAAACAGATGTTAATGAGGTGATGATTATGACTTAACTTCAAAGATCGGCTAAAAACGAGGGAAGAAAAATCAGTTTATTGTAATAATATTGCTTTATTATCCCACTGATCTTTATCTACCTCACTGGTTTGTATTGATGTGAAAAAGTTATGTCAATTTTCTGGCTAAAAAAAGAGGGAAGATATGTACATTCTGAAAAAATCCTGATCATTAAAGTTTCATTAAGGACCAAGAAAGTTATAGGTGAAAGATCTGAAGATTTATCTGTAAGAACAGTACCTGAGTGTCTTAAAATTACTGAGATATGATAAGTTATAGTTCTACTGGGTTATCACTATGATTTGTAAGAGGAAATTCCACAGAAAAAACAACTTCATCAATGATGGATTTAGAAAACAGCCTCAAAGTAATTTTGAAAGTCTGATAAGAATTACTAAAAAGGAAACCTTGGGTTTTTGATGATTGATAATGACTGAATCCCAGTTTGTTCATGTTTGGGTCCACTCTGGACCTTATAATATGATATTGTCTTATCTCAATTGATAATGCCTGAAGCCCAGTGTCATCCATGGTGCCAAGAGACCAAATTGAATGTCTGTCTTCAACTATGATAACTGAAGCCCAGTTTGTTGATAATGGACCACACCTGACCTAAAAAATTGTCCTGCCAGTTATTAGACCTTACCCTGGCATAAAAATAATCAGAATTTGCCTGCCTAGTAAGTAGTCAACCCTATAGTGATATTGCTCACCCTAAGAAGTGTGAGAGTTAGATATTGGTTACCAATTTAATTACATGTCTTGATCATTAGTGGTCATGCTATAAAACGTTGGCTGTTTTTAATGTATTAATTTAGTACACTTTACTAATGCTCTTCCATTAAGTTTGGCCGTAAAATATATAATTTAGTTATAAACGATAAGTCATTTGTCCCTAGTTCTTCATTCATTCCTTACTGATGACTAAATATTGATGTTAAATTCATAAATTTCCTATTAACATTTACCTTTTATATTTATTTATTTCAAATGATTTCCTAACCTTTTATAGAAAGTTAATGATGGAGCAAAATTTCCCATTACGAGTGCATAGATGTAAATCAAATATGTATGGCATTATATATTGCTGCATCTGCAGGCATTAATTTCATATTTTTTGTCCAATTAAAAGCTGATCTACAATTAGTTACGGCAGTGTGACAATTTTTGTGTGCTTTTTTAAGCCATAATATGTAATTTGTGGTAGCTGTTTACAAATGAGTGGTCAGATTTAAGATTACATTACTTTATTACGGGGATGAGTAATTGTAAGTTTCATTAGAATTGTGATACACATTGTACACTGTTATTATTTATTAAAGAAAATGATGTCTAAATAGTATGTAAAATGTATAAGTGTCAGCATGAAGACATCCATAATGTCACATACTTTTGAGAAAGGAGAACATGCCGAGAATGCCTTTAATTTATGATTCTCAAGTATGATTAACAAGTAAAACGTTCTTTTTGTCAGTAGACAAGGGCAGGTTATTTTTGTTCAGATCATGTTGAGCCTCAGTGCCCCTCCGAGTAATGGTTTCAGAGTTGGACAAAATATGAGATTTAAATACCTGTTTCTCTGAATATCTTGTGTGAGATGCATTATGGTTAAACTAGTCCTCCTTATATCTTCTGTGAAATTCTGGTTAATTGGGGGTATTTTGTTTCACTTTGGAAAGCCATACTTTAGCAAGCTGTTTACAGGGTCGGGTCAACATTGCTGAGGGCTGTTACAAAATTTGCCAAAAAATTGTTCAGTGTATTCCTCCAAACACAAACTAAAGATACAGTAAAGATAAAGGCTATTTACTGCTATTTGGTCGGGTTGTTGTCTCTTTGACTTAATCCCAATTTCCATTTTCAATTTTTTTTTTAATCACTGAAAAACGAAGTGCAAATAAACATGGCTGCACCTGGGATGCATTGACTTTAGCGGCTATCTTAGTGCATAAAATTGTGTCTAGTCACATGCAAAGTACGAAACCTGTCATTTGCAGATCTTTATATTTGAATAAGTACACAGGTTAATCTAGTATGACTTTTCATCAATATGCATAGATAAACTTGAAAGGAAAATTAGAAATTATTGAAATATAAACTGCCAATAATGCATACAAGGTACACAACACATATACCTTATTCTCTCTGTTGTGATATCGTCTTTTCCTTTAAAAAAAAAATCACGGGAAGATTAAATTTTGTGGACATTATAAATCATGATGTTTCCAAGACAGACAAGATATTCTTTCCTTTTCACTTGTTTGTCAAGGGATATAATGTATTTTGAAATGAATCAGTGTGAGAAATAGTAGGATTATGTTAAGCCATGGTCTGAACAAGAAGATGTATTATTTGACAATCAAATATAAATGACTGTCAGGCTGAAGTAGAGATATTTGCTTTTCAAATTCAAAACATGATATGTGACAAAAATGATTTTGAAAAGATAAAATGTTACTTAGTTATGCTATCATCAGGGGGATACTATTGCCAGTTGTTTTACAGCTTTAATTTTCAATGAATTTCATGCTCCTCCATCTAACTTTGTATTGAAAATGCATGAAGTGTTTGTAACCATACATTAAGCAACCAACAATCAATCATGTTCATCTACATTTGAACAATACTAACATTTATTGTCTCAAATATGAGAAAAAAAGGTTCAGCAAATTCTGTAAATTTTGTCAATAGTCAAAAGAAACCCAGAACATTCAAATCAAAAGTCTTTATCTCAAATGTTCTGATTTTGAATATAGTAAAAGTTGAAGTTGAAAAAAATATTCTGTTTTATGCACATCATATAAAACTGTTGCCTTTTTGTGCTTTTCAGCATGTAAAGTTGGTTACTACAAGTCGTCAGCTGGGAACCAGAAATGTTATCGTTGTCCAGATCATAGTTACACCAATGTGCCACAGTCAGTACAGTGTACATGTGACTCAGGATATTACCGAAGTCTAACTGACAAGAAAGACATGCAATGCACTCGTACGTACATTTAGTATTATAAAAGCTGAACCAATAGGGTTCTAAATTTTTTGAAGATATGACATTATCTTGGACTGTTTTTTTTTGCCTAAGTTTTTGAAGTTAAACAACTGCTGTACCCTACAACAATTTATTGTAAAAAATGAAATTAGTTGATAGATAGGTGATCATAAATCAGTGCAATTATAAGTCAACCATGTAATAAAATAGTTCTATTTCAAAAGTATTCCACAAGGGTAGTTCTTTTTAATTGTCCTTCATTCTACTTGCTGAAAAAGGCAACTTCAATGGGATTCTGTAATAATGGCTGTTCTTTAGCCTGAAATGTCCAAAAATAGAACAATTGAAATTAAAACTGATAAAAATCTGGATTAGAAATATCTGACAAATGTATTTTAAATATCAACAATAAAAAGAAAAGCATGTTTTAAGGTGTTCATTTAAAAATTTTGACACTTGACAGAGACACAAACTTGTTCAAAATATAAATTCATTCACATCAAAGACCTGTAAGAGATCTTAATCATGAAAACGTAATAACGTAATATTTATTAAATTCTCCGATTGTTTTCATACTTTTTATCAATATATATATTTTGACAAGGCCTTCAACAGGTAAAAATGTATAATCAACTAATAAATGCCAGGTATTTTCTCACTTCACAATGAAAATTTAAAATCTGAAATACAGGCCATTTATAGGTTTGTTCACATCTTTTAACCAGGTAACCTTCATTGTCTAATTTGAATATCAGCCTGATATAATGACATCCAGACAGGTAATTTTGATGGCCGATCATTGATAAGGTTGTGATGTATCCATTGACCACCTGTAGTAAGTTACAAACAGGAGACCAGGTCAAAAGGAACCAGAGCAACCTCCATTATGATAAAAGGAATACATCCATTAGAGCCAATCGATATAATTGCTACTTTCAATTTTCTGACAATCAGAGCTTTTTTTATGATATCCCATTTCAATTGCAAGGTATAATCGTAAATATTCAGTGTTTAATTGTATGAATAAGGTGAAAGGTGGTTTGGTCCTCGCGTTCGTTTATATTTACTTTTATGTATTGTTGTTAGATTTAAAGAAAAAGTCTTTCTTTAGACATGATTAAAAATAACTCTTTATGATGAATCATGTATAATTAAGTTGTTAAAAGAAATTTGCTTTTGTAAAATTTATGGCTTTTTTGTTCGCATTTTCAAGTACAGCGAATTAGAATTGAAAAAACGGCTTCTTGCTTGACTTGGAAATGTCGCTATGATTCTGGAGGGTGATTAAATACTATTAAATTTTCAATTCATATATTATATCTTGACAAAAATCAATAATTTTGTGTTTTACAAAGATTTCTGTGACAGAGATTTCTATGGTGTAAATTGTGAAATAGGTTTGTTTGTTTGAAATATGTTGACGTCTGAAAACTTAATTGTTGTATGTCATCACAGCTCAACAAAATTTTTGTTGTAAAAATTGGATAATTTTTTTTCTAATTTTATAAATTAAAATTATTAAATTGGAAGAATCTATTATAAAGCAATAAAGATTGTGAATTAAAACTTTAAATGCAGTTAAATTGTTTAATTTGTCAGGTGTCTAAAAAATATCCCAAATTGTCTCATGTGAAAGCTACTTATAAGTTCTACCAGATTTTATTGATATATAATTTAAAAATAATTAATGTTGATGTATTGCCATTGAAAAATTTTGAAAAAAAGTCACACATTGAAAAATAAAGAGCACATGCAGGTACATGGAACCAAGAAACACACAAGCTGTACACTCTGTAAAACTATAATGCAAAACAGCTTTCATAGATATAGAAAGATGTGGTATGAGTGCCAATGAGACAACTCTTTATCCAAGTCCATGTTTAGTTATAGATTGATTTGTTGATTGGTGTTAAGCACCACTTTCAGCAAAATTGGCTTTAATATGGTGGTCAGTCTTTATTGATGTGGATAGTTGGTGTACACAGAGAGAATCAGCAGTCTTATTCAGGAAGAACTCAAAATCCTATTCTCTTAAGATAAGGAGTCAACTCATTAGGGGATTGAACTATTTGTGTAATGTATAAGAGCATTTTTCCCTATCCCTCATCTGATATTTATTCAAATATGAGTTAACAATGCGTATAAATGAAATTTTACTTTGTATTTATAGAGCCTCCTTCAGCTCCAACAAACTTGAGAGTGACTGAAAAGACAAACAATCGGTTGACTCTGGTTTGGAATAGGCCTGTTTACGATGGTGATAGAGCTGATTTGTTTTACAAAGTTATCTGTTACAACTGTGATCACAATGTTATCTATGTTCCAAGCCATGAACTAAATTCAACTAGGTTTGTAGAAATTATTTATATGGTGTATTTCAGTTTTGTTAAAAATTGCCAAATAAATTCAAGCTAGATTTAGCAAAAGAAAAATCATGCTCATCTCTATTATAAGTGTTATGACTGACTAATGAGTAAAAATTACATAAAAAGCTGATTGTAAGTCACCAAGAATGCTGCATATTTTTTCAGTGATTTACTTAAAAATAAATACAACACTACTGAAGTTTCTACAAAGTGTAACCAACAAAAAAAGTCGAGGCTAACCAATTTATTACATATATATTTTGATTGGGAAGCTCTAAAAAAAAAAACAACCATCCAGAATATATGATTCTTAAAAAATTCCAGCTTACTAATTTCTATATCAAAAGTACCTCTCTGTACAATAATTTCTTAAACAGCGTTAAGAGTTTATCATGGAAAACCTTTCGTTGAAGTGGATTTACAATATTAGGTCTTCACTTTGTAAATTAACTAATTGAAGGCAAAACACAGTTAATATTGTCATTGAATTGTGGGTTATGATTCAGACTTTTTTCACAAGTCTGAGTTCGTCCAAAGAATCCAAGCCATCACATGACAGGATATAAATCATTGCTTGTTATATGCTGAAAAGAAAATCAATTTTACGACGGAAAGGTGACAGAATTTAATGAAAATTTGAATAAAATAAAAAAGTTAGGACATTGATAATTTTTACAAATTGATTTTTTTATCTCACCGAAAAAGTGAGTTCTTCATTTTGAATGAAAGATGTAACCCGTTTGTTTGAAATATAAATGAACAGAATACACAAATTTTAGATTGAAAACTTTCTGAATTAAGGCAATGGTAGTTTACAAATGTTCTCATAAATCAATTATAAAGGTACAAATCATGGTAACAAAAAAAAAATTGCGGGAATTTCAAAAAAAGGATGAAAAATTGTTGTGTTGAGAGAATAAGCTTTTCTTGTTCTACATGCATCAGCCTCTGTGCAAATCAAGCTGAGTGTAAGCCTATATCTTTATCATTATGTTAATGAATGGTTTCACTCTCACTCTGTACATGTACTTTATGAACAACGGTCAATTTTGTAAGCCATATTTCTAAATAGATAGGTTATTTCCTGCAATATTGTAAGGTTAGCAGTAAATGGGTTTTATTATTCTTAGTCATTCATGTTCAGTAAATTTATAGCTGAAGAAAACATG
The DNA here is from genome assembly GCF_965363235.1 of Mytilus galloprovincialis. Taxonomy (NCBI): domain Eukaryota; kingdom Metazoa; phylum Mollusca; class Bivalvia; order Mytilida; family Mytilidae; genus Mytilus; species Mytilus galloprovincialis. The sequence goes on from NC_134850.1 coordinate 48,667,234, forward strand.
AATGATAACACTGTTTATGGATTTATAATATGGAATGATTATTAAATTAAATATCTTAAGGGCTTTTGTTTTCCTGGTTTGATATGACATGTTATATGATTTCATAGTAATATTTTTTCCTAACTTACACTCTCAATTCTCAGCCTATTTTGAAAAGGAGATAGAATTGAGCAATAAAAAGATAAACTTCTATTTAGGAACACATGATTAGCTTCTTTTTATTTTACAGTTTAACACTACAAGGTTTGAGATCCAGCACAGAGTACAATATAACTGTTTTATTTTACAGTGTAACACTACAAGGTTTGAGATCCAGCACAGAGTACAATATAACTGTCTTTGCACACAATGGAGTTACAATCACAAGTAAACAAAAACCACAAAGTGATTCAATTAAAGCCAGGACTGACTACAGTCTAGCAGTTATAGACAATCTAAAAATAGTACAGAAACTTTCTACTGGAACTGTTGTTATAACATGGGAGCTGGCCCAACATGTCAAGGAGGAAGTAGAATTGTATGAGGTCAAATGGTACCCATCGGGATTCCCCAATCTGGTGTTATCTAATGAGACCACATTCACCAATTACACATTTCATAACTTGGATCTTACAAAAGTCTACAATGTGCAGGTTTGTTTACTTGTCAATTTTACGGGTGAAAATATTTTTACAGTGAAAACTGTCTAGACAGAACCAGACTATAGTGGAAACTTGTCTGACTTCCTTTGGCTTCAAAGTCCCCTACCAGCAATGTATTTTAAACCTGTTTAAACCTTAAAAATTTTCCGTCAGGGTTGGATTTTTAGGCAGGGTTTACAGTTCAAAGTAATTTATACTATTTTTCACATTTTTTCACATTTTATGCGTAGCTTGAGTCATAAAATTTATTTAATTGCAAAGCATAAATTTCTGACTTTTGACCAAAATGAATTTGAAGAAATTGAGAAAACCAAATTAAAATGAAAAATTAAATTACTCAGAGTGGTAATGTGGAAACTTAAGCAACATCAAAAGTTGATAAATTCAACTTTCTATTAGGTTTTAGATAAAAGTGGAAAAAAAAGGATAAAGTCAAGTTTCGATTAGGTTTTCCAGTTGTATGAGACATTCAGTGCTACTTCTTATGAAAATGTAGTCATTGTATTTCTTCCCCCAGTGGAACCACTAATTGCTAAAAAATTGTCACTTGCACTTAGGAAAGACGACTCCGTGTCATGATTGGTGATCATGACACATCTTAGGAGGAATGTTTTCTAATAGACTGGACACGCTTTTTAATCAAATTAACTTGTTCCATTTTTTGCAGTATTACATGTTGTCTCAGATCCATCGATCAAGTAAATTTATATCTAATGGAATACTGATTTTTTTCCCATGTCACCTGATCGGGGAGTGTAACGGAACTTTATTTTGTGGACGAAATTTAAGTCTCATATCAATTGGTTGTTGCTTTGTGACTCACTTTCATTCGAGTTCTATGAATCTGATATCAAATCATCAAGTCTTTTTGCATGTCTCTCAGGAAAAATTAAATCCCAAGAAATTTAGATTTTGCATTATCGGTTAAAGATGAAAGAATTTGGTTCATGTGCATTATGCTGTTATAAAGATATTTGAAATGATTATTTTTATGGTTTTTTTGTGAGATAATCTGAACTCATGATTTGTCAAAGAATAATTTCAGAAAAGGATCTGACTTTTATTACTATAAAATTTTAATAATTTAAAATTCATCTGATAATATTATCAACTTCATGATTAATATGTCTTCAATAAGGTCTAAAAATAGATTTTCAAAGTAATGAAATAACAGTTTTAGAATCAGATTCTATTCCTATAGCATTAACAAAAACAAAAAAAATCCAACACAGACAGTCAACCTTTGAATATGCCATAGATAGATATCCTCTTGTTTTATTTTTACATCTAAAACCTAATGATTAAATAGTCAGTATAGTTTTAACTGATTCCTGATTGATTTACGATTTGGTTGTTGTTTTTTATCCTGATAGAGGACATTATTCCTTGACAAGATCATTCTTAGGATGTTCTTGGTTGTTGTAATGATACTTGGCATGCAAACCACTTATTGATCAAGATGGAAAGCCGTTTCCAAGAAATTAGACATACTATTTTGCTCTAAGCGTCTTATTAGAGCTCTTGTACAAGTTCCACATGTCAAAGTCGTTGACTTGTATTTTTTTCTCTATTTTTTGTCTAACAAGCAGCTGATGAAATGGGGCGTTGTGACAGCGGCTTTATAAAAAACTAAGTCAAATCACAGGATAGCAATTTCGAGCACAAAATATAATTTTCTATCTAATAAACTCTGTATTGATTTTCTTCCGTAAATTGTTTCAGCAACGATTATAAGTAAAAGCGATATGGTGAACAGTTTGAACTATAAAATAACAATAAAAGCCAAGTGAATGTGGCAAGCAGAGTCCTTTTTGTTCTTAGAATGTTTCCAATCAATAACTTGACACTTTCATGTGAATCAAATATTTGCTCGATTTGGTAATAAAATAGAGAATTTCGAATCAAGTTTTGCAAATACAGTTGACAAAAAATAGTAGATGGGTTTTACACTGCAATAATAGACGTCCTGAAACACAAATATAACCAACTCAATTCTAGTGAGATTTGGTTAAAGCAATTTGTCTCTTCCTTTGATCTTTTGAGAACTGCATTAAAAATTAAAAGATTTTAACGATTGTTGAATAGCTAAATACACATCTTGTATTAAATTTACATTTGTTGATGAGTGTATGGTTAATTGGTTTGTTATAAACCTATGGATCAGTTCATACTTAAGTAAACTAGGTTCTATTTTATTGTTCGGTAAAAATGTATTCAGGATACTCTGAGAAGAAATTAGTATTTCAATTTTATGGCTCAAACATTTCATTGTTTGTCTTTAAAAAGTGGTCACATATGTTTTGTGAGAAACAACCCATGAAATTAATCTAGCTATACATTACTAAAATGCTAATGACAAAAAGAAAGGACTTCATAGGTACAGTCATGGAACAGGGGTTGGGGTGCTATAACAGAAAAGTGTAATAAAGTGTTCTGTTGCTAGTTGTTCTAGTTGAGAAGACATTTATAAATGTTAAAAAAACACCTTCACCTGCAGTATTACAGTGTGTTAGTCTTGCAAACAAGGGCAGATCATCATTTTAGATCAGTTTATTTTCAATTTAAATGGAAGTCAAGAGAGTTTATTTTTTGCCCTACTTTTCCTTAATTTTGACTGATAGATCGTTGTTTGTTTTGTGACCAGTGGTAAATATTTTGATCTTTTTTAGGAAGAGTTTAAAAGAAGTTCTCAACAACATTTAAATTTTTTCTACTGGAAAATGATGTTATTTAAAATTTCAAACACACAAATGTACTATGTATTTATTTGATCAAGTTAATACTCAAACGAATTCTAAGTGCCGATAAATAAATAATTTCTTATTTTTTCAAAAGTACTGTTTTACATAGTATGGTTAGATTTCTACCTTAGAGATTGACAGAATTTTGTTTGTTGAAAATACTGAAAAAAGAGATTGAAATAGCTCCATAGTATGACCACCCATGTTTTAGGATGATCTTTAAATTTTTAAAAATTATCTCTTTGCATAATATGCAAAAGAAAATTAATATTAATGACTTGTTTAAAATATAAGCTGTAGTCAGTTTTCACAGATTTATTTGAATTAATTACAATTTGATCATGTTTTAATGTTGGATTATAATTATTCAGCTACTTTTATCAAATGAAAAAAGCAGTTAACAGCAAAGCATAAGAATTAAACATAGCTTGTGACATAATGTACTATCGAAATAACCATTGTGTAAAAGCTTTATGTTTAAGGTGAAGCATTGTAAGCCCTCGTAACAAATCTTAATTCATGGTGTCGGATTTAAATGAACTTTATACATGTGATCAGTCTGGCAGAGAAAGGCGCAGCGGGGACTTAAGTTTCACATCTTTCTATAAAATCTATTCTACCCAAACCGATTACGATAATTGTTATAGCATTATGTAAAGTTTTTTGCCTTTTAAAGTGAAATATTTTTATTTTATGATTATATACACTTGGCTGGTCACAAAGAGAGAGAGCAAAGATAGCTACATTATATCGTGTCAAGTTTTATAAATATTTCGTTGTTTGTCAGCAATTTAGATTTATAACCTGTGCTTATTAAATATTTTAAAAGGCTGTATAAAGTTAGTATGTAATTATAAGAATATCCACAAAGTGCAGACATTTTACTCTCATGAAAGATTGCAATTGTCGCAGGTAACCAAGATTGTTTGATGCACGAATTCAAAACGCATAAAAATAGCAATTTTTTAGTGCACAGCAAAATTTCATGATTGTGAAAAAGGTTTTATTTTTTGGCGGAGAAAGAAGTCTGATGAGTTGAAATCAATACAGTTATGAAATAAAGATAAATATAGCCCTCTAATTGAGACAATAATGTCCCTAGTGTGCAAGAATAAAAAAATCAACAATTTCAAATTCATAAAATATTTACAATCTGATACTGCTGACAATTTAGAAATATATTTTCTATGTAAAAATTGTCAAACGTGGGAGATATGCACTCTATTGTGACATTGCTTAGAAACTAATGTCATATAGCGAGAAATCTTTGCGACTAAAAAAGAGAAGCCATTTTCTTCCTTTTGTCACTTAATTAGATACACAATTGTGTAAAATCCAATGATCTCTCCCTCATAGAAGTGTATTAGCATGCATAAGCTGGTTCTGCTGTAATTAGATTATCTGTTGCTTTAACATGAAGATGACCATATCCTAATTATATCACTTCAGTAGTGATAGGTGTCCGTCCAGAGAATACGTATTCCTCAGGGATGATCGAAACATTTTATCCATGTCTTGTTGTAACTTCTAAAGTGTAATTAAGCATTTCTGCTATATCATGCCAAGTAGAAATATAGAGATTTTAAAGATAGGAATAGCGAGTTTATAATGAAAGCAGATTTTTTGTCTTTTGGGAAATTCAACTTTTGATGCCTAATTTGATAGTCCGGGGTACCAGAAATAGTAGTGTTAAATTGTCCTAATCTGCAATCAAGTAGGGATTATCTCACAACAAAATCTCTCATTGACTTTGTAGTATAATTCAGTATTGATGGAAAAAGGGAATAATCTAAATAGAGCAATTTTGTTTTATAAAACATAAGTGATGTAATTATCAGATACCTTCTAAAATCTTTAACCTTGTACCACTGTTTCTCCCTTGACAAACTGTATAATCAAACATCATAAAAAGTTGAGTAAAAAGTAATGATAATTTGCAAACATTTCAGTGTATTGTTTCTTGTTTACATATATAATTGAATTGCAGCAATTCAAGTCTAGATACTGTGTTAGAAATAGACTTTATATTTTACAGTGTCTCTAAAGGGATAGGTAGTGAGTTACAGGATTGACATGAGGCTTTTAGCACCATTAAAAAGTACTTTTCTGCAAGTAATTGGTTTCCATTTCCATAGAAATTTAAACATTATAGTTAATTTTCAAAAGGCTGCATTAATGTTACAACTTTGAATTTTAAAAAGACATGAATAAAATTCATTCTTTCTGTTCATAATCAAAAGAAAATTAACCATGATAGAAGAAGTATCATTGAAACTTTATCCAAAGATAAATATTCAAAGTGACAGTCATTATTTGGAAATTAAATCATCATATTTGATCATCCTGAATATCCCTGAAATATTTGCCACAGGACTTTAAGAAAGCAATATTCAATCATAATAAATGCTATATGTAAAATTAGATCATTTGTATCGTTGAATCCCTCTTGTGTACTTATACTGCTAGAAAAATTCTTTGATAAATTGCTTTTCCTGTTTCAAAGCCACATGGATTTAACCTTCGCTGTAACAAAATCAACATTAATAAATGTGAACAACGTAAGAAACCTAAATTTGTATGATCTTAACTTCCTCTAGAGAAAAAGAAAGCCATTGATCCCTTATATATATACATTTTGTATAATAGTAAGACGTAGAGACGGCAAGATTTAATCAAAACCAATCTGTTTTAGATTATATGACCTGTTTGTCCGACATTAACTAAAACTATCGGACAATCTATCTCAACCAGTTTTGTCTTAAATTGAATTTCCTTCTATTGACCAAGTATATTACAGAGACAATTGGAAAGCTTGGCTTCAGCAGTATAATAGTCTGAACACCATGTTATCTAAGAATAACTTGGATACTATTGATAGATACCTCAGGCGACTTGGTAATTGAAAATTAAAAAAGCAATAATTCGCTTGCTGATAAATTTGTAGAATTATCGGAATGGTGTACAAAAGCTTGATTGTAATCCAGAATTACTTACTGGAAACTATGTACAGGGATTATTGAATAAAAACCGATGGTAAAATTGCCTTGTAAAATCTTATTAGTTATATAGATTTTATGATACAATGGGTTTTTTCATTTCATAAGTTGTTATTCGTCGAGGCAAAACTGTATGGCATCGTAATAAAATGGATTTGCAAATTGAATTAGAGAATTTCACTTTGTTGCTGTTTGTCTCTCATTTCCAAGGGAAATTGTCTTAGATTGACAACTTTAAAGTTGAACGAGAGAAACAACATCAAACAAAGTGAATCTAATCTACGATGATTAGGAGTAGCAAGGAAATCAGTAGGATTAGAAAAAATGAATTACTTAAAAATAGCAATGCTTTTATTGAATTATTTTTCGAACAGAATTAAAGAATCAATGATAAATGTCTTAGGTTAGAATGCTGGATTATTGACAACACGATCCGTGCTGTCAGGGCAATAATTGTGACATGGAGGAAATTTGTGTAACATTGCTTATCTACATAAAAAGTAAAAAAAACTAAGCTGCCATTCAAATACATAGGTGCATTTATATAATTACCAGAATAAGAACATGTTTGAATTCTTAAATAATACTGCATCCATAGACAGTTACTCTGCTTTTTGGGTAAGCCCATTCCTTTCATTGAATCATACTGATTTTGTATTCTATAGAAGGTTTGATGAACATTTTCAGGGTTGATTTGTTGTTGATTGCTTAATGTTCAGTGGCAAATATTTCATGTGTACCTTAGTTGAAGGTCTTTCTAAAAAAAAAGTATGAATTTTCTAAATCACAAGATTCCTTCATTTAAACTGAAGCGCTTGTTCAGTAAATCATCACAAGCAGTTTTGAAGTGCACAAGCAATGAGACAATAAGACAACAAACCAACATCTATTGGTCAATTGTGAGGTCAATATTCAACTACTTTCTTTAATTTGTTTCTTGCTGTTTGGAAGGGATGTAATGCTAACCAGTCAGAAAATTGTCTGTAGGCCTTCATTTGATGATATTACAACACATTGTGATGTATTGAACACTAACTATAGTTGTATATAAATGTCTGAGTTTTATGAAATAGTTAGTATGTATGGTAGGAACCATGTCAAGAGACAGTCTGAACACAAGGAGAATAGCTAAGTTATTATTTTATTATTATTCTCTATTGGTTAGACTGCACTAAAGGTTAATTCAATAGAGGACAAAACAGAAGTTTTTGATTTGATTATGGATGACTGAATATCTGTTCCTGCTCAGATTGTTAAACCTTAACTGACTATGATGACATTGTCTGGTTTGAAGGTTTTTATATAGTACACAAGAGATCACCAACACTAGTACAGTTTCTTTGATATTTGGATGGAAAGATTAGAAATTCAGTGGGAAGTAGCATCACAGTTATCTGTTTTAGAGTCAATGAATTTCTGTAATAAACTTGGTTTTCTTTTATACAGTCATTAAGGAATAATATATCTACTATCTAAGTTGAATTTGTCATTCTGAATGATTCATGAACATGTATGAAATGGCCTCTCAATACATAAGTCGTAATACAATACAAATGTTTTGATTGTCTGTTTAGCTTTGATTATTTAGCATTTTTAAGATGATCAAAAAGCTACGTCTTCTATTGAAGACTGTCTTGTGTCCTATAGATGTTTTGAGTATTCATGTTGTTAGGATGCTGTCTATGGGTAATCGACATTTATCCCACAGATATCTTTGTATTTATATTTTTCAATACTTGACATATGAATCATTGCTTTATTATACATGACTCTGCCTTTAATTCCAGATTCGAGGGAAGACTACCAATAAAGGTTGGGGAGACTATAGTGATCCATTACAGATCAAAGATGGAGACAACCAATTAGGTAGGTTGAGGATTATTTAAATTTGAATCAATAACAAGCCTGCATAAAGGGTAGATTGGCAAGGACCCCTTGAATACCAAACATCGTTGAAATTGTACTGTAACATTTTACAATATTTTATAACTCTGTCCTCTTTGTTTGTCAGCTTCTAAGACTACTGTGTTGATATGTCATTACTGTATTTATAAATTATGTTTTGGTTAGTGAAAATAGTAGAGATAGACCTAATACTTTGAAATAGGGATGGTGTGCTTCTAGTTGATATACAAAGTCCACATCCACTTTATATACTGTGGAAAACATTTCTCAAAGAAAAACCCTTTTATTAACTTTCTTCTTCTTGAAGGTTATAAGGGAAACAACTGGCTGAGATATGTTGTGTTTGTTTATACTAATCAACGCAACAGGTTGTTGAAGTCTTGTTCTTGCGCCAGTGTACAGAGTTTAAGTAATGCTAGATATAAGACACTTAAAGTACATCTCACCGTCTTCAAAAAGACATCAGTCTTATTATGTAAAGTACGTTTCGGATTTGATTTACGAAGGAAAGACCCTGGAGAATTAAGATTGGAATGATAGACATTTGATGACAATACATACTTGCTGTAAAACATGCACATTACAATGAGAGTTTGTGATATCGGCATATTTCATTCATGTAAATCACAAGTACATAAGTGCACCATACATTTCCTTAATTAAGTGTTAGTATGATAACAAGGTCTATTAATTATATAAAAGATTTTATACTTGTATTTTGTTTTGTTTTTGGCATCACATGTAAATAGGTTAGTATGGAAACTTTAAAAACATATGTTTTTGGGAAATCACAATTCCTTACCAAATTCTTGGTTTGATTTGTTAAAATCATCAGAATTTCTGGTGTTTCCCTTTTCTTTTTCAATTTACCGCAAGAAATTACATGTAAATGACTTAAAGCTACAAGAATCTCCAAGGAACCAAATCACTCATAGCAGGAAAAACAAAAGTATTGAAATACATTGTGCCTTTTGAAGAATCCTCTTCAGGAACCCTTTTCTAAATGGGTGTGCAAAATTGCAAACTTTACAATTAGTACCCAGGGAAATCTTGATACACTTATTTCAGAAAATTTGAAGTGAAGTTGGTACAAATACATAAATTTTTTATACCAGTGAAATTAAATAGTGAAGTTATCTAAATCCACAATGTCATATTTGTCATTTCTGATTTCACTTTCATCTTTCATGCTTGACTCTGTCTTCAACAATAATATAATGAAAAGAAATTTAAAAAGGCCTTATATTAGATTTATTAGATTGAAATCCATTACAGGATTTATTCATATTGCAACTTTCATTGAATTTCACATGGCATATCTTATCATTATCTTGAAAGGTTTAAACTTTGCAAGGGTAGAATATCAAAAAAAGTTCAAAGAAAGAAATATATGTATGAATGAAGGAAAGTTAATGTGTCTGTGTACGTTGTTAATATATTGATAAATAAAATTGAATAAGAATTTATTTCTGTTTTGAAATCAAGCACTATTTAGTGATACAAGACTACCTATCCTTGTCCTGTATCCCCCTCCATTATAATGAAAACACTGGAAAATATATATAAAAAGTGTTTCATAAATGAGTTGATGCCATAATAATTTATCATTATTTATCAATTATAACTGAGTCATTATTATATATGGGATGCATTTATTGGTATAATTAAAGAAATCCAAAGCCTAAATGATCCAACTTATCATCAAACAATGAAGCCTGTTTTGGTTTCTAATAATTTCATGTAGACAAACAAGTCTCTTACGTTGAAACATTCAGAAATGTGATATAAAAACCCCAAATAAAACAGTACAAAAGCAAATTTAAGTGAAGTCAAACTCAGATCATGCCATTTTAGAATTTTACATTTTAACAAACATTAAAAACAAAGTAAAACACTAAATGCTTCAGCACTGAATGAAACTTGTGTTATTTGTTGATAATTGTTTATAATTATATTTTTTTCTCTATTTCAGAAAAAGTAGAATTAGAACAGCCCATGCCTTCAGTTGGTATTATAGTAGGATCTATCATAGCAGTGTTCCTCTGTATGTCTATAGCAGCCATTATGATCATCATTTTACTCAAAAGGTACAAATAATTTATAATCTTTGTATGTAGTCAGATATATGTTTTCATCTTTTTGGATTTGTAAATAATTTTTGTTCTCGTCTGTTGTAAGTAGACCCCATTTTCATTCAGATGAAGTATTTAATATATTTACAAATTACATTTTATGGATGGACAAAATTGTAGGCAAATTTCTTGACACTATTTATTTAGACTGGTTGAATAAAAAATACCACAAAATTGTCACGCTGGAGGTTACAAAAGGACACTTATCAACACCCTGGGCAGTGGACATTTCTAATTTAATATATAAAATAATATTTATATATAAGTAGATATATTTATGCTTGACCATGAACTTAACAACAGAAGGATATATACTTAGTGTCAGATGGTTTACCTTATGCTCAAGGTACTGAAAACCTTAAATTAAAAAATAACAAGACTTTGTTTACCGTGTCTGTACAGTGTAAATCTGATATTTAAATGATTTGTATTTTAATTTAAATTTTTCTTGAAGAGAAAAAAATAATATTTTAAAATATAAACCAAGAAAGATAACTCATATGGATTAAAATTAATTTTCTGATTGACATGTGAAATAAAAATTTATATTCATTATTTCAGAAATCGTCCACAATGCAGTGAGACAAAGGGAGGCGACTGTGATACTCTACATTATGGACACGGTGAGGGTAGGCACTTATAGCACTGATGATAATTCATTAAGTTTATCATTTTGTCATACTCATCATATGAAACATACAGTAAAAGACATGAAAAAGTGAAACTTTTTCGTTGACAACTCAAGTCATCAATTAACTGAATTATAAGTCAGAATTTATTGACTGTTCAAAGAAGAGCGTGGTTGGTTCATATAAGAATTTTTTTTCACAAAAAGCAAAACCATTAGAAATTTTGAAATTGTCATGTAAAAGGAAGTTTCACTTTTCAATACTATTAAGTTGATACCTTTGCTGTATTACAGTAAAATAACCTGTAATATTGCATATAATACATATATTATGAGAAATTAACTCAAATACACATATCATCAATCCATTATTTATTGTATGTTTTATTCTTTGCTCATACCTTAAATTATATTTTAATTTTTTTTAATTTTTAATTTTTTTTTTATATATAAACTTTATGGTTATTAAATCATGTTAATTTCTCATGATGTCACCTAATTAACAAACAACACATAAACAAATTAACATTTTACATATCGACTATAAAGCATGTTATGGGAAGGGATTTTTATGAATGATGCATTTTTCTTTGGTAATTTTTATGTGGAAAGTTTGGTTTACAAATAGTCATAAAAAAAATATAGGAAATGATCCATCACAAAAAATGACTAGATGTTTTATGTTCATCCATTTATTATTGTCATTACTGATGATGATTTCTAGAGCATGAAATTGATAAAAAGAATATTCATTTCATATTCCCCATTTTTCATTCTCAATTTTTATCATTTCATATCTATTAGTATTGTGGTAACAATATATTGATTTATAAGCATACAATTCATTCTGTGCTGAAATTTTATTTTTTGCTTATGTTTGGCTTATATGGCTGCTTGTTACTTTAGAACTTTATGCTTACGTAAACCATATATATATATATTTTGCATTTTGTAACATTAGGACCTGCTAATTGTTCCCTATTCCTCTCTCCTTTCATTTCATTGCAATTTGCCTTGAATGCCAGAATGCTGTTTAAAAATGAGAATTTTAGGTTGAGTTTGAAGCATGTTTATGGTGTATGGGTGGTTGTAAGAAATAGTTCTTGTTTCTGGGGTTTCTCTGATTTCAATGCTCAAATAGTAATAAATTGCTGTACATTATATAATTTGGGCTAATCTCTTGAGAACATAAATATCCAAAACATTTCAATCAAACAAGGAAAATTTAGACCACTTCTCAAAAGTGAAGATGAAGGTTTTATGTTAGTGCTTTTAAGGTTGCAGAAAATCATACAATATTAATCTGAAATTATTTGATCGCAGAAATTCATGCATTAATTATCTCATATTAATAGGTTGCAGAAATTCCTGTACTAATTATCTGAAATTAATTTTTAACTGTATAAAAAAATGCCAAGACTAAATACCATTGGTACATGTATGAAAGGCATTAATTCATGATCAAATGTTTGCTTGCGATCACTGTTAACACAAGTAACACGACTGCTGGTTCTGTTTTGTAGTTGTTCACTGCCCCCCACTGGAGCCCCACATGAACGGTGGTTGTAAGTAATTCTGTATGGTAGATCATAGGCTACTAATGTCACATGTTAATCAATGATATATCACACTACTAATAATCTATATTTAGACAATCTGTTGTCTGTAATGTTAGTGTATGTAGAAGTCCAGTTTTCTCTAGTTCTCTGTTGTGAATCTCCCTTTTCTGTCTCCATGTATTGATATAGGCCTATTGTCTAGTGTTCTTTAAAGAGAAAAGAAGTAATGTTCCCAGAATTGCACAGATTTGATTGAAATCTGAATAAAATATAAATCCAGTGTCCAGGCTTCTCTTGCAAGTATCTGACAACTTTCCGGTTTTGCTTTCCATTTTAAAGACCTTTTTGTCTTAATATTTGTGAAGCAATATTTCATGCAAGAACTCTCAATGGTTATAAAACAAATATAAGAGCAATCAGTAGAATAGAGCATTGTCAGATCTTTGTAACCTAAGTGTGGAGACACCAAGGATTTGTATTTTATTAGATTAGTATTAGGCATTATATAGTCTTACAAATAGCTGTCTTGTTTGCACAAAATTTGTTTGACAAATACATATGCAAGGTTTGAGTGACAATAAGTGCTTTGCTGTATTTATATATGCTCAAATTTGTCAAAGTTCTTATAGCAAAACAATATGCATGTGTACATGTACTGTTTTGGCAAGTTGACCACTATTTTCAAAGGTTGTAAGCTGTTGAAATTTTCAGGCGTTAAACTTGGTAAATTTAAGATGAATTTATGTTTCTTAAGCTGCTGCTTTAAGCAAATTTAATTTCAACAGCTTGCATTTTTTCAAAACCACAAAAATTTTTAAATTTATGACCTTTTTATAAATTTGTTCACAAATGAATGGTTTTAGCATTTTAATAAAATTTATATTGATAAAGTTTGATGGCACCATGGAAATCAGAAAGTTTAATGGCATGGTCATAAATTAATCTTAGAAGCTTCAAGCACAAAATTATAAGGACTTTGAACAATTTGAGCTGATGTAGTGCTGTAGACTTTGCTTTACAAATCAGTTTCAGTTGGATACATTATTCTGTTCATTTGTATAACGTTTATAGAGGGAAACTGAACACGCCCATTAAAGATAAAGGAACCAAAATTTGAACTTAAAATTTGCTACTGTACATCAAGTTTCTTGACTCAACAAAAATTGCAGATTTTCTTTGCTTTAGAAGATACATGAAAGTGAAAGTCTTTTGGCCTTTTTACAGATATAAGTGATTTGCTGTTAAATGAAATTATAATTAGGAATAGACGTATTTACACTTGTATGCAAATTTGTCTGCCATTACGTAGAATCACACAGGTTCCTGTAAACTTTGACATAACAATTCAAGAAATTTGACGTCACAATAAAAAAGTGATTGTTGCTTGACGTCAAAAGATTATTCGGAGGCGATCTAAGGTCATTTAGAGACAAAATTCAGCTTAATACCAAAAGTGTAAATACGTTTATTGGCTTCAGAAGCACATGTTGTGGTAAAAATAGTAAAGAAGTATTTTCCCAAAACCCTTCCCACGATAAAAAGATTTAAAAATACAAATAAAGCAGTAAAATAGGCCAAGTGATAAATCATACTTACTATAAACCTCTTACGATCATGATGTTACATAGCATTATGTTGTACAGTCGGATTTAGTAAAATCTTTCTCTGATGGTGACTTCGATCTTATATTGGTTGTCAGATATATTTTCTTTAGGTGAAAATTGGTATTGACTATTTTAGAGTTTGTCCCCTTAAATTACATATCTGACCTTTCCATCTCTTATAAATTAATTCAAGTTAAGGCTGATGGTTGAGAAAGAAATCATGATATTATTTTTGTTTGGTTGCTTGTCTCTTGTGTGATAGATTATAGATATAACCATACACTGGTCAGGTCAAATAAGAAATAAGTTAAAGACATTGAACAAGTAGTTATTGCCATGTCCCTTGATTTTCTTAAATGAATTTATTTAATAGAGGATGTAATTGTTTCTTAAGTAGACACCAAAAGTTTCTGTGTACTGTAAACAAACTGACTTCCGTAGCAATTTTATTTTGTGACTTTCATTAGTAGAAAAATAACTTAAATAGGTAAAATTTTAACTTTATAATATTCATGTCTAAAAATTAAAATTAATTTATATTAAAACATGATTAATGCTTTATTTAAAGACTTTAGTTATTAAAAATATTTTTTCATTAGTTTATTTTCAACCCATGCAATAGCATCATCAGTCTTATTTTAATGTGTTTGAGATCAGAAGGATTTTTAAAAAATTAAAATCTATTAGGAAAATGTTAGTCCTGGGGAATACCAATTTGACAATTCTCTTTTCTACCACTAAATTAGTTTGTATCCCTCTGTTTTATTGTAGGTCAGATTACTAGTTAATGACGATTCATTTCGAAAATATGGTAAAATCACGATTAAGAATTCTATACATGGCCTGAGGAATCAAAATTTAACGACATAAAAATGATTTTATTTGCAATGGAATGACTTTTTATAGCTATCAAATCCCATTTTCCCCAGGTTTAAAGTTTAATATGGAGGATGAATTGTATTAATCTTTCTTTCACTTCATTACGCCATTTATTTTGCATGTAATATATTTTCACTGTTGAGCTATTTACATTTCTCCTTCTCTTTGAAGTCACAGTAATCAAAAACATTGAAAACAAAAGACAAAACTTGACGAGTATTGATTTGGATTGAAAAATCTTGATATTAAGTCAAATACCAATGCTAAAACACAATGTGAAAAAAAAAAAGCATTATGGTAATAGAAAAAGTGGAATTATTTAGAAATAACCAAGCAAAGCTATAAAATAACCATTAATCACACGACTGCTGCTTGACTTATAATATGGCTTTGTAGTTAAAATAATCATGGTTGAATAAGGAATTTTGTAATAAAAAATTCATTTGATGGTAAAACTGAACACTTTCTGTTAGTTACGGAGCCTTGATGTGCAGCGTTCAAGAAAAACTTTCATGTTAAGAGTAAAAAGGGTTCAAACTGAGATGGAAAATGCATCATTCATATATGTAGCATTCGTTGTATAATCTATTAGGTTTTTTTTATGAATAAGGGTTAAAACAAGATTCACATGAAGCATTGGAAATATAACATTGTTTTAGTGAAATAAAAGAACACAATACCAGCTCAAACTGGTACCCTTTGTGTTGGCAAAGTTGCTGCATTATTGTAAACTAGTGTCATGGACAGTGGTCATTGTACTGTATACATGGTTTTGGCATTTTGAGAGCATCTCAATTTGTGTACCAGTTCGATTTAGTAGGGAAAAAAAAGAGTAAATTCTTTGTAAAAGTGATTAACGAAAATAGTCTTCATACCTATTTTCCAATATCAACTTTTATTTCTTACTGCTACTAGTATTAAAAAAAATGTATATAAGAAATATAGCAATTTTAGCCATTGCTTCATGTAGTCTGTTTTTCTGGAAATAAAATGTATGTGAATGTCTTTAATATTTCATTGACTGATAAATGTATTAATTTTTGCAATATTTCATTTTAAGAAGAAATTCAAATTTAAGGTCAAATATGGAGTTTATTGTAAATATTAATATTTTGTACTGAATACAAAATTAAAAGTATATCATTGCCTCAATGATCTTATTTTAACTGTTAGTCAGCTAAGTCACAAAATCACCTGTTTTGAAGTAGAAAAAAAAAAAACAGTTGAAAAGTGAAAGTTGCGTAATAAAAGATGGAAATGCAAAAACTAATACCTTTTCAGTATGATTTTACTGATTGACAATTTTATTATTTAACCTTCAAAATGAAATAATGACCCCAAAATAATAACATACTATTTATACTTTTCAGTGACGATGCCATTATTCACACCCCCAGGATCAGTAAAGACCTATGTTGACCCCCATACATACGAGGATCCCAACCAAGCAGTGAGAGAGTTCACTAAGGAGATAGATAGTTCTCATATAGTTATAGAGTCCGTCATTGGAGGAGGTATGTACATATTTAACTCCCCTTTTGCTGTTTTCTTTCAATGTTTTCACTGAGGTATTTTCAGAACAAGGCTTTAACTATTAAAAATGTCCAGATTTTTACCTGTTCTGATGTTTTATGCCCTGCTTATGATGGAAGCACAGCAAATTATGTTTTCACAACTGTATTTTTCTCCATTCTGTATCAGATTTAAGTATTGGTATAAAGTAGTTTATCATGAAGTGAACTTATGTTCATTATAATGTAAATGTTGAAAATCTTAGCCAAATTAAGGTTTGACCCAGATATCACTGTTCACTGAACCTTAAAAACTGATTGTACTAGGAAGACATAGTTTGCTATGGACATGTATTCTTGTTTTGAGTTGTTCAAATGTTCCTAATGAGATTAAGAAAAAGTAATGTTTATAATATAAAATTGAAAATTGAAAATGCCAACTGAATAAAAATCTGCAACATTAAATAATTTGTGGTTAGAACGCAACATAAAATTGAGAATGATGGAAATGGGGAATGTGTCAAAGATGCACCAACCTGATCAAAGAGTATGTAAAGGAAAAATTAAGAATTCCTCGTAGAATGGAAATGTCTGTTGCCATCAAAACATTAAATAGTTGAAGGCCACCAATGATTTTAAATATGTGATATTTTAACATTGAAATACTTATAAAAACTTTCCTCTATATCATTTCAGGAGAATTTGGAGATGTATGTAAAGGAAAATTAAGAATTCCCCGTAGAATGGAAATGTCCGTTGCCATCAAAACATTGAAACAAGGAGCCACTGATAAAGACAGAATGGAGTTCCTTACAGAGGCAAGCATCATGGGGCAGTTTGACGACCCTAATGTCATCTACTTAGAAGGAGTAGTCACAAAGAGTAAGCATTTAATAGTACTTAGGGCCTCGTGGGAGGAATTACATTGCTAGTTAATCTCATTAGTGGCTAGCATTTAAAGTTAAGCAACCAACTATCAATCAATTCATTTAATTATATTACATAATTTGAAATTGCACAATCAACCCGGATTCGCCATTTCAGAATCTAATGCATTCTGGGTAATATTTACAAAAACTACACCAAAAAGTTGTGATTAGTTTGAACATCCAAGACAATAGAATGTAAAGTTATTTTCACTTTGGTGTACAATATAAAATTACCCATAGTGCTTTAGATTTTGAAAAGGTAGATTGGGTTGATGGCAATTAATTTATAGAATAAAATATATTTAAATCTATCCTTTATCTTCAAATTTTCATATACATTTTTCAGAATTCATTACATTTTAATTGTTGTAAATTTATTTGGTCTATGAAATGTGAACATCATACTCATTCTGAATTTTAGATTTTGTTTTTGCAGACCATCCAATAATGATTGTAACAGAATATATGTTAAATGGATCTTTGGATACATTTTTACGAGTAAGTAAATGTACTTACTGTGGATTCATTTATTTTCGTGGATACCAATTTTCGTGGATTGAAGAAAACTTGCATATTCATGGATATTTAAATTCATGGTTTTGGCACAGTTTGCATTCATTCCTTTAGAAAATGCGTTATTCATTAAACATCTAAATTCGTGGTTCTCCTGTACCCACCAAATCCACGAAAATTGGTATCCAACGAACATGAATGAATCCACAGTATGATTAATGTTTTGGATTGAGAGTAGATATTCATTGTACTGTACATTCACAAACCTTTTACATGCATTTACTGATGATTTATTTATCTATTTTTCTGGATTGAAGATAAATTGCAATTTGGAGGATATTTGATTTCAGTGGTTTTGCCAATCACTTCATACAAAGTCTACAGACATTACAAGGTCAAATTATTGCATCAAAGAATGGGTCCATGAATCCCAAATCGTTCGGGTCAATTTAAATTTTTAGTTTAATTATTACAATTGTGTTCCTCAATTTAAGTCCCTTATGCTGATATATTAGGCATGTCCAAATTGTTACATTTTACATTAACTCAAGAGTGATTGATTGAATTTGGAAAAATAAAAACATTCTTCTTTTAACAGTTCACACTTTGTTTTGGTTTAAGAGACAATTTTGAAAAATCCTGAATTATCATTAGTAACCAAAGCTCATTCAAAAAACATAGGCCAGTTCTGAAGAAGGTGTTGTTAAAACATTCAAGCACATTAAGCAATGCATCTTGTCAAGAGTGCATGAAAAATTATAGGCAATAAATATTTTTGTTTGAAGATATTGAAGGTATTAAAATCAAAATTAGAAATTGATTTCACTGACCTTGCATAAAATGTGGAGGATTATCATTTCTCTGCGACATCTTGACATTCAAGATTGGAGTAATTAAGCTCTAAATTAGACCCTTTCCCCCTTATCCCTTATACATCTTACGCTCAATTATTTAATGTTCTCAAAAACTCATTTTTCTTGATGACTAAGAACATTTATTTTGCCTGATTTTTAATTAATTATTAACCTTTGTTAGAGGCAACCTATAATTTGTCAGATTTGGCAGTTTTATGTTTCTGTGAACACAAATTAATAAATAAAAATATGAATAAAAGTAGAGTTGATCATAATGAATGTTTTTCCATTCTTGATTAAATTTAATTATTAATATTGATTAGCGATGTGTAGAAAATAGACCAACATTGCTTTTGGGGCTGATTTCATAGATAAGTCTTTTATTTGAAGTCTTTTATTTGTAGTATAGAATGTTACTCTTTTGTATAGCCTTGATCAGCTGATTTCGTTTCTGTCATTATAATTTTGATTTGGAATAAATGGTCTAGCCAATTTCTGTTAATGGAAAGTACAAGTTAGCAAAAATTTAAACCAACAAACTGTCCAAGTGTAGAAAAACTGATATATTCTTACTACTGTATTATTTAAAATATTGTGCAATGAAGTACAATTTCAATATCTAGAAAAAGATGTACTTTTACAGTGATAGAAAGAAACATTGTGCAATCTGGAGACAAAAAGAAAATATAATTGATGATAAAAAATTCTATTTATTGAAACTAAATGTGGCGTAATTGTCCCGACAAACGTTTGGTGACAAGATCATGGTAAAATGTGATTAATTTTAAATGATGAATTGAAATCCTACAGATTTAAATTTTTTATTGTGTCGTCTCATCCATAGGGGAACAATTGTCATGGAGGAAGAAATTACCATTAAATAAATGGACAAATCAAATTCTAAATGAGTTTTCTTAAACTTTATATTATTTTGCCAGGCGTCCCCATTAAAAAGAAGCCTATTCTTGGTGATTATGGGGGATAAAATGCTCCATTTTGATTAGTGTTGAGTAGAATGATTTGGACGTAATACATTAGTTATCATATGAAGCTGCTATTACACAACTCTTCATTAATCGTAATGTTCATACATGGATAAGACGAACATGTGATTTATGATAAAGGAAGAATGATGTAATTGATCACTAATCCATCTTCCTATTATATCTTCTTTACATAAGGCCAGGTAATCTGAAAGGATGGTTTTTGTTTAGACCTGAGATACATAAACATTATCAGGAGGTATTGGTTAGAATTAGGTCTTCTTCATGTGACATTGTCCAAGAATTGTGTCATATATTAAAAACGAGATGTGATATTATTGCCAATGAGACAACTCGTCACAAGAGACCAAATGACACAGAAGTCAACAACTGTAGGTCACTGTACAACCTTCAACAATGAGCAACGTACATATGAATGTCACATCATGTGACTTTGTATAACAATTGTGTACAATTGTGTTACATTGTCTTATTATGAATAGGTCATATCAAGTACTATTGCCCAGCTTATAATTCAAATTAACATATTATAAGGTTGATGCATTATATATCTTAGAATCGTGTTCTTATCATGTGAAATTGTTTTAAGATTGTGTTAAGATTGTAGAAAACTGGAATTGTTTCATATGGATAGCACATAATTTCGATTTTTTTTGTGTTACTTGTAGTTCAAATTTCAGATATTGCTTTTCTTTTTTTTAGAATAATGATGGTAAATTTACAGTAATACAGTTAGTTGGAATGATGAGAGGGATAGCATCTGGAATGAGCTATTTGTCAGAAATGGGATATGTACATAGGGTAAGTCTTCTTCACAGAAATAGGATATAGTCTCTGTGACTTTAAGATGAAGAGCAGAAATAAAAATGCTGTTCCATTGCTTTTTATGCCCCACCTACGATAGTAGAGGGGCATTATGTTTTCTGGTCTGTGGGTTGGTCCGTTCGTTCGACTGTCCATTTGTTAGTCTGTTTGTCCATCCGTTTGTTCGTCTGTTCGTCCGTCCCTTCATCCCACTTCAGGTTAAAGTTTTTGGTCGAGGTTGTATTTGATGAAGTTGAAGTCTAATCCACTTGAAACTTAGTACACTTGTTCCCTATGATATGATCTTTCTAATGTTTTTTTCCCAATTTCACGGTCCACTGAACACAGAAAATGATAGTACAAGTGGGACATCCATGTACTTGAGACACATTCTTGTTGTTAGTGTTTTTGCTGTGTATCTACTGGTTATGTGTCATGGATGGATACCTAGAATCCTTTGTTTTACTATTTTACAAGTGTATGTCAAGATGGAAAAGGATAGGGAACATTAACACCTTTATGGTATAGTTGAAAAATTAATAAAATCACCATTATAGTAAAGCCATACTGTTTTTAAAAGATCTATACAAATTAGTTACTGGTTTGTTGACTAAAATATGTACAATCTCTTTAAATAGTGGTAAAATTTTAGTGATCAGACTATTGGTATATAATACATCAGATTATAAATGAGCTATTTTTGCCTTGGGTGTAATAAAGAAAAAAACAGTGTTACCATGACTTATGAAACTATGATATTTCTATTACAGGATTTAGCAGCAAGAAATATTTTGATTAATGAGAATTTGGTGTGTAAAGTAGCAGATTTTGGTCTTTCAAGGGAGATAGATTTAGACACTACAGATGGTGCTTATACCACTAAAGTAAGTATATTAGAGGGCCTGGGTGGTCAGGGGGAGGTGACTGGATGGTCAGGGGGAGGGATTTGTCTTCATTTCAGAACAATGTACCCTTAATTTCTTGCAAATTTTGTCGCTTTCATATTATTGTTATATCACAGTTTTCCTTTTTTCATGTTCAAGAATTTAAAAACCAAAAACATAGTTATTTGTAAGATGAAATAATACTTGACAAACCTGAGTAATATGATCAATAAAGCCCCATCTGCAAAGAAGGGAAATTGAAATGTTGACTCTAGAAATTATTTTGCTAAGATATGCTGCCAATATATCGAAAGACTATGTAGTTAACTAGATAAAGACAAAAAATGGGGCTCATGGGAAAAAAGAAGAAAAAAAAAAGAAAAGGGGGCTAATATCAAAAATACAATCTAAACCTTTATTTTTAGGGAGGTAAAATTCCAGTGCGATGGACAGCCCCTGAGGCTATAGCTTTCAGAAAGTTTACTTCAGCTTCTGATGTGTGGAGTTATGGAGTTGTCATGTGGGAGATTATATCATATGGAGAGAGACCTTACTGGAACTGGTCTAACCAATATGTTATACAAGCTGTAGAGAGAGGATTTAGGCTTCCACCACCAATGGTATGTCATATATACAGGAATATTTAATACTTGTACTAAGTGGGTTTAGATTTACTCCTTTAAAATCCAAAATTACACACAACACTTTCTATTACAAAGAAGATCCCCCATTTTCAATAGAATGTTCTGCACTATGCACAACACTATTTATACAAAATGCATTTTATGGAAAGTGTTATGCACTGCTCAAAACATTATACAATGTAATACAGAACATGGAGTTTTGTTATTAAAAATTTCAAGCACAAGAAATTCTGCAAATTCAATAATTAAAAATAATTGCAAGTTGAAATAATAGCCTGTTAATTATAAATTATTAAAGTCAAGATTCGGATGGAAGCTTTACTATAGAAGTCATAGTGTCACAAATAAACCCCCTTAGATACATTCTAGCTGAAGACTGAATTTAATTTAAATACATGTATAGCTATTCTAATTAAAAAAAATGTTAAAATAATGCACACATTGACACCTGGAGATTCTTAGATAAAAGTTATTTAAAATTTGAAAGAAAAAAAATAATGTTTGTGCTGCTAAATGACTAAATGTGGCATCTCATAAACATTCACTTTTTTATTTATCTTTAATTGACATAATTGGTTTCAAGTGCATAGATTATTACAAATGTTTTAAAATCTGTTTTTGATACAAGCCAAATAGATTGCAGAAGGTTTTTTTTATAACAACTTACCTTTATCCCAACTGATATAAGGGAGATAATCCATTTTGAAATTTTCCTTTCAGGATTGTCCAGAGGCTATTCACCAACTTATGTTAGACTGTTGGCAGAAAGAGCGAGGAAACCGACCAAAGATGCAACAAGTGGTTAGGTCACATGATAAATTCATTAGAGCACCAGAGCTATTAAAGAAAATAGCAAAACCAAGGTATGTTAGCATTTGAAATAAAATTAAACCAATTTAAATTTGAATTAATAAGTTTCCAACTTGTGTGATAAGAAATAAGATATTTTAAATTACATTGGAGGATACACAAAAGTAATGTTTATCATTTACAATACAAAAACTCTGTGGAATTTCATAAATTTAAATCTATAAATAAATGAAAATGAAGTATTAGACAACTCTTCATCGATTTGTAAAAGTAAGCCATCATTAGTCAAAGTACGACCTTCAACACAGAGGCTTGGTTCACACAGAACAGCTAGCTATAAAGGGCCCCAAAAATGACTAGTGCAAAACCATTCAAACAGGAAAACTAATGGTCAAATCTATATAAAACAAGATAATCACTTCTGAACCACATCAACAAACGACAACCACTGAACAACAGGTTACTGACATAAAACACGTGCAAAAAAATTCAGCAAGTTTAACTGTTCAAACAGGTGCCAATCTTCACCCTAGCCTGAAATAATGGTGATACATTACAACATTGAAAGACACTATAAAATATCAATTAAAATTGCTCAACTCAATCAAAAGACATTTTCATTTTAGAATTTCACCGTTTAATATGTATGTATATATTATTTTTATTGCAGAGCTGACTTACTAATGGACTTAAACCCAGTGAATGAAGTTTCACGATTCAATAATGTGGAAGGATGGCTAATCTCTATCAAAATGGACAGATATATACAAAATTTCCTAAATGCTGGATATCGGACAATGGAACAAGTGTCAACCATAACTTCAAGAGACTTAGAAACATTAGGTGTGACTTTAATAGGACATCAAAAGAAAATAATGAATTCTATTCAGACATTACGTGCACAGTTGTACGGACCTCACTTTCAAGTTTCCGAGGGATTCCTAGTATAGCAGTGAACGAATGTTGTAGTCAAAAATGTTTTCTTTCTAAATGTGATATGTTATAAATGTATGATCATCCATTGTATGTGCTAACTGGTCCTGCATTGTAAATGTTGAATGCCTCTTAGAGAGGCGTAGAGTATAACCATCAAATGAAATGCTGTTTCAAATTGATGGAAACTATGGATTCAAGAAATGGACTTGACACAAATTTTGTCTTAAATCAACAAAATGGAAGATGAAAAGTGGAAATTGTCCTTTAAAGAAATAAGGAAATGTGGTCAAACTGTTTTCCTTTGTCAATGATTTTTTGGCTGATATGACCATATTGAATTAGTGTCATTTTGACATTCGCTAGTCCATTGAACAATAGGAACTTGAAACTTTGTGAAGTAATATTGTTTCCATAGTAATTGTAGCACATCACTTATGTATAAATAATGAATCGTGTAACGAATCATGTGATATAAAACTCATATTTCAGCCAGTCAAACTGGATACATGTGTGACTGTTCGTCAGTATTTTACAGACATTTCCCTTTTGTAGTGAGGGGAAATATGTTCAAATAGAGCACCAAGGTCACAATATATATGTATAGGTCCTGAAAATGTACATAAGAAGAATATTTATTTGTGATATTTGCTTTTAAATATTTTTATTTTAAATCTTTCTTTATTGGTGGAAAATGGCTTTTATGTATTTTTTATCTCTCACGTTTTATATAGTTTCCTCTTTTCTTAATGGAAAGCTTGCAGAGCATGCAAGTCTATTGTATTTTTAATTGCTTTATATGTTAATACTGAGACATTGTAGTCAAGATATCAGGTTTTTTTAAACAAAAAGTTAAAAAATGATGAAAAAAACTTTTAGAATTACCTCCCCTTCAGCAGTAGTTTCATTCACTGAAATTTTAAACGTTGGCAATGGTTTTTAAATGGCATTAAATGCTGATATTGATATAAAAAAAACTTAAAGATGGAATACATATCAGTTTAAAATATTTTACAATATTGTAGTAATTTAACTGCTTGTAGATATTTTAATATTTTTTTGTAATGTGTCTACAAATTTAGGTGCTATTTTTGTGGCAGTTTTCTGCATTCTTTAATTTTAAAGGTTGTTTTCACTTTAGTAGATTTATATTATTTTAAGTATCATCAATCATCTTGACATATTAATACTGAGATATTATAGGTTGTATTCTCTATTCTACCCATTTAAGATTGAATTTTTTCCTCTAGGTAAAGCTATGTATGTTGCATTGATGTGAACTGTTTATTACACAAAACTCTATGTTCATTTACTCAAAATATATTTGAGATCATGATGCTTAACTTCCAATCAGGACAATTAAGAAAAATTCAAATAGTCATCTTATTAAGTGTAAAGAATAAAAAAACAGTAATGAAATTTATCATTTTGATGAGTTATCTCCCTTATCGCAACTTTGTAAAATCAGATAATTGAAAAATTCTTAGCCAATAAAAAAATCTCTTTAAAAAATTTGTTGATTTTATATTTTAAAAATTAAAGTATATTTGTTTTGCATACAGAATAATAGTCTAGTTAAAAATATTTTGTTACAAGGATATACTTTGTTGACCATCGCAAATAATAGATATTTTCATTATATTTAGTTTGTCTTTATCATAAGTTCATAGAGTAAAATTGGTTAATTCTTCAGCAGATGAAAATTGGATGATTTGAATATTGCCTTTAATTTGACACATACTATGCAAGCTTCAACCTTTGCTTTATAATGCATAATTTTGAGTAACTTTTAGTACCATCTATTTAATTTTAATATCAAACTTATAGAGTTGTCTTAAAAACTGCAGTCTAAGAAGAACTTTGTAAGATGAATACATTTTTCTTAACATGCTTCTGTACTTATTTTGGTTTAAAAAATAAAAACTTTTGTCATAATAAATTTTATTAGATTAATATTTTTTTTGCAAATGTTTTCCCTTTCCATTATAATTTAATTTTCTCTATTTAACATTTTTGTATTCGTTAATGAGTACAAATGCTACTAGCATGAAAAACATTTTTTTTTATTTCATAAATCATTCCCATTTTGTAAATATTGTAAAAAGTGTACATTGTATATAATAGTGCTGTATATATATAAAAATATATATCAGAAATACGCAAATCACAAATTAAAATTTTG